>NC_134400.1:133367353-133694387 GCF_050003625.1 Haematobia irritans
CTTTTATGAATTCATACATAAGCCCTGTTACCCTAATGGAGTGGAGCAGAAAACAAGCCAAGATTCTAGTAACCAAAAAAAAAGTCACCAACATTGAGCATCAACGGTGTTGGCCAAAGCGGCAGAGTTAAAAGAAACTTAAAAGCCGTCAAACTGCTGTTTATAATGGATGTCTTATCACCAGAAATTGTTTTAACTACTGGACTTGGTTAGGGCTAGTTGAAAGCCACAACACCGCTTTTGTTGTTTTAATTTTTTTCTACATCATGTACAGAATACTCTTGTTGCCTCTACAAAAATCGAAAAATCCCCTTTTGCCAATGGTTCGATGTCGCCACTACCACCCCATTGCTTCCTTCTTTCAAGCTTCGAAACGAATGGTTATTTAACAAAGATCGAACACAGCCATTACCACCACTTGGATAAATCTCAAATTATGACCATAGTTAGAGCTGGCCCGTATCTAGAATTGTGTAAGACAACAAATTTGTGGAGACGACATTTCGTTTGGATTGTTTAGAAATGGTATGAAGAGAAAGAGACAACACTGCAAAAACAGATTAAAAAGACAAACTCTTTTTGAAACCGGGAATGCTTTTTTTTCAGTGTGTACACCTTTAATTCTTAATATTTTTGGGAATCGCACGAAATTTTGCTTCTGCTTCACACAAAATAATATTATAATTTTTGAACTTACAATAAATTGTTGTTAAAGAAATTTTTTAAGTTCAACAAAATTTTTGTTGATGTAAAAAAATTGGTTGATAATGTGACAAAATATTGCTAAAATCGTAATTGTATTTACAATTTATTTTGTTAGCTCAAATTTAAACATAAATTTAATTGTATTGACAAGAAAATTCATTGACATTGAACATGTGTATGGTCGTTGAAATTTATACCCACGTTTAGTTCATTAAATTTTTGAGACATACTTGGGATTAGTAAAATTTCATTGGGGTGTGAAAAATATCGAAAAAAATAACAAAATTTACAAAATTTTTCGACATTTTTTCGTTCCTGGAAAACATGGATATTAAAAATAAAACACTTTATTCCAAAATTATAGTCGAATTCGCTCAGCTTGTATCGAGATCTAGAAACTCTGCGACTATGATGGGATGCGTCCAGAGTGATCTGGTGATGATGGTCATGTGGCCCTTGGTTGCAGAAGGGACACATGTCAGCTACGCTGGTATCAATCACTAATAGGTAGAAATTGAGGCGGCTGCCCTTGCTGAGGCATAATGGAGGTTCTATGCCGTTAATGTGCCGAATTATCTCATCCTTTAGCTCTTGAATTGTTGATGGCTTATCGACGTACATCTTTTCTTTCAAATAACCCCAAAGAAAAAAAGTCCAACGGTGTCAAATCACATGTTCTTGGCGGCCAATTGACATCGCCATTACGTGAGATAACACGGCCATTGAATTTTTTGCGCAAAAGAGCCATTGTTTCATTAGCTGTGTGGCAAGTGGCACCGTCCTGCTGAAACCACATATCGTCCTCATCCATATCTTCCAATTCGGGCCATAAAAAGTTCGTTATCATCTCACGATAGCGAACACCATTCACAGTAACTGCCTGACCGGCTTCATTTTGGAAAAAATACGGCCCGCTGATGCCGCCAGCCCATAATCCGCACCAAACAGTCACTCTTTGTGGGTGCATTGGTTTTTCGACAATCACTCTTGGATTCTCATTCGCCCAAATGCGGCAATTCTGTTTATTGACGAATCCACTGAGGTGAAAATGTGCCTCATCACTGAAGATGATTTTCTTCGAAAATTGATCATCCACTGTTGCCATTTCTTGGAACCATTTAACACGTTGTTGGATTGTGTATCTCTCCATGGTTCAAATTGAGTAAGTCTGAAATAGAGAAATGTCAAATAAAATTCGGAAAAAAACTTGGCGTTTAGGTGTGGTTCACATCCAACATCGGCCCTTACAATTTAACTATCCTTACATACATTTAAATATCACTTGACCTGGACAGAATTTTATAGACTTCTACAAAATCTATAGACTCAAAATTTAAGTCGGCTAATGCACTAGGGTGGAACACAATGTTAGTAACAAAATATGGGAAACATTTAAATCTGAAGCAATTTTAAGGAATATTTATGATTTATCACTCGATATATATGTATTAGAAGTTTAGGAAAATTAGAGTCATTTTTACAACTTTTCGACTAAGCAGTGGCGATTTAACAAGGAAAATATTCGTATTTTGACAATTTTTGTCGAAATCAGAAAAACATATATATGGGAGCTATATCTAAATCAGAACCGATTTCAATCAAATTTGGCACACATGACTATATTACTAATTGTACTCCTAGTGCAAAATTTCAACCACATTGGGCCAAAACTCTGGCTTCTGGGGCCATATAAGTCCTTATCGGGCGAAAAATATATATGGAAACTATATCTAAATCTAAACCGATTTCAATCAAATTTGGCACACATGACTATACTATCAATTGTACTCCTTGTGCAAAATTTCAAGCTAATCGGGATAAAACTCTGGCTTCTGGGTCCATATAAGTGCATATCGGGCGAAAGATATATATGGGAGCTATATCTAAATCTGAACCGATTTCAATCAAATTTTGCACACTTGACTATACTACTAATTGTACTCCTAGTGCAAAATTTCAACCACATTCGGCCAAAAATCTGGCTTCTGGGGCCATATAAGTCCATATTGGGCGAAAGATATATATGGGAGCTATATCTAAATCTGAACCGATTTCAATCAAATTTTGCACACTTGACTATACAACTAAGTGCTATGTTTGTACAAAATTTCAAGCAAATCGGTATAAAACTCTGGCTGCTGAGTCCATATTAGTGCATATCGGGCGAAAGATATATATGGGAGCTATATCTAAATCTGAATCGATTTCTTCCAAAATCAATAGGGTTCTATTCTGACCCAAATTAGGAACATGTGCCAAATTTGAAGGCGATTGGACTTAAATTGCGAGCTAGACTTTGATCACAAAAATGTGTTCACAGACAGACGGACATGGTTATATCGACTCAGGGACCCACCCTGAGCATTATTGCCAAAGACACCATGTGTCTATGTCGTGTCCTTCTGGGTGTTACAAACATATGCACTAACTTATAATACCCTGTTCCACAGTGTGGCGCAGGGTATAAATATTGGAAACATTTAAATCTGAAGCAATTTTAAGGAAACTTCGCAAAAGTTTATTTATGATTTATTGCTCAATATACATGTATTAGAAGTTTAGGAAAATTAGAGTCATTTTGACAACTTTTCGACTAAGCAGTGGCGATTTTACAAGGAAAATGTTGGTATTTTGACCATTTTTGTCGGAATCAGAAAAACATATATATGGGAGCTATATATAAATCTGAACCGATTTCAACCAAATTTGGCACACATAGCTACAATGCTAATTCTACTCCCTGTGCAAAATTTCAACTAAATCGGAGTTAAAAATTGGCCTCTGTGGTCATATGAGTGTAAATCGGGCGAAAGCTATATATGGGAGATATATCTAAATCTGAACCGATTTCAACCAAATTTGGCACTCATAGCTACAATGCTAATTCTACTCCCTGTGCAAAATTTCAACTAAATCGGAGTAAAAGATTGGCCACTGTGGTCATATTAGTGTAAATCGGTCGAACGATATATATGGGAGCTATATCTAAGTCTGAACCGATTTCAATAAAATTTGGCATATTTGACTACACTACTAGTTGTACTCCTAGTGCAAAATTTCAACCAAATTGGGGTAAAACTCTGGCTTCTAGGACCGTATTAGTCCATATCGGGCGAAAGATATACATATGGGAGCTATATCTAAATCTGAACCGATTTCAATAAAATTTGGCACACTTGACTATAGTACTAATTGTTCTTCTTGTGCAAATTTTTAAGAAAATTAGGATAAAACTCTGGCTTCTGGGACCATATAAGTCCATATCGGGCGAAATATATATATAAGGGAGCTACATCTAAATCTGAACCGATTTCTTCAATAGGGTTCTATTCTGAGCCAAAACACATACTTTTGCCAAATTTGAAGTCTACTAAAACTGCGACCTAGACTTTGATTACAAAAATGTGTTTACGGACAGACGGACATTGCTATAACGACTCAGGAGCCCACCCTGAGCATTTTTGCCAAAGACACCATGTGTCTATCTCGTCTCCTTCTGGGTGTTGCAAACATATGCACTAACTTATAATACCCTGTTTCACAGTGTGGCGCAGGGTATAAATATGAACATTTTTATACATATTCGCTGCTTAGCTGATGCTACTGAAGTATTTTGAGTTTGCTACGTTTGTTCTTTTTCTACACTGAAAAAAATATTGTCGTGAGGTCAAAGATTTCATGTCTTTAAAATACGAATGCAAATTTTGCTTAGCATAGAAGACGCATTTCTCTAGTATAAAGTTTTTTTCCTTGACCAAAGGTCGATAAACTTTTCAATGAAGTCGTATTGTCCTTATAATTAAGTGATTTGATTTAAAAATGGATATCATAACATGAAAGAAAAAATGTTTGGCTAAGGTCAACTTGACTTTAATAATTTAGAAAAAATCTTTAAATTTAATGAAATTGTCTTTAAATTTGTTGTCTTTTTGCATCTTGACTACAAAGCAAAAAACCGTTCAAATATAGGACATGTTTTTCAACACTTTATTTTAAAGACGTTTTTTACTTGAAACACAGCATAATTTCTACTAGAAGTCGAGTCTTAATTTGGAAAATAAAGTCGTTGTTAACTTGTTTTTAAAGGACTTTGATAGCATATGAAGAAAAAAAGCAGAAAAAACCAAAAAATTAAAATTTGCTTCCTAGAAGCAAGTACACAAAACCCGATTTTAAAAGAGAATTGTGTCTTAAAAGTATCCTTACTTGTATTCTCCGCTTCTTTGGCTCGGAATCAATACCAAATTTTTTAAAGTAAAGGCAACATCTTTGGAACCGGGTATGCTTTTTTTTCAGTGTACATTTACGGTGCGTATGTAACGTTTACAACTTTGCGACAGTCGCACACCTAAACAAGTATATACGGCCGTAAGTTCGGCCAGGCCGAATCTTGCGTAGAATCTTGGATTGCGTAGAAACTTCTACGAAAGACTAAAGACTTAAATATCATATACTACCACCACGTACCAAATTTCAACCAGATCGGATGAATTTTGCTCCTCCAAAAGACACTGGAGGTCAAATCTGGGGATCGGTTTATATGGGAGCTATATATTATTATGGACTGATAGGAACCAATTCCTGCATGGTTGTTGGATACCCTATACTAACATCACGTATCAAATTTCAACCGAATAGGAAGAATTTTGCTCTTCCAAGGTGCTCCGGAGGTCAAATCTGGGGATCGGTTTATATGGGGCCTATATATAATTATGGACCGATATCGACTAATTTTTGCATGGGTGTTTGAGGCCATATATTAACATCACGTACCAAATTTCAACGGCTCCGGAGGTTAAATCTGGTGAGAGGTTTATATGGAGGCTATATATAATTATGGACCGATATGGACCAATTTTTGCATGGTTGTTAGAGACCATATACTAACACCATGTACCAAATTTCAGCCGGATCGGATGAAATTTGCTTCTCTTAGAGGCTCCGCAAGCCAAATCGGGGGATCGGTTTATATGGGGGCTATATATAATTATGGACCGATGTGAACCAATTTTTGCATGGTTGTTAGAGACCATATACTAACACCATGTACCAAATTTCAGCCGGATCGGATGAATTTTGCTTCTCTTAGAGGCTCCGCAAGCCTAATCGGGGGATCGGTTTATATGGGGGCTATATATAATTATGAACCGATATGGACCAATTTTTGCATGGTTGTTAGAGACCATATACTAACACTATGTACCAAATTTCAGCCGGATCGGATGAAAATTGTTTCTCTTAGAGGCTCTGCAAGCCAAATCGGGGGATCGGTTTATATGGGGGCTATATATAATTATGGACCGATATGGCCCATTTGCAATACCATCCGACCTACATCAATAACAACTACTTGTGCCAAGTTTCAAGTCGATAGCTTGTTTCGTTTGGAAGTTAGCGTGATTTCAACAGACGGACGGACGGACGGACGGACATGCTCAGATCGACTCAGAATTTCACCACGACCCACAATATATATACTTTATGGGGTCTTAGAGCAATATTTCGATGTGTTACAAACGGAATGACAAAGTTAATATACCCCCTATCCTATGGTGGAGGGTATAAAAAGTTTGATACAGGCCATCTCTGAATAGGGAATAGGTAGACGTGGAACATTTCCGTAGATATCATCCCACCCAGTTTCACTCTACGGAATCTCGACTTCATATCCCTAACAGTTGACCGTATCGAATGCCTTCAATAGCTCAAGTGACACAAGGGCCGTCCTATGAGTAGAAGTCTGCACGTGACACGAAATTGTCTTGACTAAAAAAATTGAGTTGAGAGTGACGCTGATGGCAACCGAGTGAGTGTGCGTGAGCGTGATTAACTAACCAAATGTCGTGCGTGAGTCACGAAAATAATATCTTGGTGAGAATTTCAGAAAAATACACTGATGAAAATAATTCCGCTTCCGAACATAAAAAGCTTACGAGTTGAATTCATTTACAATTTTTGTGTCACCTAGAATGTTAAGAGTTTAATAATGCTGTTAATCATGCTCATGTTTTCAGACACATCCCTCAGGTAAATTACTCATAAAATAATTCATGAGTAACGACATTCTTCGTGAGCCACGATATTTTCGTGGTATTTTTTGTGAGTCACGACATCTTCGTGTGTGAGTATACATTTTCTTTTCGTGAGTGTGCGTGACTCCTACAAAACAATACTCACGGCTTTGGCTGGTTGGACCCTCTATTTATATATGCTGAAATGGCATACATAGCTGCTGTTGTGCTATGCACTTTACGAAATCCATGTTGATGGTTGATATCTGGAAAATTCTCCATTGGTAAGGAGTAGTGCCTCAAGTGCCTTGGCTACTGGCGAGGGAAGGCGAGAAAAGATCGGTTTGTATGAGTATCCCTTGCTCGAGTATCTCCCTGGCTGCAGTTGTGGAATCACTCTACCTCTACTCAACCCAGATGCTTCAGCATTAGCATAGAAATTCCGTCGGGGCCCAGCGTCTTGGATGGTTTTGCGCTGATGATGACATTGGTAACTTCGGCTCGGAGACCACGGATGCGACGAAAGACTCTCCTTTTCGCCCTATATCTCTCGGGATGCTCAACAAACTGTCAGTTGTAAAAGCTCGCGTATCTCTTCAGATAACGGTGACTGATCTGTCTGTCACGTCTCTAAGGATGACTGGGATCGCATCATCTCTTGAAGTAGGGTTGGAGAGGGCTCTTATTGTTGATCACAACTTATATGTGCACTCAAAAAAAAGTAGATTTTGACCTCCCCTTAAGGATTTTGGTACTGATTCCTAGCCAACGATGCCTCTTCTTGAAAATAAATACATCTTTTAGAGAACTACATAGCTTTAAATCTAGGCTCTCTAAATCTAAAATTAGGATACAGATCTCATTTATCGAATTTGCGTTCTAGTTTTGAGATATATCAACAAAGATATAAATGCACAAATAAATGTCAGTTACCTAAAAACAATATTGACCTAATTATAGAAAATGTACACAATACTACGTACAAAATTCTTTACGTGAATGACATTTTAATAAATAGAAAGTATATAATCTATGCTTCAAAACTTTTTTTCATTAAATTTAGAAGACGAATCTTGAAAATTGTGCGTCCCTCCGTTAAAGTCGCGTGTCTTTGTAATAAAGCAGAATTTCTTTAAATTAAAGAAAAACATTTTTGTTTTAAATAAATCGTCTTTAAATTAACTTATATATATGGGATCTTTTAATTTAAGATAAAAGCTCTTCAAATATAGGCTATGATTTATTTTGAAGATTTTGCATATTTGGTTCAAAGTTTGTTTTTTTTTTTTTTTTTTAATTAAGAAAAAAATTTTATTTGGAAATATTGGTTATAATTTGCATTTTTAAAATAAGGAATTTATGCAAGATGGTTGGATGAACGGCCGTTTCGGAATTACCATATTCCTCATCAGCATCCAACCATCTTGCAGTCTACAGGACTTTGCCCAAATAAATTTGACAAGCATAATTTTCCTCTTGTAGTTTAGCCATCGTGGTGCAATGGTTAGCATGCCCGCCTTGCATACACAAGGTCGTGGGTTCGATTCCTGCTTCGACCGAACACCAAAAAGTTTTTCAGCGGTGGATTATCCCACCTCAGTAATGCTGGTGATATTTCTGAGGGTTTCAAAGCTTCTCTAAGTGGTTTGACTGCAATGTGGAACGCCGTTCGGACTCGGCTATAAAAAGGAGGTCCCTTGTCATTGAGCTTACCATAGAATCGGGCAGCACTCAGTGATAAGAGAGAAGTTCACCAATGTGGTATCACAATGGACTGAATAGTCTAAGTGAGCCTGATACATCGGGCTGCCACCTAACCTAACCTAACCTTAGTCAACGCATGGTTGAAATCAAAACAATAATAATGATTGAACAATAAACAAACGAACAAAAAAATTCCTTAAATTAAAGAAGCCACATTTTTACTCGAAATCAATACCAAAATCCTTAAGGGAAGGTAGTGCAGCTTTTATCATCCTTATATTTTCCAGTTTTTCTGGACTGTGAAATGAATACTGGATCTTATTTACACCGAAACGGATTTTTTTAGTTAGTGGACCAAAACCCTAATTTGTTCAAATTTTGTTTGAATGAATGAAAATATATTATTTGTGGTGCTTTGTGTAATCCATTTATATGGGCCCTCTCAACCAGTGTTGCCAGTATTGGGGATTTTTCCCCAAATTGGGGATATTTTTCGTAAATGGGGACGAAATTTTTGAGTTGGGGACTCGATTTGGTGGGGAATTTCCATAACTTTTGGAGATTTTTGTGGGGATTTTTTCGAGAAATCTGTTTTAACAAAATATTATTTCTATAGGAAATTTTGCCAAAATTCTATTTCTATAGAAAATTTTGTCAAAATTTTATTTCTATAGAAAGTTTTGTCAAAATTTTATTTCTATAGAAAATTATGTCAAAATTTTATTTCTATATAGAAAATTTTATCAAAATTTTATTTCTATAGAAAATTATGTCAAAATTTTATTTCTATAGAAATTTTTTTCAAAATTTTACTTCTATAGAAAATTTTGTCAAAATTTTATTTCTATAGAAAATTTTGCCAAAATTCTATTTCTATAGACAATTTTGTCAAAATTTTATTTCTATAGAAAGTTTCTCAAAATTTTATTTCTAAAGAAAATTTTGTCAAAATTTTATTTCTATAGAAAATTTTGTCAAAATTTTATTTCTATAGAAAGTTTTCTCAAAATTTTATTTCTATAGAAAATTTTGTCAAAATTTTATTCCTATATAGAAAATTTTATCAAAATTTTATTTCTATAGAAAATGTTGTCAAAATTTTATTTCTATAGAAAATGTTGTCAAAATTTTATTTCTATAGAAAATTTTGTCAAAATTTTATTTCTATAGAAAATTTTGTCAAAATTCTATTTCTATAGACAATTTTGTCAAAATTTTATTTCTATAGAAAGTTTTGTCAAAATTTTATTTTTATAGAAAATTTTGTTAAAATTTTATTTCTATGGCAACACTGCTCTCAACACCCAAAAAATCGCAAAAGAAGAAAGAAGAATTATACTAAGGTCTTAGTTCCACAAATTCAGTAAAAAAAAAATAAATAAATGAGTAGCGGCAATAAGTAGCCATATGGTGTCCAATGATATGTCAAAACCCATAGCAGTGATTTGCATATGAAAGCGTTTGTGTTTCGGTTTCACTAACATTATCCGAAATTTACATGTATTCGAAAATCTCATATGATTGTATAAAATATCGCATCATCTTCGTCGGTATTGTGTCTTTGTTTTTCTTGCGCTGTATTCTTTACTAAAATTTTGGACCAGTTCCCTTGTTTCACAGATTGACTGGGACAAGATGTAAAGTGTTTGTATGTTACCTCAAAATAACATACATATCCGCGGTAGATCATAGTCCGCTTTAGAGTGGAACACATAGGAGGTTATTAAACTCGTAAAATATGAGCTTTTGGTGTAAACAATTTAATTCTATACCGCCATTAGATAGATGCCATTATGGGCTTAGCTACAATGAGCGAAAAAATAAGTTTTTATTTTGAAAATGAGGAAACTTGCCTACCCCGTTTTTGAAGAAGGGCCATATAATATGAAATATATGTATATGCATGGAGAAAACTATTGTGTATGGTAATAATCTGGCAAATATTGATTGCTTATTTGGACCATTTAATTTTTGTGGCAAAAAAACAAAATTTTCTCGCAGTAGCCATTCCCATTATTAACACAATTGACTTTGAAATGGTGATACAAATCTAAATTTTCAGATGTCAAAGTTCATTTTCTTTTCGCCATGATCATTTGAAAAAAAAAAACAAGTATATACGGCAGTAAGTTCGGCCAGGCCGAAGCTTATGTACCCTCCACCATGGATAGCGAAGAAACTTCTACTGAAGACTGTCATCCACAATCGAATTACTTGGGTTGCGGTAACACTTGCCGATGGCAAGGTATCTTAAAACTTCCACATAGTCCATACGTGGTATATATTAAACTAAAAAGGCCGATTAAATACGTATATAATTAAGTTTAAAGTTTCTATAGAAATAAAATTTTGACAAAATAAAATTTTGACATTTTCTATAGAAGTAAAATTTGGAAAAAATTTTCTATAGAATAAAATTTGGAAAAAATTTTCTATAGAAATAAAATTTTGACAAAATTTTCTATAGAAATAAAATTTTTAACAAAATTTTCTATAGAAATGAAATTTGGAAAAAATTTTCTATAGAAATAAAATTTGGAAAAAATTTTCTATAGAAATAAAATTTTGACAAAATTTTCTATAGAAATAAAATTTTGACAAAAATTTCTATAGAAATAACATTTTGACAATGTTTTCTATAAAAATAAAATTTTGGTACATTATTTTTGGCTCGAGTGGCAACCATGATTATGAACCGATATGGACCAATTTTTGTGTGATTGGGGATCGGCTTTTTGGCATGGTTATTAGCGGCCTTATATTAACACCACGGATCGGATGAATTTTGCTCCTCCAAGAGGCTCCGGAGATCATATCTGGGGAACGGTTTATATGGGGGCTATATATAATTATGGACCCATATGGACCAATTCTTGCGTGTTTCTTAGAGACCACATTCTAACACCATGTTCCAAATTTCAACCGGATCGGATGAATTTTGCTCCTCCAAGAGGCTCCGGAGGACAAATCTGGGGATCGGCTTATATGGGGGCTATATATAATTATGGACCGATATGGACCACTTTTTGCATGGTTGTTAGAGACAATATACTAACACCACGTACCAAATTTCAATCGGATCGGATGACTTTTGCTCCTCTAAGAGGCTCTGGAGGTCAAATCTGGGGATCGGCTTATATGGGGGCTATATATAATTATAGACCGATATGGACCACTTTTGGCATGGTCATTAGAGAACATATACCAACGCCATGTACCAAATTTCAGCTGGATCGGATGAAATTTGCTTCTCTTAGAGGCTCCGTAAGCCAAATCGGGGGATCGGTTTATATGGGGGCAATATATAATTATGGACCGATGTGGACCAATTTTTGCGTGGTTGTTAGAGACCATATACTAACACCATGTACCAAATTTCAGCCGGATCGGATGAAATTTGGTTCTCTTAGAGGCTCCGCAAGCCAAATCAGGGGGTCGGTTTATATGGGGGCTATATGTAATTATGGACCGATATGGACCAATTTTGGCATGGTTATTAGCGGCCTTATACCAACACCACGTTGCAAATTTCAACCGGATCGGATGGATTTTGCTCCTCCAAGAGGGTCCGGAGATCAAATCTGGGGAACGGTTTATATGGGGGCTATATATAATTATGGACCGATATGGACCAATTCTTGCGTGTTTGTTAGAGACCACATTCTAACACCATGTTCCAAATTTCAACCGGATCGGATGAATTTTGCTCCTCCTAGAGGCTCCGGAGGACAAATCTGGGGATCGATTTATATGGGGCTATATATAATTATGGACCGATATGGACCAATTCTTGCATGGTTGTTAGAGACCATATACTAACACCACGTACAAAATTTCAACCGGATCGGATGAATTTTGCTCCTCTAAGAGGCTCCGGAGGTCAAATCTGGGGATCGGCTTATATGGGGGCCATATATACTTATGAGCCGATGTGAACCAATTTTTGCATGGTCATTAGAGAACATATACCAACGCCATGTACCAAATTTCAGCTGGATCGGATGCAATTTGCTTCTCTTAGAGGCTCCGCAAGCCAAATCGGGGGATCGGTTTATATGGGGGCAATATATAATTATGGACCGATGTGGACCAATTTTTGCGTGGTTGTTAGAGACCATATACTAACACCATGTACCAAATTTCAGCATTTTGGTTCTCTTAGAGGCTCCGCAAGCCAAATCGGGGGATCGGTTTATATGGGGGCTATATGTAATTATGGACCGATATGGACCAACTTTTACATGGTTGTTGGAGACCATATACTAACACCATGTACCAAATTTCAAACGGATCGGATGAATTTTGCTCCTCCAAGAGGCTCCGGAGGACAAATCTGGGGATCGATTTATATGGGGCTATATATAATTATGGACCGATATGGACCAATTCTTGCATGGTTATTAGAGACCATATACTAACACCACGTACCAAGTTTCAACCGGATCGGATGAATTTTGCTCCTCTAAGAGGCTCCGGAGGTCAAATCTGGGGATCGGCTTATATAGGGGTCATATATACTTATGAGCCGATACTTCTCGGGTGAAAATCTACAGATTTAAGATTTCAAATCAAGACGTTATTTTATAATTTTCTTGCACACTTACAAGAGATGTTAATGATTCCTCTAAAACTCAAACAAAAATGGTTCTTATAAATCCACAATCTGATATAGTCCTCATAGGTGAAATCTTTAATTTTATCTTCGGGAAGTGTCCTCAAGTCCTCAAGCCCTCCTTAAATTTCAAAGGAAACCCTAATATTTGGTTCATGGTGGTGGGTATTTAAGATTCGGCCCGGCCGAACTTACTGCTGTATATACTTGTTTTTATGTAACATTCTGAAGGAGCGGCTTAAAATTCAAACATTTTCCAGGAAATCTTCTGGAACATTGAAAACAAAATTTTAAAACCTCTTAAAAGTTAAAATTTCCCTAATAAAAAACTTTTTTAAATTTAGCATTATTTTTTGTAATTGCATCACTGTACTTAGCTTTTATTAAAAAACTGAGATTTTCTAAACACAGATGTGAACCAGTTTTATTTGAATTCCCCAAAACACAGCTACTCAAAAGAATTTTAACGAAACCGAAAAAAAATATTAAATTAACCACAAAGTATAATGAATGCATCTTTTATGATTATTAGTTTAACGCATGCGCATATAAAAAACTTTTGTTTTGGCGCTGAACTGGCGATCACACGCCATTCAATATGGACTGACTGACTAAATTAGAGTTAGCAAGTCGAGCAGATGTATGTGTAGACGGACGGACAGACAATAAACAGGCTTTGCCACCACAATCGGCGGTGGCACATCATACTGTCAACGCCACATATAAAACCAAAGCAAACAAAAGAAAATCGTTAATATTTGAATATTCGATATTAGTAGTATTGATGTCAGATTGGGATTGGATACATGATTCGGTGATGGTGCTGGTGCTGGTGGTGCATAATTAGCATATCTATGACCATAAGTTGAGTGTTAATTTCAATGATCGGCAAAATCACCATTAGAAAACTGATGGACGCTTTGCTGATGGTGTTGAGCCATTTTCGCTTTTTCCGACTACTGCTTGCTGCTTACTGTGGTGGCTGGCTAGCTAGCTGTCGACGAAACAGACTGGTATATTGTTGTCTCCAGTCAAATTGTGTGTGTGAAAAGTATCAAACAGAAGTTGTTGATTAAAGTGATAAAATTTTTTGATAATCAACAAGCATTAGTCCGATCAATAGATGTCATATAGTATATTATAAATACAGTGGTTTAAAAAAACCCTCAGTATATAGAGATCTACCTGAAAAGTAGTTTGGATCACCTAATTGTGACCACGGTTGCCACAATTAGTAGAATTCTACCAAATACGGTAGATTTTTACTGTTTTGTAAAATTCTCGATGTTTCGGTGGTTCGAAGTTTCCCACTAAGTGGTACGTCAATTTTCTATAGAAATAACATTTTGAAAAAATTTGAGAAAATTTTCTATAGAAATAAAATTTTAAGAAAATTTTCTGTAGAAATAAAATTTTAAGAAAATTTTCTATGGAAATAAAATTTCTAGAAAATTTCCATAGAAATACAATTTTGAGAAAATTTTCTATTAAAATAAAGTTTTGAGAAAAATTTCTATAGAAATAAAATTTTAAGAAAGTTTTCTATAGAAATAAAGTTTTGAGAAAATGTTCTATAGAAATACAATTTTAGGAGAATTTTCTCAAAATTTTATTCTACAGAAAATTGTCTCAAAATTTTATTTATATAGAAAATTTTCTAAATATTTTATATCCATAGAAAATTTTCTATATAAATGAAATTTTGAGAAAATTTTGTGTAGAATAAAATATTGAGAAAATTTTCTAAAGAATAAAATTTGGAGAAAATTTTCTATAGAAATAAAATTTTGAAAAAATCTTCTATGGAAATACAATTTTGAGAAAATTTTCTATAGAAATAAAATTTTGAGAAAATTTTCTATTAAAATAAAGTTTTGAGAAAATTTTCTATAGAAATAAAATTTTAAGAAAATTTTCTATAGAAATAAAGTTTTGAGAAAATGTTCTATAGAAATAACATTTTAGGAGAATTTTCTACATAATTTTCTATATAAATAAAATTTCGAGAACATTTTCTATAGAATAAAATTTTGAAAAAATTTTCTATAGAAGTAAAATTTTGAGAAAATTTTCCATGGAAATAAAATTTTGAGAAAATTTTCTATTTTAAGAAAATTTTCTATAGAAATAAAGTTTTGAGAAAATGTTCTATAGAAATAACATTTTAGGAGAATTTTCTACATAATTTTCTATATAAATAAAATTTCGAGAAAATTTTCCATAGAAATAAAATTTTGAAAAAATTTTCTATAGAAGTAAAATTTTGAGAAAATTTTCCATGGAAATAAAATTTTGAGAAAATTTTCTATTGAAATAAAATTTTGAGAAAATTTTCTATAGAAATAATATTATGAGAAAATTTTCTATAGATATAAAATTTAGAAATTCTTTTTTAAGATATGTTTCTGTAGAATTAAAACTTTGAGAAAGTTTTGAGACAATTTTCTACAAAAATAAAATTTGGAGAAAATTTTCTATAGAAATAAAACTTTGAGATTTTTTTTTAAATTTAGTTTTAAAATAAAGTTTTGAGAAAATTTTCTATAGAATAAAAATTTGAGAAAGTTTTCTATAAAAATAAAATTTTGAGAAAATTTTCCATAGAAATAAAATTTTGAAAAAATTTTCTATAGAAATAAAATTTTGAGAAAATTTTCTATGGAAATAAATTTTTGAGAAAATTTTCTATAGAAATAAAACTTTGAGAAAATTTTCCATAGAAATAAAATTATGAGAAAATTTTCTATAGATATACAATTTAGAAATTCTTTTTTAAGATATGTTTCTGTAGAAATAAAATTTTGAATAAGTTTTGAGACAATTTTCTACAAAAATAAAATTTGGAGAAAATTTTCTATAGAAAAAACACTTTAAGAATTTTTTTTTTTTTAAATTTTGAGAAAATTTTCTATGGAAATAAAATTTTGAGAAAATTTTCTATGGAAATAAAATTTTGAGAATATTTTCTAAAGAAATAAAATTTTGAGAACATAGAAATAAATTTATGAGAAAATTTTTTTGGAAATAAAATTTTGAGAGAATTTTCTATAAAAAAAAGTTGAAAAAAAAAATTCTATAGAAATAAAACTTTGAGCATTTTTTTTTAAATTTTCTATAGAAATAAAATTTGCTATGGAAATAAAATTTTTAGAAAATTTTCTATAGAAATAATATTTCTAGAAAATTTTCTATAGAAATAAAATTTTGAGAAATTTTTCTGTTAAAATAAAATTTTGGGAAAATTTTCTACAGAAATAAATTTTTTTTAAATTTTAAGAAAATTTTCTAAAGAAATAACATTTTAAGAAAATTTTCAATGGAAATGAAATTCTTAGAAAAGTTTCTATAGAAATAATATATTTAGAAAATTTTTTATAGAAATAAAATTTTGAGAAATTGTTTTTATTAAAATAAAATTAAAAAAACAAATCTATAGAAATAAAATATAGAATTCTATATTCTTTTTTATAGAAATATAATTTTGCGAAAATTTTGTATAGAAATAAAATTTTGAGAACATTTTTTATAGAAGTACAATTTTGAGAAAATTTGGCAAATTTTCCATATATTCAATATCTTAGATAAAATCATAAAAACATTTAAATGGGTCAAATTTACAATACAAGGAATACATCCAAAAATTTGTCGCTAATAGGAGAGATTATAATAACAGGTTGGCTGATAAGTCCCCGGTCTGACACATAGATGGCGTCGCTAGTATTAAATGCATATTATTTTTATATAGTACCAACCTTCAAATGATTCGTGTCAAAACTTGACGTCTGTAAGTCAATTAGTTTGTGAGATAGAGCGTCTTTTGTGAAGCAACTTTTATTATTGTGAAAAAAAAAGGAATTTCGTGTTTTGATAAAATACTGTTTTCTGAAAGGAAAAAATACGGTGGAAGCAAAAACTTGGCTTGATAATGAGTTTCCGGACTCTGCCCCAGGGAAATCAACAATAATTGATTGGTATGCAAAATTCAAGCGTGGTGAAATAAGCACGGAGGACGGTGAACGCAGTGGACGCCCGACGAAAACATCAAAAAAATCCACAAAATGATTTTGAATGACCGTAAAATGAATTGATGGAGATAGCAGAGGCCTTAAAGATATCAAAGGAACATGTTGGTCATATCATTGATTAATATTTGGATATGCGGAAGCTCTGTGCAAAATGGGTGCCGCGCGAGTTCACATTTGACCAAAAACAACAACGTGTCGATGATTCTGAGCGGTGTTTGCAGTTGTTAACTCGTAATACATTCGAGTTTTTTCGTCGATATGTGACAATGGATGAAACATGGCTCCATCACTACACTCCTGAGTCCAATCGACAGTCGGCTGAGTGGACAGCGACCGGTGAACCATCTCCGAAGCGTGGAAAGACTCAAAAGTCCGCTGACAAAGTAATGGCCTCTGTTTTTTGGGATGCGCATGGAATAATTTTTATCGATTATCTTGAGAAGGGAAAAACCATCAACAGTGACTATTATAGGTCGAAATCGCGGCAAAACGGCCCCATATGAAGAAGAAAGAAGTGTTTTTCCACCAAGACAACGCACCGTGCCACAAGTCATTGAGAACGATGGCAAAAATTCATGAATTGGGCTTCGAATTGCTTCCCCACCCACCGTATTCTCCAGATCTGGCCCCCAGCGACTTTTTCTTGTTCTCAGACCTCAAAAGGATGCTCGCAGGGAAAAATTTGGCTGCAATGAAAAGGTGATCGCCGAAACTGAGGCCTATTTTGAGGCAAAACCGAACGAGTACTACCAAAATGGTATCAAAAAATTGGAAGGTCGTTATAATCGTTGTATCGCCCTTAAAGGGAACTATGTCGAAATTTGACAAAAAATGTGTTTTTCTTTGTTAGACCGGGGACTTATCAGCCAACCTGTTAGTTTGATGTGTGTGTTATAACTTGAATGAACGTGTTATAATTTGATTGTGATTTGTATCCTAATTTTAATTTGAAAGGAACCACATCTTTGGCTTGGAATCGATACCAAAATCTTTAATGAAAGGTCAAAATCTTTGGACCCATTTTTTTTATTGAGTGCGGTAGTAAAAACTTGGCGGCATAAATTGCCGGTTTTATTCTCTAAGCTAAGCTTACATAATTCTCTAATAAGTGACTGAATCGTAAAAGGTCACAGCAACCACTGTGCAATATGTCGGCAATTCAGCGATTTCATCAAACGTTCATGGCGTCGATTATATGCATATTTAATTAATGTTTATGTTGTTAGGTATGAATAATACTGCCATTTTATGTTAATTACTTAATTAAAACGGTATTTGTCTTTCGGTGATGCTTCGGCATTTTGCTCACTTTCAGCACCGCCGATTTTAGGCAAACCTTGCTGACGGCCCTCGAAGTCCCTCCCCACACATCATTATTTATTCTACCATGGATAATTTTATGAGACCACAAAAATGCTTTTAGAGAAATTAGTTTCAGATGATGGAAACTCAAAAAAAAAAATTTTTTATTTGTTTGATTGCCGATTTAAAATATTGGAAGATTTTCTCCTTCATTCGCCAAAGGTCAATCCACTGCGAGGGCTTCTCATATATTAGATTTGAATTTTTGATGATTGTATAATTTTAGATATTCTCATACTTTTTCATATATCTGGTTTTCTATGCATAAAATTTCAGTAGTCACTTTGGGGTGACATACTTGGGTTAAGATGGTGTGAAATAAAGTAAAAGTCGTTAAGAAACCAAAAATATTTGCATATTTTATTTAGACATGCTTTAATTAAATGCGATCATTTGATCGCTTCTTTTATGCTATTCCAAGATGCTGCTGTCCAAACGAAGATGACGTAAGCAGTCTCGTTGACACTTAACTAAATTATGGCATTAAAACAAAAACAGAAGTTTATTAAAAAATTAAAGCAATCCTAGTTTATAAACAAGTATATACAGCACTAAGTTCGGCCAGGCCGAATCTTAAATACCCACCACCATGAACCAAATATTAGTATTTCCTTTGAAATTTCAGGAGGCTTGAGGACACTTCCCGAAGATAAATTTAAAGATTTCACCTATGAGGACTAAATCAGATTCTGGATTTATAAGAACCATTTTTGTTTGAGTTTTAGAGGAATCATTAACATCTCTTGTAAGTGTGCAAAAAATTATAAAAACAAGTATATAAAGCAGTAAATTCGGCCGGGCCGAATTTTAAATACCCACCACCATGAATCAAATACGATAGTTTACTTTGAAAACTCTTCGTCGTAGTGGGTTACTTGATAATATATAGAATTGTAGCGGGTTTGATGACAAATCTTCTCCCAAGCAAGTCAGTTCCCGAAGACAAACTTTAAAGATTCTACCTATGAAGACCAGATCAGATTCTGGATTTATGAGAACCAATTTTGTTTGAGTTTTAGAGAAATTATAAACATATCGTGTATATGATGAAATTACGCCTTGATTAAAAATCTTAAATATGTAGATTTTTTCCGCCATTATTTAAATACGATGAGTAAAATCTGGATATTTTACTTTCAGTTTGAAGCAATTTTCATGATCAGTGCGCCTGCTATACCCTGAAAGAAGTGTTTTCTTTTTAGAGAAACGTAATTTTAGACAAGCAAAGTTTTCTTTTGACCCAAGTTTTAGAGACAATCGTTGAATAAACGAAAATACTTTATAAGAAAAGTAAATTTCGTTTTTCTAAAATTTCATTATAGATTACTAATTTCCAGCAAATCGAATAAAAACTACGGATTCTAGAAGCCCAAGAAATAAAGCCGGGAGATCGGTGTATATGGGGGCTACACCAAAACATGGACCGATAGGCACCATTTGCTACTCACATATTTGTGATCTTAAAATACCTCCAGATTTTCAATTTCAAACAAATCGGCTAGAAAATATAGTCTCTAGACGCCCAAGAAGTAAAAATCGAGAGATCAGTCTATATGGGGGCTATACCAAAAAATGGGCACCATTTTCGGCACACCTTTTTATGGTCCCAAAAGAACTCTAGATTTTCAATTTCAGGAAAATAGGATAGAAAATATAGTTTCTAGAAGCACAAGAAGCAAAATCGGGAGATCAGTCTCTATGGGGGCTATATCAAAACATGGACCGATGAGCACCATTTTCGGCACACCTTTTTATGGTCCTCAAATACATCTAGATTTCCAATTTCAGGAAAATCGGATGGTAAATATAGTTTCTAGAAGCCCTAGAAGCAAAATCGGGATATCGGTCTATATGGGGGCTATGCCAAACCATGGACCTATGGGCACCATTTTCGGCAAACCTTTTTATGGTCCTCAAATACCTCTATATTTCCAATTTCAGGCAAATTGGATAAAAACTACGGTTTTTATAGGCCCAAGACTCCAAATCGGGAGGTTGGATTATATGGGGGCTATATCAAAACATGGACCGATGGATACCATTTTCGACACACCTCTTTATGGTCCCAAAATACCTCTAGATTTGCAATTTCATACAAATCGGACAGAAAATACTGTTTCTAGACGCCTAAGAAGCAAAATCGGGAGATCGGTCTATATGGGGGCTATACCAAAACATGGACCGATTCGGACCATTTTCGACACACCTCCTTATGGTCCTAAAATACCTCTAGATTTTCAATTTCAGACAAATCGGATAGAAAATACTGTTTCTAGACGCCTAAGAAGCAAAATCGGGAGATCGGTCTATATGGGGGCTATACCAAAACATGGACCGATACGGACCATTTTCGAAACACCTCCTTATGGTCCTAAAATACCTCTAGATTTTCAATTTCAGACAAATCGGATAGAAAATACTGTTTCTAGACGCCTAAGAAGCAAAATCGGGAGATCGGTCTATATGGGGGCTATACCAAAACATAGACCGATACGGACCATTTTCGACACACCTCTTTATGGTCCCAAAATACCTCTGGATTTCCAATTTCAGGCAAATCTGATAAAAACTACGGTTTTTATAGGCCCAAGACCCCAAATCGGGAGGTCGGTTTATATGGGGACTATATCAAAACTTGGACCGATATAGCCCATCTTCGAACTTGACCTGCCTGCAAACAAAAAACTAATCTGTGCCAAATTTCGGGACGATAGCGCCATTATTGAAGGCTGTAGCGTGATTACAACAGACAGACAGACAGACAGACGGACAGACGGACAGACGGACATGCTTATATCGTCTTAGAATTTCTCCCTGATCAAGAATATATATACTTTATATAGTCGAAAATCGATATTTCGATGTGTTACAAACGGAATGACAAACTTATTATACCCCCGTCACCATTTTATGGTGGTGGGTATAAAAATACAAAATTGATTTGAAATTTTAAATCTGTAGAAGTAACATCTGGAAATTTTACATTGAGTTTCAAGCAATTTTCATGATCAGTGCGCCTTCTACACCCTCAAGAAGTGAAGTCGGTCTATATGGAGGCATTACCAAATGGACCGATAAAAACTTAATCCGATACACGTTTTTGTAAGCCTAAAATACCAGAATATTTACAATTTCAGGCAAATCAGATAAAAACTACGGTTTCTAGAAACCCAAGGAGTTAAATCGGGAGATCGTTCTTATGGGGGGCTATACTAAAATATGGACCGATACTCACCGTTTTCGGCACACCTCTTTATGACCCGAAAATACCTCTAGATTTCCAATTTCAGGCAAATAGGATAAATACTTCGGATTCTAGAAGCCCAAGAAGTAAAATCGGGAAATCGGTCTATATGGGGGCTATACCAAAACATGGACCGATACTCACCTTTTTCAGTACACCTCTTTATGGTCTTAAAATACCTCTAGATTTCCAATTTCAGACAAATTGGATAAAAACTATGGTTTCTATAAGCCCAAGACCCCAAATCGGGAGGTCGTTTTATATGGGGACCATACCAAAACATGGACCGATACTCATAATTTTTGGCACACGTATTTGTGGTCCCACAATACCTCTAGATTTCCAATTTCAGGTAAATTGAATAAAAATTGCAGTTTCTATAAGCCCAAGAAGTAAAATCGGGAGATCGGTCTATATGGGGGCTATACCAAAATATGGACCGATACTCACAATTTTTGGCACACGTATTTGTGGTCCTACAATACCTCTAGATTTCCAATTTCAGGTAAATTGAATAAAAACTGCGATTTCTATAAGCCCAATAAGTAAAATCGGGAGATCGGTCTATATGGGGGCTATACCAAAACATGGACCGATACTCACCATTTTTGGCACACCTCTTTACGGTCATAAAATACCTCTAGATTTCAAATTTCAGGCAAATTGGATAAAAACTACGATTTCTATAAGCCCAAGACCCCTAATCGGGAGGTCGGTTTATATGAGGACTATATCAAAACCTGGACCGATATAGCCCATCTTCGAACTTGACCTGCCTGCAGACAAAAGACGAGTTTGTGCAAAATTTCAGCACGATTGCTTTATTATTGAAGACTGTAGCGTGATTACAACAGACAGACAGACAGACGGACAGACGGACATCGTTATATCGTCTTAGAATTTCTCCCTGATCAAGAATATATATACTTTATATAGTCGGAAATCGATATTTCGATGTGTTACAAACGGAATGACAAACTTATTATACCCCCGTCACCATTCTATTGTGGTGGGTATAATAAGTGGAGGTGAATGATTAGTTTTATGAATTTTGTTGCAGTTCCAATAAAATTTACAACTGAACACAATTTAAAATTTATTCAATTAGTTTCTTAGTTGTTGTTGTTGTAAAATAAGAAAAAACTGAAGAATTAAGTGTAAACATGATCCAAAGATACATATCTACAAGGAATACAAAGGAGATCTGGGTGCTCATTATTCGGTGAAAATAAAGCGAGGAGCAGGTGGTGCTGAGTTTTGTTGAAATATCCATGGTCTTCAGCCGAAAGAAAAAATTTTTTCCTCAGGAACGAAATTTTAGCCAAACGAAATTCCCCTTTAATGTATAATAAGTATTTTCTTTAAGAGAAAACAAACAATTCAACGATTGTCTCTAATCATTATACCCACCGCCATAGAATGGTGACGGGGGTATAATAAGTGTGTCATTCCGTTTGTATGTTAACACATCGAAATATCGATTTCCGACTATATAAAGTATACACTGGTAGAAAGAGTTTCGTTATATTCAGGGCTGTGGAGTCGGAGCCGGAGTCGTTGTCTTGGAGTCGGAGTCGAAAGATTTTGCTGGAGTCGGAGCCAGAGTCGTAGAAATTTTGCTCGACTCCGACTCCGGCGAAAAAAAATTATAATTTTTTTCGGTAGTTTAGAAAAAAGTCATTAAGAATATTTAAGAAAATATGATGAAATTGAAAGTGTATTGAAATTTTTATTATTCAATGTAAAAAATTAATATTCAATTCCAGATGAATTTGGAAAATTTTTGTTATATCTCATCGTATAGTTTAGTCATAAATTGGTAAGTATTTTTATACCCTGCGCCACACTGTGGAACAGGGTATTATAAGTTAGTGCATATGTTTGCAACACCCAGAAGGAGACGAAATAGATACATGGTGTCTTTGGCAAAAATGCTCAAGGTGGGCTCCTGAGTCGATATAGCCATGCCCGTCTCTCCGTGAACACATTTTTGTAATCAAAGTCTAGGTCGCAGTTTTAGTCCAATCGGAATAGATCCCTATTGATTTTGGAAGAAGTCGGTTCAGATTTAGATATAGCTCCCATATATATATTTCGCCCGATATGGACTAATACGGTCCCAGAAGCCAGAGTTTTACCCCAATTTGGTTGAAATTTTGCACTAGGAGTACAATTAGTAGTGTTGTGTGCCAAATTTTATTGAAATCTATTGATTTTGGAAGAAATCGGTTCAGATTTAGATATAGCTCCCATATATATCTTTCGCCCGATATGGACTAATACGGTCCCAGAAGCCAGAGTTTTACCCCAATTTGGTTGAAATTTTGCACTAGGAGTACAATTAGTAGTGTTGTCATGTGTGCCAAATTTTATTGAAATCGGTTCAGATGTAGATATAGCTTTCGCCCGATTTACACTCATATGACCACAGAGGCCAATTTTTTGCTCCGATTTAGTTGAAATTTTGCACAGGGAGTAGAATTAGCATTGTAGCTATGCGTGCCAAATTTGGTTGAAATCGGTTCAGATATAGATATAGCTCCCATATATAGCTTTCGCCCGATTTACACTCATATGACCGACCACAGAGGCCAATTTTTAACTCCGATTTAGTTGAAATTTTGCACAGGGAGTAGAATTGGCATTGTAGGTATGCGTGCCAAATTTGGTTGAAATCGATTCAGATTTAGATATAGTTTCCATTTATATGTTTTTCTGATTTCGACAAAAATGGTCAAAATACCAACATTTTCCTTGTAAAATCGCCACTGCTTAGTCGAAAAGTTGTAAAAATGACTCTAATTTTCCTAAACTTCTAATACATATATATCGAGCGATAAATCATAAATAAACTTTTGCGAAGTTTCCTTAAAATTGCTTCAGATTTAAATGTTTCCCATATTTCCCATTAGCCGACTTAAATTTTGAGTCTATAGATTTTGTAGAAGTCTATCAAATTCTGTCCAGATCGAGTGATATTTAAATGTATGTATTTGGGACAAACCTTTATATATAGCCCCCAACACTTTCGATGGATATGATATGGTATCGAAAATTTAGATTTACTTGTTTTAATATGGCTTTCTTTCAAAAGAATATTTTTTATGTATACTATTATTTGTTAATTATTTATTTATTTTTTTTGTTTTTTTTTTCTGAAACCAGTTTATTGTTTTTCTTTGTTGTAAAAGCAATATTTAATTTCAGAGCAACTCCAGATGGATTCAAACAAATTTAAAAAATAGAGAATTGGTAAGTTTTCTTTTAAAAATTGGCTTTCTTTCAACTTGAATATTTACGTTTTTATGACCTTTTTATCATCAAAATTACAGGTTTTTAATACTTTATTTTAGTATTTCTTTAATCAAATTTTTTGGAAACCAATGTAATATTTTTAATGTAAAAAACCAATATTTAATTTTAGAATAACCCTTATTGTAATTTAATAGTGAATTGGTAAGGATTCTTTAACTTTCTTTTAACCCTGGACAGTCATCCTTATTTTTTGTACATTAACGTCATCCTTCGTCATTTTGACTACGGCTCATTTCAAGACGCTATAATTTTCATCGTGAGCGAAAAAGTGAACAAAACTTGAATTTATTTTCTTATTCAATTTGGTTTTAGTTAGTATAAAACAAAAATTCATAAAGCGGTCGATTTAGTATAACTTAAATTTACCATTTTCCAATAGACTAAAATTCATTTTAAATCGAAAATTAAATTACGTGTCGTCATTTTGACGAATGATGACTGTCTAGGGTTAACCAGAATATTTGCTTTTTTATACCCTCCACCATAGGATGGAGGTATATTAACTTTGTCATTACGTGTGTACCACATCGAAATATTGCTCTGAGACCCCATAAAGTATATATATATATATATATATATATATATATATATATATATATATATATATATATATATATATATATATATATATATATATATATATATATATATATATATATATATATATATATATATATATATATATATATATATATATATATTCTGGGTCGTGGTGAAATTCTGAGTCGATCTAAGCATGTCTGTCCGTCCGTCTGTTGAAATCACTCAAACTTCCGAACAAAACAAGCTATCGACTTGAAACTTGGCACAAGTAGTTGTTATTGATGTAGGTCGGATGGTATTGCAAATGGGCCGTATCGGTAAACTTTTACGTATAGCTCCCATATAAAGGAATACTCAGATTTGGCATGTGGAGCCTCTAACAGAAGCATATTTCATCCGATCCGGCTGAAATTTGGAACATGATGTTGGTATATGGTATTTAACAACCATGCAAAAATTGGTCCACATCGGTCCATAATTATATATAGACCCCATATAAACCGATCCCCAGATTTGGCTTGCGGAGCCTCAAAGAGAAGCGAATTTCATTCGATCCGGCTGAAATTTGGTACATGGTGTTGGTATATGGTCTCTAACAACCATGCAAAAATTGGTCCACATCGGTCCATAATTATATATAGCCCCCATATATACCGATCCCCAGATTTGGCTTGCGGAGCCTCTTGGAGGAGCAAAATTCATCCGATCCGGTTCAAATTTGGAACGTCGTGTTAGTATATGGCCGCAAACAACCATACCAAAATTGGTCCATATCGGTCTATAGTTATATATAGCCGATCTCCAACCACATAAAAGTTGGTCCATATCGGTTTATAATCATGGTTGCCACACGAGCCAAAAATAATCTACCAACATTTTATTTCTGTAGAATTTTTTTTCAAAATTTTATTTCTATAGAGAATTTTGTTAAACTTTTATTCGGTTCATAATCATGGTTGCCACTCGAGCCAAAAATAATCCACCAAAATTTTATTTCTATAGAAAATGTTGTTAAAATTTTATTTCTATAGAAAATTCTGCCAAAATTTTATTTCTATAGAAAATTTTGTCAAAGTTTTATTTCTATAGAAACATTTTGTTAAAATTTTATTTCTATAGAAAATTTTGTCAAAAATTTTTTTCTATAGAAAATTTTGTCAAAATTTTATTTCTATAGAAAATGTTGTTAAAATTTTATTTCTATAGAAAATTTTATTTATTTCTATAGAAAATTTTATTTCTAAAGAAAAATTTGTCAAAATTTTATTTCTAAAGAAAAATTTGTCAAAATTTTATTTCTATAAGAAAGTTGTTGACAATTTTATTTCTATAGAAAATTTTGTTAAAATTTTATTTCTATAGAAAATTTTGTCAAAATTTTATGTCTATAGAAAATTTTGTCAAACTGAATTATATACGTATTTGATCGATCTTTTTTGATTTAATATGTACCACGTATGGACTTACATACAATTTAGAAGACGGTGTTAGGAGGTTTTAAGGTACCTTGCCATCGGCAAGCGTTACCGCAACTTAAGTAATTCGATTGTGGATGGCAGTGTTTAGAAGAAGTTTCTACGAAATCCATGGAGGGTACATAAGCTTCGGCCTGGCCGAACTTACGGCCGTATATACTTGTTTATGTATATTATTATTATTTTCATTAGATTTTTTGGAAACCTATTTAATAATTTAATTTAATTTAATTTAATGTAAAAAATAAATATTTAATTTCAGAGTAACCCAAATAAATTTGGACAACTTTTTATATTTCCCCTCAGTGTACAATTTAATTGAGAATTGGTAAGTTTTATATTAAAACTTTCGCTTTCTTTTAACTAGAATATTTTTTTTGTTATATCCTTCACATCGATAATAACACAGTTTTATGAGTTTATATAGAATACTTCATTATTTCTCTAATTGTTTCAGGTAAAAATTTTATGAGATTCATTTTCCAAAGAAAAGTTGAATTCCTTACACCATTTGATAAAATGCCCCCAAATATAGTAAGTTACCAGTAAGGAAAGTCTAAAGTCGGGCGGGGCCGACTATATTATACCCTGCACCACTTTGTAGATCTAAATTTTCGATACCATATCACATCCGTCAAATGTGTTGGGGGCTATATATAAAGGTCTGTCCCAAATACATACATCTAAATATCACTCGATCTGGAAGAATTTGATAGACTTCTACAAAATCTATAGACTCAAAATTTAAGTCGGCTAATGCACTAGGGTGGAACACAATGTTAGTAAAAACAAGTATATACAGCAGTAAGTTCGGCCGGGCCGAATCTTAAATACCCACCACCATGAACCAAATATTAGGGTTTCCTTTGAAATTTCAGGAGGGCTTGAGGACTTGAGGACACTTCCCGAAGATAAATTTAACGGTTTCACCTATGAAGACTATATCAGATTCTGGATTTATAAGAACCATTTTTGTTTGAGTTTTAAAGGAATCATTAACATCTCTTGTAAGTGTGCAAGAAAATTATAAAATAAAGTCTCGATTTGAAATCTTAAATCTGTAGAAGTAAAATGTGGAAATTTTACATTGAGTTTCAAGCAATTTTCATGATCAGTGCGCCTTCTACACCCTCAAGAAGTGAAGTCGGTCTATATGGAGGCATTACCATAGGTTAGGTTAGGTTATGTGGCAGCCCGATGTATCAGGCTCACTTAGACTATTCAGTCCATTGTGATACCACAGTGGTGAACTTCTCTCTTATCACTGAGTGCTGCCCGATTCCATGTTAAGCTCAATGACAAGGTCCTCCTTTTTATAGCCGAGTCCGAACGGCGTTCCACATTGCAGTGAAACCACTTAGAGAAGCTTTGTAACCCTCAGAAATGTCACCAGCATTACTGAGGTGGGATAATCCACCGCTGAAAAACTTTTTGGTGTTCGGTCGTAGCAGGAATCGAACCCACGACCTTGTGTATGCAAGGCGGGCATGCTAACCATTGCACCACGGTGGCTCCCGAGAGATTACCATATGGATCCCGAGGCATTACCATATGGCTCCCGAGGCATTACCATATGGATCCATAAAAATTTAACCCGATACACGTTTTTGTGAGCCTAAAATACCAGAATATTTACAATTTCAGGCATATCAGATAAAAACTACGGTTTCTAGAATCCCAAGGAGTTAAATCGGGAGATCGTTCTTATGGGGCCTATACTAAAATATGGACCGATACTCACCATTTTCGGCACACCTCTTTGTGACCCGAAAATACCTCTAGATTTCCAATTTCAGGCAAATAGGATAAAAACTTCGGATTCTAGAAGCCCAAGAAGTAAAATTGGGAAATCGATAAATATGGGGGCTATACCAAAATATGGACCGATACTCACCATTTTCGGCACACCTCTTTATGGTCCTAAAATACCTCTAGATTTCCAATTTCAGACAAATTGGATAAAAATTACGGTTTCTATAAGCCCAAGACCCCAAATCGGGAGGTCGGTTTATATGGGCACCATACCAAAACATGGACCGATGCTCACCATTTTTGGCACACGAATTTGTGATCCTACAATACCTCTAGATTTCCAATTTCAGATAAATTGAATAAAAACTGCGGTTTCTATAAGCCCAAGAAGTAAAATCGGGAGATCGGTCTATATGGGGGCTATACCAAAATATGGACCGATACTCACAATTTTTGGCACACATATTTGTGGTCCTACAATACCTCTAGATTTCCAATTTCAGATAAATTGAATAAAAACTGCGGTTTCTATAAGCCCAAGAAGTAAAATCGGGAGATCGGTCTATATGGGGGCTATACCAAAATATGGACCGATACTCACAATTTTTGGCACACGTATTTGTGGTCCTACAATACCTCTAGATTTCCAATTTCAGATAAATTGAATAAAAACTGCGTTTTCTATAAGCCCAAGAAGTAAAATCGGGATATCGGTCTATATGGGGGCTATACCAAAATATGGACCGATACTCACAATTTTTGGCACACGTATTTGTGGTCCTACAATACCTCTAGATTTCCAATTTCAGGTAAATTGAATAAAAACTGCGGTTTCTATAAGCCCAAGAAATAAAATCGGGAGATCGGTCTATATGAAGGCTATACCAAAACGTGGACCGATACTCACCATTTTTGGCACACCTCTTTATGGTCATAAAATACCTCCAGATTTCAAATTTCAGGCAAATTGGATAAAAAGTACGATTTCTATAAGCCCAAGACCCCAAATCGGGAGGTTTATATGGGGACTATATCAAAACCTGGACCGATATAGCCCATCTTCGAACTTGACCTGCCTGCAGACAAAAGACGAGCTTGTGCAAAATTTCAGCACGATTGCTTCATTATTGAAGACTGTAGCGTGATTACAACAGACAGACAGACAGACGGACAGACGGACATCGTTATATCGTCTTAGAATTTCTCCCTAATCAAGAATATATATACTTTATATAGTCGGAAATCGATATTTCGATGTCTTACAAACGGAATGACAAACTTATTATACCCCCGTCACCATTCTATGGTGGTGGGTATAAAAATATGGGAAACGTTTAAATCTGAAGCAATTTTAAGGAAACTTCGAAAAAGTTTATTTATGATTTATCGCTCGATATATATGTATTAGAAGTTTAGGAAAATTAGATTCATTTTTACAACTTGCAGTGTAATTTTACAAGGAAAATGTTGGCATTTTGACCATTTTTGTCGAAATCAGAAAAACATATATATGGGAGCTATATCTAAATCTGAACCGATTTCAACCAAATTTCAAATCGCACGCATAGTTACAATGCTAATTCTGCTCCCTGTGCAAAATTTCAACTAAATCGGAGTTAAAAATTGGCCTCTGTGGTCATATGAGTGTAAATCGGGCGAAAGCTTTATATGGGAGATATATCCAAATCTGAACCGATTTCAAGCAAATTTGGCACGCATAGTTACAACGCTAATTCTACTCCCTGTGCAAAATTTCAACTAAATCGGAGCAAAAAATTGGCCTCTGTGGGCAAATGAGTGTAAATCGGGCGAAAGCTATATATAGGAGCTATATCTAAATCTGAACCGATTTGGCTGATATTTTGCAAGTTTTTCGAGACTCATAAAATATTCGGATGTACGGAATTTGAGGAAGATCGGTTGATATACACGTCAATTATGAGCAGATCGGTGAAAAATATATATGGCAGCTATATCTAAATCTGAACCGATTTTTTCCAAAATCAATAGGGATCGTCTTTGAGCCGAAACAGGACCCTATACCAAATTTTAGGACAATCGGACTAAAACTGCGAGCTGTACTTTGCACACAAAAATACATCAACAGACAGACAGACAGACAGACAGACGGACAGACAGACGGACAGACAGACAGACGGACATCGCTAAATCGACTCAGAATTTAATTCTAAGCCGATCCGTATACTAAAAGGTTGGTCTATGATTACTCCTTCTTGGTGTTACATACAAATGCACAAACTTATTATACCCTGTACCACAGTAGTGGTGAAGGGTATAACAAGCTAAAATGAAGAATTAAAAAATTATATTTCATTACATGGTGTTAAATTTTAACAATTTTCATTATTGCTTCCATTTTTTCCAGCAAGATATGTGAAAAAATAGCCTACGATGAATAAAAAAAGGATAAGTAAAATGTCCAAACAGCGAGTTCAAATGAACTACTCTCTGTTCTACGTGGTCATAATTTTTATTCACAACAAACATTGTATTAAGAACTTTCATCATAAGTTTTTATAATAAAGTACTTTTGCTTAGAAAGTTTAATTTTAATGTATGAAAATTTTCATAATAGTAAAACGGCTTGTTGTTCCTTTAATTATTTTATTTCTCTGTACACAAAAAAATATATCACCAAAATATTTCCAATTAAAAAGTTAATTGAAGTTGAAAAGTTTTTCAATTAATAAATTAATTGATACAATTAAGTTTTTAATCATGATAGAAACATTAAGTTAATTAAGTCAATGGTTGAAAATTTTAAAATTTTTAATTAAAAAATTAATTGATACAATTAACTTTTTAATCAAATTCGGAAGACTAATTCAGTTAAAAAAAAATGCTGATTTTTTTTTTAATTATACCCTTCACCACTACTGTGGTACAGGGTGTAATAAGTTTGTGCATTTGTATGTAACGCCAAGAAGGAAAAAGTCTGAGACCCATCTTTAGTATACCGATCGTCTTAGAATTAAATTCTGAGTCGATTTAGCGATGTCCGTCTGTCTGTCTGTCTGTCTGTCTGTCTGTCTGTCTGTCTGTCTGTCTGTCTGTCTGTCTGTCTGTCTGTCTGTCTGTCTGTCTGTCTGTCCGTCTGTCTGTCTGTTGATGTATTTTTGTGTGCAAAGTACAGCTCGCAGTTTTAGTCCGATTGTCCTAAAATTTGGTATAGGGTCCTGTTTCGGCTCAAAGACGATCCCTATTGATTTTGGAAAAAATCGGTTCAGATTTAGATATAGCTGCCATATATATTTTTCACCGATCTGGTCATAATTGGCGTGTATATCAACCGATCTTCCTCAAATTCCGTACATCCGAATATTTTACGAGTCTCGAAAAACTTGCAAAATATCAGCCAAATCGGTTCAGATTTAGATATAGCTCCCATATATAGCTTTCGCCCGATTTACACTCCTTTGTCCACAGAGGCCAATTTTTTGCTCCGATTTAGTTGAAATTTTGCACAGGGAGTAGAATTAGCATTATAGCTATGCGTTTCAAATTTGGTTGAAATCGGTTCAGATTTAGATATAGCTCCCATATATAGCTTTCGCCCGATTTACACTCAAATGACCACAGAGGCCAATTTTTTGCTCCGATTTAGTTGAAATTTTGCACAGGGAGTAGAATTAGCGTTGTAGCTATGCGCGCCAAATTTGGTTGAAATCGGTTCAGATTTAGATATAGCTCCCATATATATGTTTTTCTGATTTCGACAAAAATGGTCAAAATATCAACATTTTCCTTGTAAAATGGCCATTGCTTAGTCAAAAAGTTGTAAAAATGACTCTAATTTTCCTAAACTTCTAATACATATATATCGAGCGATAAATCATAAATAAACTTTTTCGAAGTTTCCTTAAAATTGCTTCAGATTTAAACGTTTCCCATATTTTTTTACTAACATTGTGTTCCACCCTAGTGCATTACCCGAGTCTATAATTTTGTAGAAGTCTATCAAATTCTGTCCAGATCGAGTGATATTTAAATGTATGTATTTGGGACAAACCTTTATATATAGCCCCCAACACATTTGACGGATGTGATATGGTATCGAGAATTTAGATCTACAAAGTGGTGCAGGGTATAATATAGTCGGCCCCGCCCGACTTTAGACTTTCCTTACTTGTTTTTTACTAACACTGTGTTCCACCCTAGTGCAATAGCCGACTTAAATTTTGAGTCTATAGATTTTGTAGAAGTCTATCAAATTCTGTCCAGATCGAGTGATATTTAAATGTATGTATTTGGGACAAACCTTTATATATAGCCCCCAACACATTTGACGTATGTGATATGGTATCGAAAATTTAGATCTACAAAGTGGTGCAGGGTATAATATAGTCGGCCCCGCCCGACTTTAGACTTTCCTTACTTGTTTTTTACTAACATTGTGTTCCACCCTTGTGCATTAGCCGACTTAAATCTTGAGTCTATAGATTTTGTAGAATTCTATCAAATTCTGTCCAGACCGAGTGATATTTAAATGTATGTATTTGGGACAAACCTTTATATATATCCCCCAACACATTTAACGGATGTGATATGGTATCGAACATTTAGATCTACAAAGTGGTGCAGGGTATAATATAGTCGGCCCCGCCCGACTTTAGACTTTCCTTACTTGTTTAACATCTAAACTTTCTATCTGATTAGCCCAACATTTTGATTTTTGTGTATCTTTTTGTTAGTGTTTCTATTTTGATATAGATTTATTTTTTACAAAATGCCTATATAGACCAATACCAGGATTTTACTTCTTAAACTTCTGGAATGTTTTGAAATTTTTATAAATATATATTCTAGAAATTGTTGTTATACCCATATCTTGATGTGGCCTCTATATAGTCTTGTGTCGTATTTTAATTTATTTGCCTTAAAATTAAATGTAGAGTTCTTTCCCTAAAAAGCTGAGGTTTGTCGTCGAGGCGTATCAAAATTTAAAATTAGAGTTCTTTTGGACATATAAACACATATGGCAAAATAGAATAATTATATTGGTCTATTTTTGGAACACTACACTGATAGAAAAAGTTTCGTTATATTAACGAAATGTGTCATTAAAAGTGAGCCAATGAAATAAATTCATTAATACAACGAACATTTTCATTATTATAACGAATTTTCTGTTAATCAACGCAACTTGTGGTACTATTAACGAATATTTTCATTGTATCAATGAAAATGTTTCGTTATATCAATGAAAAGGTTTCGTTGGCTCAATTTTAATGAAATTTTCTTTGTGTGTACACCTTAAAATTACATCTGTAATACTGTTAAAATGAGATTTAGGTATACCACCTGGAGTCGATTCCGGAGTCGGAGTCGAGGCTAATAAGAAATGCTGGAGTCGGAGTCGGAGCCGGAGTCGAGCAAAATTGACTCGATTCCGCAGTCCTGGTTATATAGCCAATGAAACAAATTCGTTAATATAACGAAATTTTTCGTTACCATAATGAATATTCTGTTAGTCAACGAAAATTTTCGTACTATTAACGAATATTTTCATTGTCTTAATGAAAATGTTTCGTTATATCAATGAAAAATTTTCGTGCTGAAATTTTGCACAAACTCGTCTTTTGTCTGCAGGCAGGTCAAGTTCGAAGATGGGCTATATCGGTGCAGATTTTTAAAATATAGTTCCCATATAAACCGACCTCCCAATTTGGGGTCTTGGGCTTATAGCAACCGTCGTTTTTAACACATCGTAATATCGATTTCCAACTATATAAAGTATATATATTCTTGATCAGGGAGAAATTCCAAGACGATATGACAATGTCCGTCTGTCTGTCTGTCTGTTGTAATCACGCTACAGTCTTCAAAAATGAAGCAATCGTGCTGAAATTTTGCACAAACTCATCTTTTGTCTGCACGCAGATCAAGTTGGAAGATGTGCTATATCGGTCCAGATTTTGATATAGTCCCCATATAAACCGACCTCCCAATTTGGGGTCTTGGGCTTATAGCAACCATAGTTTTTATCCAATTTACCTGAAATTGGAAATCTAAAGATATTTTAGGACCGTAAAGAAGTGTACCAAAAATGGTGAGTATCGGTCCATGTTTTGGTATAGCCCCATATAGACCGATCTCCCGATTTTATTTCTTGGGCTTATAGAAACCGTATTTTTATCCAATTTGCCTGAAAGTAGAAATCTAGAGGTATTTTAGGACCATAAAGAGGTGTGCTGAAAATGGTGAAGATCGGTCCATGTTTTGGTATAGCCCCCATATAGACCGATCTCCAGATTTTACTTCTTGAGCTTCTAGAAACCGTAGTTTTTATTGTTCATTAAGAAAATGGTGTGCATCGGTCCATGTTTTGGTATAGCCCCCATATAAGTCGGTCTCCCGAGTTTACTTCTTGGGCTTGTAGAAAACGTAGTTTTTATCGAATTTACCTGAAATTTGAAGTCTAGAGGTTTTTAGGACCATAAATAGGTGTTACGAATATATAGTGTATCGGTACAGATTTTGATATGTCCCCTTTAAAAACCCGCCCTCCGATTTGGGGTCAAGATTATGCAGGGTTTTCAGAACCACAATTAGGTGTGCTTAATTTGGTGAATATCATATTTTTGGGTGGTATACCCATATAGATTGATCTCTCAAATTTAACTCCTTTGGCTTATATAAATTGTTTTAAACTGAAAGTAAAATTTCCAGATTTTACTTCTTCGAATCATTTGAAGATTTTTTATTTCAAATCAAGGCGTTTTTTTTTCATAATTTCCTTGCACACTTACGCGAGATGTTTATGATTCCTCTAAAACTTGAACAAAATTAGTTCTTTTGAATCCAGAATCTGGTCTAGTCTTCATAGGTAGAATCTTTAAATTTATCTTCGGGAAACGGGAATCTGTCATCAAACCAAATTAGTTCAAATAGTTTGTAAGAAAAAAATAATGAATGAAATGGAAAATATAAGGAAGTAACTATACTCGGAAAACTAAACTCTTTCTTTGTCTTTGGATTTAATAATACTATACTTTGTGTAAAATAATTCATTGCAATGACTTTATCTTAGTATTGTGTCGTGCCGGACCGAACTAGTTCCGGTGAACGATTTTGCGCAAGACTAATCATAAAAGAATTTTTTGTGAAACAGCAGCATATCAATCAATAATTTAATATAACATACATACCCTCCAAAATTAATGATTTGGCAAAGAGCTACTGTCAAACAAAAGTCAAAAATGCCATTGCGATCCGATGAACGATGGAGCGCAAATTAAAAACAAGTAAGTAAAGTAGAAAGTCGGGCTGACTATATCATACCCTAAACCACCATTACAGAATTAGTAATCATAAGCATTTGTGGGGTAACATATAGGTATGGGAGATAAACCGCAGTTGCATATTTAAGAAAATTAAGGGGTACACATGTCTATGGGTGCTTTGTGTCAATCTGACTATAGCTCATAGTCAATGTTGCCAGGGAAAATGTTCGGTTTACCCTACAAGGACAAAAAAGTTCCCTACTTTCCCATACATTCCCAAATAATTTTCCCTACTATATTTTTCGTTAAATTTAAAAAATGTTACAAAACAAAAATGGTTCTAAGTACTTTATTATCTTAAAACATGAATATGCAACGTATATAACTTAGAATATAAATTTGTATTACCACCACGGTTGCCACAGTTTGTAGAATTCTACCCAAATTAGTAACCTTTTTTGTTAAATCTCTATAAAAATAAAATTTTGGAAAAAGTTTCTATAAACAAATTTTTGTGAGAAAATTTTCTATAGAAATAAAATTTTGACAATAAATTCTATAGAAATAAAATTTTGAGAAAAAATTCCACAGAAATAAAATTTTGAGAAAATTTTTTATAGAAATAATATTTTGAAAAAAATTTCTATAGAAATACAATTTTGACCAAATGTTCTATACACGGATGAAAAAGACTGTTTTTCATATGTTTGGCTATAAACATTATATGTTTGGAACACAAATTTTTAAACACAATATTTTTGAGTGCAAGCATATAATGTTCATAAACTAGCATAACATGTTTGGGACATATATGTTAATATGTTAGAACATATTATGTTTGGGACATAAAATGTTTGTAAATATAATATGCTTGGATGCAAACATATATTAATTTAAAAATAGACTATAAACCCTGCCAACATTTTTTGAATTTGGGGACTCTTTTGAGAATCCCCACTACGTCGAAAACAATCATATACGACATCAAAAACTCGTCGGAAAAGCGCCGTCACTATTGAGAAGTTGTACCACGCCAAGTTACTACAAAAATGTTTCGCATGAGTGCAATTATTAGGTGCCTTTATAGATCAATTTAGAACGACGCCAATAAGGGACCCTCCAAACAATCAGAAAAAGTGCATTTTAAGATAGTTGTAAAAGAATCATTGTGGTCGAGTAAAACACGTTTGTTTAGATATTTATTAATTTGATTAAACATTTACAAATTCTTAAAAATATAACATTTATACCACTATCACATTACATTTAACATAATTTTTGGCATTAATGATGATGTTGAGTTACAAGTAGAGAGTTACATGTTGCTGCGTCTATCAACCAGTGTTTTTATTCCATGGAGGCAGCGTGTCTGTAAAATATCTGAAAAACAATCACTTTATTCCATTTGGAAAATCACCAAATTGTTCACCAATATACCTTTCACAATTTTAAGCGTATAATCTATGTTTTCAGAACTTTATTTTCGTTTTTATTTAATTAAAATATAACAAGCTGGTTGCGCTTGGCGTTTCACAAAAAAATGGCTTTTTTAACAGTAGGGATGGCAAATTACTTGCATGTACTTTTTGATGTACCTTTTCATGATGGTTGAAGTGACATTTACGAGTCTGTGGTAACGATGAGGTTGAAATGGAACTTTGAAATGCTGGCAGGGAACATATATGTGTTTAGTAGCTTGGAGCGCTATTTAACAGGGAGCGATATTAAATTAAGTTGGTGGTTGTTGCTTGTTATTACAAAATTAACATTTTATTTTTCCTTGGTCAATTGATCAGCTACTTCTTTGATCCTTACAAACTGTGTGGTCCGCTGTTCGAATCTCCGTCCGGCAAAAGGTAAAATTAAAATAAAAAAAATCATACAATTGAATAATTTCTTCTACAATGTTTGTATTACAGAAAAAGGTGCTAAGAACTAAAAAATCTCGTGGAAGTGAGAAAGATGTGGGGGAATATACAATTGGGCAGAAACAAAATTTTGAGCATTCAGGTCGAAAACCTATGTTGTTAGCATCTATATTACCTGTTTATTTTCATAATTCATTATGATTGTAAATATATAAATAAATAAATAAAATTTTGAGCACAATATTGTTTGGGAGAATTTTTTTTAAGCATATAATATTTTTGGGTGCAAAATGCTTCCAAACAAATTATATGTTCACATAATAACATATTGTTTTTTGGAAGACAACATTATTGAATTTGGATGCAAAAATACAAAATGTTTGGAACTTAGACTACCCAAACATATATTGTTTAGACCAATATGCTTTCAAACATATTATATATTGGAAGAGATCAAACATATAAATGTTTGGGCAATACCCAAAAATATATATGCTTGAAGCAAAATATGTTTGGGAGTATATGTTACAGAAGCGATTTTTTGTGAGCGTGTAGAAATAAAATGTTGACAAATTTTCTACAGGAATAAAGTTTACCACACATTATTAAAGATCAAGCCTTGCCGGCTTCTAATTTCCTCTAGAGCCACCAAAATGTAAAAATTATTACAAATTATGTTGAGTGAAAATGTCCTACATTGTGGCCCTACGTTCCTACAAGACGCTAAATATTGGAAAAACCCTACATATAGGGAATTTACCCTACTTCTAGCAACACTGGCTGTGTTGATATTGCACCTACGGAGTTAGTATGCCACTAATATTGAGCCCATTATTAAAAAAGAGAAAATCGTTAAATTATTGTGGGTAATAAACACAAATTTGTAAAAATCGAGCAATATTCTTATGTAAGAGCTACAAGTACGTATAAGTACGATCGGCTAGTACATCAAAATTTGAAATTTGAGTAACATTGGTTAATAAATAAGAGTACTATGGCCAAATTTGGGAAAATCGAGCGATGCATGTATATGGAAGCTATATATAAATCTGAACCAATTTGCACAATATTTTGCGGGTTTGATTAATACCACAAAAGGTTACCTTGTGCAAGATTTGAGTAAGATCAGTTAAGAAATGAGGCCTGTATGGTCAAACATAAGGTTATTAGGGGCGAATCTTTTAAAATCGGGTGATACATATATGGGAGCTATATCTACATCTGAACCGATTTCGATGAAATTTTGAACATATAGTTAGTACTATAGAGGACTGAATCTACACGCTCACAAAAAATCGCTTCTGTAACATATACTCCCAAACATATTTTGCTTCAAGCATATATATTTTTGGGTATTGCCCAAACATTTATATGTTTGATCTCTTCCAATATATAATATGTTTGAAAGCATATTGGTCTAAACAATATATGTTTGGGTAGTCTAAGTTCCAAACATTTTGTATTTTTGCATCCAAATTCAATAATGTTGTCTTCCAAAAAACAATATGTTATTATGTGACCATAAAATATGTTTGGAAGCATTTTGCACCCAAAAATATTATATGCTTAAAAAATTCTCCCAAACAATATTGTGCTCAAAATTTTAATTATTTTTTTATATATTTACAATCATAATGAATTATGAAAATAAACAGGTAATATAGGTGCTAACAACATAGGTTTTCGACCTGAATGCTCAAAATTTTGTTTCTGCCCAATTGCATATTCCCCGAAATCTTTCTCACTTCCACGAGATTTTTTAGTTCTTAGCACCTTTTTCTCTAAAGGCCGGTACTATGTTAATTCTTGCGAAAAATTTTTATGGAAACCATTATTTCGCACATAGAAAGCGGCGTTTTTTAGGTAGCTTGGAGCGCTATTTTACAGGGAGCGATATTGGATTAAGTTGGTGGTTGTTGCTTGTTTTTACAAAATAACATTTTATTTTTCCTTGGGCAATTGATCTGCTATTCCTTTGATCCTTTGTATAGTTTCGGAACAAAAATATGGTCCGTGTTTGATTTATAAACCCGCACAAATAGTTTTTAATAAATAAATTATTTCTTAATTCACATTGCAAATGGCGCCGTGCTATAAACGTCAGTTTTTCAACACGAAAAAACAAAGTATCACAAATGGAAAAAATTTCGCAAATTTTTCGCATTTTTTGGTTTTGTATGGAGTTTCAACGCGAAAACCGAACAGAGTACCGGCCTTAATACAAACATTGTAGAAGAAATTATTCAATTTTATGATTTTTTTATTTTAATTTTACCTTTTGCCGGACGGGGATTCGAACAGCGGACCACACAGTTTGTGAGGATCAAAGAGCTGATCAATTGCCCAAGCAAAAATAAAATGGTAATTTTGTAATAACAAGCAACAACCACCAATTTAATTCAATATCGCTCCCTGTTAAATAGCGCTCCAAGCTACTAAACACATATATGTTTATAGGCTATTTCTAAATTAATATATGTTTGCATCCAAGCATATTATATTTACAAACATTTTATGTCCCAAACATAATATGTTCTAACATATTAACATATATGTCCCAAACATTTTATGCTAGTTTATGAACATTATATGCTTGCACTCAAAAATATTGTGTTTAAAAATTTGTGTTCCAAACATATAATGTTTATAGCCAAACATATGAAAAACAGTCTTTTTCATCCGTGTAGACAACTTTTAGTAAGATCGGTTAATAAATAAGGGTTCTATGGCCAAATTTGGGAAAATCGGGCTATACATATATATGGGAGCTATATCTAAATCTGAACCGATTTCGATGATTTTTTGCACATATAGTAAGTGCTATAGAGGACTACATTTAGCCAAATTTGGGTCAGATCGGTTGATAAATAAAGGTTTTGTGGCCAAATTTGGGAAAATCGGGCGATACATATATATGAGAGCTATATCTAAATCTGAACCGATTTGGATGAAATTTTGCAGACTTGAAGGGCGATGGAAAAGATTACCTTTTGCCAAATTTGGTGACGATGCGTTTGAAAAAACGCGCAACGTGACCCCATTTGTCGAAATCGGGCGATACATATATATGGGAGCAATATCTAAATTTGATCCGATTTCTTCCAAATTCAATAGCGTTCGTCCTTGTGCCCAAAAAACTCCCTGTACCAAATTTCATCAAAATCGGTTAATAATTTCGACCGGAATCCTGTGAACAACAAATACATGGACAGATGGACGGACACCAAACGCTAGATCGACTCAGAAGGTGATTCTGAGCCGATCGGTATATATTTTATGGGGTCTAAAATCAATATTTCTGGTAGGCACATTTTTTGGCCGATCAAACTTATTATACCCTGACCACTATGTGGTTTAGGGTATAATAACAAATGACAAAAGGAACGATGAGAACGAAAGAAATGGGACTAATGACAATCGTTCCTTTTAGTGAACCGTTCATTGGAACTAGTTCGTTCCGGAACGACACAAGACTTTTTAACCATTCCATGTGTAATATGAGTGCCATCTTTATTTGCTTCACAAATTTAGCAAATACACAAACCAATTTATAAACTGATAACTAAATAAACACTCACCTCCAAAATATATTCGGATTCCAACAGCTTCCAAATGCAGATGTGAAAGTGTATTGAATTCACTGTGTTGAGTATGAAGCGTTTGAAAATCACTCTGGTGAATTCGAGGCGTATCGTACATCGTTATTAGAGCGTTATTAAGAAATTAGTTTCGGAATATATTTTATCCATGAGGAACTCTATCAAAAGACAGCGACATTTACATATAAGTCGTTTGTTGAGGAATTATTTTTTTAACACTTAGTTTTTTGGAAAAAAAACTTTTTTCTGTTTAAAAAAGGAAATTATCACACTTACTACTACTGCTGTCTCAACTGAAAAAGCATTGTTGTTTAGCAATGAGACAACCGAAAAGCAAACCCATCATGATTTTCTTTCTTTTTATACCCTCCACCATAGGATGGGGAGTATATTAACTTTGTTATTCCGTTTTTAATACATATAAAACGAAATATTGCTCTAAGACCCCATAAAGTATATATATTGTTACGTTTTTATATTTAGGCGTTTTTAATTACCCGACAATTAAAACACAGTTCTTTTAAATAACGACAATCTACAATTTATTTACTATGACTTCACACTTTACAATTCGTTCACACTGAAGTTATTCGTTTGACGCTTTAATTAAGACTGACTCGTTAGCAGCATGCGAGCGCTTTTATATATGACGGTGTGGCAATACGAGAACATTCTGGTAGCACTACAATATTCTGGCAACGCCAGAACATTCTTAGACAATGCTAGAAGGATCTACGACTATTAAGTAATTCGTCTGGTGGCTGCCAAACACATACACACTCACATAGATATATGCTCGCATTACTACAACACAATGACAATAGACAATGAGATGAAATGAGAAAGCAAACTAACAAAGCAAAGGGGTTGTTATTCTATGAGTAAGAACTAACATTTCGGTAAGCAAACAAAAGAACATAAAAGAAATTCAGGAAAATACTAGAAAATGAATAGATGATTCCAACAAGTGATAGCGAAATTTTATCGTTACAATTTTAAATTTTAAATTAACGGAAACTAATTTAAATAAACTTATATCTATAATTATCAAATTCGTAACACTGCCTCCCGCTTAAGCCTGTTCGTCCCGAACAGGCACAGAACCTGTTCCGTAAGGAGCCAATCGTTCCAGATGTACAACTTTCATCTTTGATCTAGGGCTGTCGTCCTTCTGAATCCGGTATACAACATCATTGATCTTCTTGATGACTTTGTATGGGCCTTCCCACTGTGTTTGCAGTTTAGGACACAATCCTTTCTTTCGTTGCGGGTTAAATAGCAGAACCAATTCTTCTTCTTGGAAGCCTTCAGTATTTACAGCACGATCGTATCTCGCCTTCATTCTGTTGCTGACCATTTTTATTTTGTTGCGCACTGATTCGTGAACTTCACCGAAAGTGTTTGGGATGTCGTTTCTGTTTTCTTCCATGGCGAGCTCATTAGGTTTAGCACCGAATATCAGATCACCAGGCAACTTCAACTCAGTTCCGAATAGAACATTGGCCGGTGTTCGAGAGGTGGAATCATGAATGGCAGATCTATACGACAGCAAAAACTTTGGTATATGCTCGTCCCAGTCCCTCTGGCCGTTGTCCACTACTTTTCGAAGATGTTCCTCCAGAGTGCGATTAAACCTTTCTACCATGCCATCGGATTGTGGATGTAATGGTGTAGTCCTCGTTTTCTTGATACCAAGGGATTCACACATCTCTTTGAATATGGCCGATTCAAAATTTCTTCCCTGGTCTGAGTGAATCTCGGACGGCACACCGTAGCGACATATCCAGTTTTTGTTGACAACATCCACAATCGTTTTTGCTTCTTGGTTTGGAATTGCATACACCTCCGGCCATTTGCTGAAGTAATCCATGACCACAAGGACATAACGGTTCCCAGAATCACTTACTGGGAAAGGGCCTGCCACGCATAGGACCTCGACTTTTCCTTGTTGGACCTTTCGCCTTCATGCACTTCTCGCAATTGGCTACCCATTCAGCAATTGATTTCTGGCATCCAACCCAGTAGAATCGTTGCTTCACTTTCTCGGCGGTTTTGGTTATTCCCAGATGACCTCCACTGGGACCATTATGGAACTCCGCCAAAACATCTCTTATTTTGGAATCTGGAACGATGATCAAATTTCGGCTGCTCTTGCCATCTTCGCTTTCCCATTTACGTTGCAGGGATCCATTGACTAGAACTAAACTATCCCATTGAGCCCAGTATGATTTCATAAGTGGACTTTCGGCTGCGATGTCTTTCTTACTGGGCTTCTTGTTCTCTTCCTTTGCCGAAATAATTTTGATCAAAATGGGATCTTTACGCTGTTCTGTTGGCCAGTCCACTCCAGATTCGACGTGTAACAGCCGAATATCAACAATCTCCTCCTTGTGTTCAGCTTTCGAGCAGTGCTTGCATTCTATACTGCAAGGTCGACGTGACAAGGCGTCAGCGTTACCGTGTTTTCCACCTTTTCTATGCTCGATACTGAAATCATAGCTTTGGAGCCTCTCGATCCAACGTGCCAGTTGAGCTTCCGGATTCTTGAATTGGAGCAACCATCGTAGAGCTGAGTGATCAGTCCTGAGCAAGAAGTGTTGTCCATACAAATATTTATGGTAATGTTTTACACTCTCTATGACGGCTAGCAGCTCTCGTCGCGTTACACAGTAGTTCTTTTCGGGCTTGGACAACGTTCGGCTGAAATATCCGATGACATTCTCCTTGCCGTCTATCTGTTGGGATAGCACACCTCCAATACCATGCGCGCTAGCATCTGTATCCAAAACAAATTTTTCGCCCGGAATAGGATACGCTAGAACAGGAGCTGAACATAAAAGTTCTTTTAAATGTTGGAATGAATCCTCCTGTTCGTCGCTCCACTGGAACTTCTGACCTTTTTGCGTCAATTTATGGAGACTAGCGGCGATGCTGGCGAAGTTTGGGACGAATCGTCGGTAATATGTACATAACCCAAGGAAACTTCTTAATTCGTGGAGATTTCGGGGTCGTGGCCAATCTCTGACAGCTTGGATTTTGTCTTCATCGGTGGATATGCCCTCTGCAGTCACATGATGACCCAGGTATTTAACTTCCCGCTGGAAAAGGGAGCATTTCTTTGCGTTAAGGCGTAGACCAGCGGCTGACAATTGCTGGATAACGTCTTTCAAGTTCTTAAGGTGCTCGTCAAATGTTTTGCCCATCACTATGATGTCGTCCAAGTATATCAAGCACGACTTCCAGTGCAACCCCTTCAGTACCCGCTCCATCAATCTTTCGAAGGTAGCCGGAGCGTTGCAGAGCCCGAACGGCATTACATTGAATTGCCAGAGACCGCCATTAACGCCAAAAGCCGTCTTTTCCTTGTCTTTCTCGGCGATCTCTACTTGCCAATATCCACTCTGCAAATCAAGCGTAGAAAACCATGTTGTTCCGGCTAGTGTGTCCAACGTGTCATCAATGCGTGGAAGCGGATAACTGTCCTTTTTGGTGACATCATTCAGTTTTCTGTAGTCCACGCAGAATCGGGTACTTCCATCTTTCTTTTTGACCAGCACAACTGGGGAACACCAAGGACTTGATGATGGCTCGATCACTCCACTCTCCGCCATTTCCTTTATGAGCTTTTGAACTTCGTCTCTTTTTGCCAGGGGAACACTTCGTGGTGCCTGTTTTATGGGCTTTTCTTCTGCGGTTTTAATTTCATGTTTCACTACAGATGTTCTTCCTTGATTTCCCTTTTCAGAAGCAAAAGCACAGGCGTTTTTCCACAACAATTGCTTGGCTTTATTTCTCTCTGACGGCGATAGATGACGTGTCCAAGCCTCGACATACGCTTCTAGATGTTTTCTCACTGCTCCATGTGTCTTTGATGAGTTGCCTTCCAAATTGACTATTGCCTCGGCTGGTGTACATTTGCCAATGTCAGAAAATTTTACAATTTGCTCGTGATTGTCAGACAAGTTCAAGACACGAACTGGTATTAGTCTCTCTTCGTTCGTTGTTACCAGGGCATTTGCTATCAAGATGTTGTTGCTTTTGTTTTCTGCTGGTTCAACAACCCACAATTGGCCGACTTCACAATCTCCATTCATAGGAACCCATATAATTGCTTCGGCATTCGGTGGTATAGACTCTGACTGGCTCGTTGTCAAAGGTCTGACGGGTGTATTCTCACTATAGCCCACGTTTACCGTTATTTCGGCATCGCACCATGTCATTACACGACGCTTCATATCCAGATTGATACCAAAAGCAATCATGAAATCCGCTCCAATTATAACTTCGTCTATTATATCGGCCACAATGAAATCATAAGTAACGGATTTGTTAGCAATAGTTAATTTTACGGCGACCTTTCCATATACGGTTGCGGGTTCCCCTGTAGCCGTGCGTAGCTTGACTCCAATCAGTGGTGTAACTTTTCCTTTTACTAAATCAGATCTAATGATAGACTTTGATGCACCAGTATCCAACGTCAAAGTACGCTTGTCGCCATTAATAACACCCGCAATAGTTAAATTGTTATTTTTCTGTTGAACTATTGCTATGGAGATGGTGGGGCCATCGTCTGTGGGAGCCAGCTCTTGCCCCGCTGAACTAGCTCGATTTAGTTTAAAGGTGACTCACTTGACTGTGGGGTCACCTTCTTATGGTTATTGTTTAATGGAGATGGTGATGTGGATCTTGACCGTTTGCGTCGTGCTTTGCATTCTCGAGCTAGATGTCCCGTCTTATCACAGTTATAGCATTTGATTCGGGATTTAGTTGCATCCTGTTTCAATTCTTGCATTACCTGCTTCATTGCCTCTTTCATCGAGTCAATGATAGATTTCGATTCTTCACACTCGGTCTCTACTCTGCGTACTTTGTGAATTTGAGGCCGTGCCAGCAATCTCGCAGTTTCTTGCGCAAGAGCAAATGTTACTGTTTCTGCGAATGTAGCCTTTTGTGACGCATATGTTGCACATTTTATGTCTGGGTCTCGAATGCCATTCACAAAGGTCTCAAGTTTGATGCGGTCCACAAGTGGGTGACTCTCTCCTGGGTATGTCAGTAGCACCAACCGCTCAACTTCTGTTGCAAAGTCTTGTAGAGTCTCGTTTGATTTCTGGACTCTACCTCTTAATTCCATTCTAAAGATGTCTTGCTTGTGCTCTCCACCATACTTGCGTTGAAGCGCCGCTATTACTTCATTATAGTTATTTCTAGAAGCAGCGGGAATGCTTTGTATCACATCAGCAGCATTGCCCTTTAATGCCAATAGAAGTTCAATTGCTTTATCATCGTCATTCCACAAATTTCTAGAAGCAACCATTTCGAATTGGAATTTGAAGACATCAAATGACGTTGAGCCATCGAAAACAGGAGTTTTGATTTTTGAGCCCTCAATGACGCGCACTGGACCACCTTTAATTTCCAGCTCTGACATTTTTTTCTCGATGTGCAGAAACTTCTCATCATGAACCATAATTTTCTCATCCACAGAAAGAACTTTCTTATCCAATTCCACAATTTGATTTTCTATATGGTCCACACGTTTTTCCATGCCTTCAGAAATTTGTTGTAGTTTTTCATTGAGAATTCTAGAATTTTCGTCGAATTTTTCTTCCAATTTTCTTGAACTTGCTTCCATTTGTAGGGCATTTTCTTTCTGCAATCTAGAATTTTCTTCCATTTTTCTAGAATTTTCGTCGAATTTTTCTTCCATTTTTCTAGAATTTGCTTCCATCATCTTGCTCAAAACATTGAGCATTGATGTGTAATCCACAACACTCGAAGCCACAGATGGAGTTTCTACACTGCTTGTATTGACGAGTATTGATTCATCAATGTCTTCCTTATAATCAAACTCATGCGTCGCAATGTCCATATTACGCCGTTCAAACTCTTCCAGTAGACGCTTTTGAAGCTGGGCCTTATTGCCTGTTGTCGGCAGCTCCAGTTTGCTCAATTCCTTTTTTAAGTCTTCCACACGAAGCTCATTAAACTTCATTGTAGATTTTTTTTTCGTTATTTCACTTCCGACACCAATTGTTACGTTTTTATATTTAGGCGTTTTTAATTACCCGACAATTAAAACACAGTTCTTTTAAATAACGACAATCTACAATTTATTTACTATGACTTCACACTTTACAATTCGTTCACACTGAAGTTATTCGTTTGACGCTTTAATTAAGACTGACTCGTTAGCAGCATGCGAGCGCTTTTATATATGACGGTGTGGCAATACGAGAACATTCTGGTAGCACTACAATATTCTGGCAACGCCAGAACATTCTTAGACAATGCTAGAAGGATCTACGACTATTAAGTAATTCGTCTGGTGTAGTGTTGTAAATTTTGATTACTTTTGACTACTCGTTACTACTCGTTACTTTTCAATTGAGTACTCGTTACTACTCGTTACTTTTGTAAAAAAATTAAAAAAGACATTGTGGGCACTTTTTAATAATATCTTCCTCTTTTTTAAATTTAAAAACAGTATAGAAAAGCAAATTACATTATCCAGTTTTATTCTAGTGTTATAAAATGTGGTGTTGTAGATATATGGGTCTCGTTAGAAAAAGATTTTCACCAATCATTCAAATATTTAGAGCCAATTTCGTATTCACTATTTGGAATTTTTTCGTCAGGGTTCTCTGAAAACAATTGGATTGAACCAGCTGAAGTCAACGACATTATTATTCATACTATTCGCATGAGACGTGATCCATGTGATTCTTTAAATTAAAGCTCCCACATACACCCAATGCAATTTTTTTTCAAATGCAAACGTTTTTAAGAAATCAGATAAATGTTTCACTTTCTTCAAATATGAAGCCATATATCCTTTTCGTGTCATTTTAACTGATAAAACGATTTTCGAAAACTTCAATTAATACTTTCCAACCAACTTACTTACCGTTAGAAAAAAAAAACTGGCATTGAAGATATTGAGTACTCATTTTCTCGTAACGAGTACTCAAAAAATTAGTCAGTAACGAGTACTTGTAATCAAATACTCGTTACTTTCCCAACACTAGTCTGGTGGCTGCCAAACACATACACACTCACATAGATATATGCTCGCATTACTACAACAACAATGACAATAGACAATGAGATGAAATGAGAAAGCAAACTAACAAAGCAAAGGGGTTGTTATTCTATGAGTAAGAACTAACATTTCGGTAAGCAAACAAAAGAACATAAAAGAAATTCAGGAAAATACTAGAAAATGAATAGATGATTCCAACAAGTGATAGCGAAATTTTATCGTTACAATTTTAAATTAACGGAAACTAATTTAAATAAACTTATATCTATAATTATCAAATTCGTAACAATATATTCTGGGTCGTGGTGAAATTCTGAGTCGATCTAAGCATGTCCGTCCGTCTGTTGATATCACGCTAACTTCAAATGGGTCATATCGGACCACTTTTACATGTAGCCCCCATATAAACGGACCCCAAGATTTGGCTTGCGGAGCCTCTAAGAGAAGCATATTTCATCCGATCTGACTCAAATTGGTATATAGAGTTGGTATATGGGGTCTAACAACTATGCAAAAATTGGTCGGTCCATAATTATATATAGCTCCCATATAAACCGATCCGCAGATTTGATCTCCCGAACCTCTTGAAGGAGCAAAATTCATCCGATCCGGTTAAAATTTGCGCTAGTATATGACCGCTAACAACCATGCCAAAATTGGTCCGTATCAATCTATAGTCATATATAGCCCCGAGAAAAATTAAAATAATGGGTGATTAAATTGTAAGGACCGATGTTGAATGTGAACCACACCTAAACGCCAAGTTTTTTTTCCGAATTTTATTTGACATTTCTCTATTTCAGACTTACTCAATTTGAACCATGGACGTCGTGAATGGGCAGAATGGTTCCAAGAAATGGCAACAGTGGATGATCCATTTTCGGAGAAAATCATCTTCAGTGATGAGGCACATTTTCACCTCAGTGGATTCGTCAATAAACAGAATTGCCGCATTTGGGCGAATGAGAAACCAAGAGTGATTGTCGAAGAACCAAGGCACCCACAAAGAGTGACTGTTTGGTGCGGTTATGGGCTGGCGGCATCATCGGGCCGTACTTTTTCCAAATGAGGCCGGTCAGGCAGTTACTGTGAATGGTGTTCGCTATCGTGAGATGATAACGAACTTTTTATGGCCCGAATTGGAAGATATGAATGTGGACGATATATGGTTTCAGCAGGACGGTGCCACTTGCCACACAGCTAACGAAACAATGGCTCTTTTGCGCAACAAATTCAATGGCCGTGTTACCTCACGTAATAGCGATGTCAATTGGCCGCCAAGATCATGTGATTTGACACCGATGGACTTTTTTCTTTGGGGTTATTTGAAAGAAAAGATGTACGTCGATAAGCCAGCAACAATTCAAGAGGTAAAGGATGAGATAATTCTGCACATTAACGGCATAGAACCTCCATTATGCCTCAGCGTCATCGAAAATTTGGAACATCGGATGAAGGTGTACCACCGAGGTCGCGGCGCCCATTTGGCCGATATTTTGTTCCATACATAATTGAGTAATACCAATATACCATAATAAAATAAAATTACAATAATTTCCTAAATAGTTTGTGTTTTATTCAAAATCAACATCGGCCCTTGAAATTTTAACCACCCTTTATATAGCCCCCATATAAAGCGACCCCCATATTTCAGTTCTGGCTTTATAATTACCGCACAAAAGTTCATATCGGTTCGTAATTATTTCTTCCCTATATATACCGGTCAGGAACTTAATATATACGTATTTAATCGGCCTTTATTTTGCCTAAGATATATCCCGCATGGACTAACTTACAATTTAGATGATGTTAAGAAGCCTTCGGCAAGGCATCTTATAACTTTTAAATTAAAAATTGTTAAAATGTCTTTAGTGATATACGAAGTTCAAGACAGATACAATTTCGGTAAAATTGACTTGTTTTAAAATCACAACTACATGTTGCCAAAGCAGTATCTCCTGGGTTGTTATCATCCAAACCACCATCTCATGAATACACAACCACTACTCAGGAACGTAAGGATTGATATACATCATCTAGACCGCGAGATCCAGCGCTACAAAAGAGAGCCTCTAGATCAAGCAGCGTACCAGGCCGGTTTGAACAGGATTCATGAGGATACTGTAGCTGAAGCGGTGAGAAGCTACAAAGTTAATCCTGTTCTCGGAGTCCAACCACCGCCCATAGCACCAGAGGAAAGAGACCTCCCACGGCAGACTAGGGTAGTTTTATCCCAATTAAGATCAGGCAAGTGCAGCCGCCTCAAATCCTATTTATCAGTGATTGATAGCAGCGTAGCTGACGTATGTCCAATTTGCAACCAAGGGCCACACGACACGCGTCATCTTTTCTCTTGCCCAGCTAAACAAACCCGACTTACCACCAGTTCACTCTGGACACACCCCACCTTAGTCGCAGAGTTCCTCGATCTGGCAACAAGCTGAAGTACCAAAGCGTATAACATAAAATGGATGAAATCACAATAAACTGTTACAACAACAACATTTTAAAATATATTACTTCTTTTTGTGAATTTCGTTTTTAGTAAAATTGTGTAATTCATTTGTATAAAATGTTGTTCTTTTTCATTTTTAGTTCATGCCATTAAAGTAAACAAACAATATTTAGAATGATTTTCATTAACTAAAATAAAGTTAGAGAAATTTTCGTTTACTTTTTTCCATTATCTGACTATAGCCGTATAACCAAATTTAACCAAAATTTTGTCCGAATATTCTGAATTTCGTACCTTGTTTCTGAATGACCATACAAAAACTGCTGTTATAGCAAAAATGTGTGTTGTTGTGAATAACACAATATTTTGGCTGTAATAATTTAATAAATTAAATTTAATAAATTAAATTCCGTTTATACGAAAGATGATATTAGTTCTGCAATTCATTTGCCTTGAAAGAGCAACTAGTCTTCATTATAATATTGCAAACTTGTTCAAATGGCAGTAATATATCGGTGTCAACATGGTACAATTATTAACAAATAACAAGTAAGTAAAGTCTAAAGTCGGGCGGGGCCGACTATATTATACCCTTTACCGCTATGTAGACCAAGATTTGTGTTACCATCTCAACTACTTCAGATTTTCTGGGAGCTATATAAAGGTTTGCATTTCCAGATACAAATACTTATAATGGAGACAATTTTTTGTACTTCTACAAAATCTCTAGAATTAAAATTGAAATCGGCTAACGCCCTGGAATGAAACACAATGTTAATGAAAAAAATATGGGAAATATGAAGCGAGAGAAATTTTGAGGCAATTGTACAAAAGAGAATTTGCGATTTATCAGGCGATACTTATGTATTCGAGATATAGGACAATTTGAGTAACATTTACAATTTTTGCTACTCAGCAGTGACGATTTTACAAGGACATTGGTTAGATCTTGCCAAGATATGTGGTCAAGTGTGGGTTGTGATATATTATTTGGTCAAGTCGGCAGACTTGGAGCCTCATTTAAAACTCAACCTTTCTGTGGAAAGTCTGGCATTACAGTGTGTAGGATATGACTAAGATATGGGGAAATTATCACAGAATTTTGTGGAAAGTGTGGGAATTTTTGCATTTGTGTGTATAAACCGGAAAAACGAAAATATGGAGGCTTTATCTAATTCTGAACCAAATTAGATCAAACTTGACACACTTAAATATCATATTAAATATATTCTCCGTGGAAACTATGCAGTCAATTGGAGGAAAATACCATTGAAAATGGGTCTAAAATATGAAATAGTCTACCATATTTTCCCAACTCTGGTGTACATATAACGGGAGCTATATATAATCTGAACCGATTTCGACTAAATTTGACATGCATAGTTAGAATAATAATTCTGTTATCTCTGCAAAATTTCACTTAAATGGGAGTTTAACTTTGGCCCCCGTAGTCATTTGAGTATAAATCAGGCGAAAGATATATATGGGAGCTATATCTAAATCTTAACCGATTTCAACCAAATTTGGCACACTTACCGATACTGTTAAACGTACTCCTTGTGCAAAATTTGAACCAAATCACGGCAAAACTCTGGCTTTTGAGACCATATAAGTTCAAATCGGACGAAAGATATATATGGGAGCTATATCTAAATTTGAACCGATTTCAATCAAATTTACCAAGCATTGGTAGAATGTATATTCTACTCTTTATGCAAAATTTCACGTAAATCGGTAGTAAACGTTGGCCTCTGTGGTCATATGAGTCTAAATCCGACGAGATATATATATATATGGGAGCTATATCTAAATCTGAACCGATTTGAATCAAATTTACCAAGCATTGGTAGAATGTCAATTCTACTCTTTATGCAAAATTTCACGAAAATCGGTAGTAACCTTTGGCCTCTGCGGTCATATGAGTCTAAATCGGACGAAAGATATATATGGGAGCTATATCTAAATCTGAACCGATTTAGCTGATATTTTGCAAGTTTGTCGAGACTCATAAAATATTCGGATGTACTGAATTTGAAGAACATCGGTTGATAAATACGCCAATTATGACCAGATCGGGGATAAATATATATGCCAGCTATATCTAAATCTGAACCGATTTTTTCAAAATCAATAGCGATTGTCTTTGTCCCAAAACACGACCCTATGCCAAATTTGAGGACGATCGGACTTGAACTGCGACCTGTACTTTGCGCACAAAAATACATGAACAGACAGACGGACGGACAGACAGACGGACATCGCTAAATCGACTCAGAATTTAATTCTAAGACGATCGGTATACTAAACGATGGGTCTCAGACTTTTCCTTCTTGGCGTTACATACAAACGCACAAACTTATTATACCCTGTACCACAGTAGTGGTGAAGGGTATAAAAATGTCAACTTAGGAGCTATCCTAACATAATTAAAACGATATTTTATGAATATCTATAGTATGTATTTGCCCAAAAATCTGAATATTTATCAAATTGAGACATAACAGCAAACAAAATGTTTGCTGATCGTATTTACGAGCTTGTAAGTATATTACAGTGCAAAAATATACTAAAAACTACTTTTGGTTCTTAAATATGCTTTAAGGTGAGTATTAAGTTCGATTTTAATACCATAATTTGGTGTAGGTTTTCCATTATTAGTAAAATATCAGAAATAGTATCCACTTTTTAAATGTGTGAAGACAAAAACACATTTTAAAAATGTTGATACAATTTTCATCACTTTTAGACTTACAGTCAAAATACAAAATACCTTCATGTTAAAACTGATTTGAAATGTACCTGATCAGTAATAGTACCAAATATTAAAAAAAAACTAGCTAATGAAAAGAACAATTGCCAAATTTCCCACTAATTGAAAAACTCTTTTATATTAATATTCATTAACATTGTTATTCATAATTATTTTTAATTATTATTAATCATATTTTTAGGTTTTGCTAACGTTTTTTTTTTCTGTTTGTTTGGGTAAACAATTTTTTTTTTAGGTTGGGGGGCGCAACGAAATCGAAACAGTTTTTGGGGTGGCGCAAAGCAAATTGCGTTGGGAAGCTCTGTTCTAAACATTTAAATGTTTTTGTGTTTTCAATATATGGCTCGGGAGCCGCGTTATTTGTACATTGCTGAAGAAAATAATTAGATTATACTATTTGTGATAATGTTTATTGGCCTTGAAGTCTTTATATTACAATAAAGAAAGAAATAAAGAAACTGCATCCTCTATATGATTGAATAATTTACCGTCTGAACCACCTCATCTAATAACAAAATGAATCGAAAAGAGGGCACCTATCAGGAGGGATAATTTTATTAAGACGTTTTCTATATTATAACATTAAAATTATCGTCTCAAAAAAGCACACCTCCCAAATGTGCACAACTTTTATATGCCCAAAAAGCAAATTCAGCGTGTATGGGGCCCATAGCACCGGCCTCATAAATTCGCTAGTTATCCAGAATAACTTTTTACTCCTAGTGACTTTAATACAAAAAAAAATTGCCATGAAATCCAATCTGTTAAATATTGCGAATTTTATTATGCGAAGACTCCTTGAGAACCAAGAAGGCCGATTTATATATATACCGAAAGAATCAGAATGCTCTTTAAATCCCAAAAATGGTCCTAATTCTTCCACAGTTTGATAATACTCATATATGTTAACCTTGGTTTCATCTTCAGTAAGTGTACCAATTCAACTTTAAAATTATAACATCCTCAAATGACATGGTCCGGTAAACTAAACAATCCTCAATAGATGTTATATTGTTTTCCACCATTTTACAGGTCCGTTACAAAGTGATGTCTTCAATGCAATGTGTGAGGTGGTTCACTTTGCATTCGACCTAGTCGTATTTTGGGTATAGTTTTGTTATAGTGGTTTTACTACAAATTAAATACACAACACTATTCAGTTGTAAGTATATTAAAAACACATGGTCCATTTTTTTGTTTTATTTAAAAAAAGGGAATATGATATTTTCAATACACACCGTTTTGAGCGAGTACAATAATACATACAATTAAAAAAAAATAAGTATTGGGATAACCAAACTGTATCTACTAAAAAGGGGGTGATGGAACCAGAACCCAAAATTTCGGCTGGGAAAATGAAACAAAGTTCAGCGCCTGGAATTATCGTAAACTATCAATTCCAATAAAAATATAAAACCTACTATATTGAAAAATGCACACATCAAATTACACATTTTGTCCCCCTCTAGCTACACTACCATCTGAAATATCTTGGTTCGGATAGAAAATGGCATTTAACTAGCAGTCATACGGGCCAATTCCTCACGTAGCTCTGATGCATCGATGGGTCCTTTGGGGGTTGCGGCGGCAGTTGTGCTTGATATAGGACGATTACATGTTTTTTTGTGCATGAACCAATGCAAGCGTTGACATTCGCGATCGCAATATTGCACAGCTTTGCATTTAGAACACTTCTTGTCTGGTTTTTCGTTGCCGCAAGAACTGCAATACGATGTCTCGTCGGAAAAACCCCGCTGACCATTAATGGCAGCACGTAATATTGATAAAGCAGGAGCAGCATCTTTAGTAGCCAACTGGGACACCACTTGACGGAAAATAGTACATTCCCGGAAGGGAAATTCTCGAACACAGTCGCGTATTGTGAATTCCACATAGTCCAACTGGCCCAACTTGTTCTCTTTAAGCACTCGTTTTATGAACATTTCAACAAAGTCATGTTTGTTGGGTTCATCTGCAATTGCTGATGGCTTATCTTTGCGTTGGACTTTGCATTGTTCCTCACAACGCAACAACTCCGATATGATCCAGCTCAAGTAATGATATTTAAAAGCCATTAGCTCATTGACGTCGCACGTCTTTTTCATTTCCTTTTCACACATGAGTTCAAGGGCTTTCTTCAAGCCGGATAAGTTCTTCAGTAATCCAAGATTTTGAAGGTTCAAAACTATTCGGACGGGATGTAAATTCGTATCAATAACAAACTTATGGAAGACATCGAGCAGTGATGGTGGAAGATGGGGTTCTTTCTGAAGTCCTTGCGGTTTGGTATAGTACTCCAACTGTGATTTTGAAATGTAATTGTTGATGGCTTCAACACAGCCGTGATTGCCCACAAATGCTGCCATCTGTGAAGCTGTCCGGTTGACACTGTTCAGAGTGTTCGGATTGATGCCAGCATCGAGAAGCATGGAACAAATCTCTGTGTTGCCGGATATAGCTGCAAAGTGCAGGGGTGTATAATTCGCTCCATGTTGGCTGTAGTTTATGTCAGCACCCTATAATGAATTATAGTATGTAGGTGTAAATGATTATGACAAAGAGCACGTGGCTCCAGATACAAAGTAACTAGCAGCCCAAGAAGTGAGGACAGTTTTCTCCAAAATACTTACCATATCAAGTAATAATTGAACGGCTTCCTTGTTTCCCTTGCAACATGCATGTTGCAGTGGGGTCATTCCATTTTCATCTATGAAGTTTACTCCTCCTTTAACCTGAGTAATCAAGAGTTTAAAGCCGTCCTTATCATTTTTGGCAATTTTATCGAATATCTGCTTTTGCGTTTCGTCCAATTCTATTTTACTATTCTCCATGTCTGTGACGATTATTTGCCAATGGAGAATTTGTCTGTCGCGTGCTGTCTCTTTGCACTATGCTTGTTCTTGTTTTGTTATTCTTCTTCTTCTGTTCTTTAATTACTCCCGTTCACCCCGCACAATAGAAAGCGTCCCTCTTTTCAACGAATAGTGAAATCCTTTTGCACCACCAGTGTTGGAAATAGTGATTAAAAGGAAAATCGATAATCGTTATTTATCGATTACGGATAAATATCTAAACAAACCCATAGCGAATGTCGGTGTGAACATTGGTTTAATGCGCCCTGCAGACTATAAGTTTATCTGAACGACAGTGCTCGTGTCGAACATATCCCATATATTGGCCACACTATAAGTTAAGTCCGAAGGCATAATCGATACTGCTGCATGTTTATGGGATCGATAACAAATTTACCGATTATTTAGTCATCGCCGACAATTCGTATGATTCCCCTACGGTCAAAAGTGTAGCTACTACCAAAAACACTAATGCGCTTTATAGACTATCAGTTATTCCGGACGACAGTGCTCGTGTCGAACATATCCCATATATTGTGCAGATTATAAGTTAAGTCCGAAGGCATAATCGATACTGCTGCATGTTTATGGGATCGATAGCACATTTAACGATTATTTAGTCATCGCCGACAAGTCGTATCGATCCGACACACTGTAAAGGGCACCTTATACGGTCGGATAAACCCTGCGACACAACACGTTGCGGCGACAAATCCGATTGTATAATTGGTCGCGTTCGGCTGTCGCGGGGACGTGTTGGCATAAAATCAAAACAACTTTGATTTTTTCTGGTTGGGTGGTACTAATCATTGAGTGTAATGCGCTTTGCAGACTATCAGTTATTCCGGACGACAGTGCTCGTGTCGAACATATCCCATATATTGTGAACATTATAAGTTAATTCCGAAGGCATAATCGATACTGCTGCATGTTTATGGGATCGATAACACATTTACCGATTATTAAGACATCGCCGACAAGTCGTATCGATACGACACACTGTAAGATTCTTTACAAACACCGACATTCCGTCCGGAATAACTGATAATCTGTAAAGCGCATAAGGGGATGTTCGACAAACATCAAAGACAAATTAATTTTTACATTAAAAACAGGCATTTCTGCAATGAAATTAATTATGGATCGCCAATTCTGGTTGAAAATTAAAGAAATATATAAATCTAAACCAGTATTGTGGCAAAAACGTGGAAAATATCCACTTCCAATCAATGGGAAACCAGGCGACAAGTATTTTAAATTCATCAAGTAATTTGTAATATATTAAATGTGGATTACTTCAGGAATCATTGTTTTGACACATAGACCAGGATTTTTTTATTATTTTCTTCCATTTTTTCAGTAAAAAATGGTTTCACCCATAAATCTTCGTACAACTTCATTGTTTGTGTATGCTTCTTCTTATTTTTTCATGTTGTCATCACATTTGTTCGTGCAGTGTAAGGGCAAAACTTGAACGAACACACAACAAGTAGACGAACCTCTGTCGGAGTGTTTATCCGACCGTCTAAGGTCCGCTTAAGATTCTTTACAAACACCGACATTCCGTCCGGAATAACTGATAGTCTGTAAAGCGCATAAAATATCGATAAATGTGTTATCGATCCCATAAACAAGCAGAAATATCGATTATGTCCACGAGCTACGAGTGTGGCCAATATATGGGATATGTGCGACACGATTATGCCCGCCCTGCCAACATTTTTTGAATTTGGGGACTCTTTTGAGAATCCCCACTACGTCGAAAACAATCATATACGACATCAAAAACTCGTCGGAAAAGCGCCGTCACTATTGAGAAGTTGTACCACGCCAAGTTACTACAAAAATGTTTCGCATGAGTGCAATTATTAGGTGCTTTTATAGATCAATTTAGAACGACGCCAATAAGGGACCCTCCAAACAATCAGAAAAAGTGCATTTTAAGATAGTTGTAAAAGAATCATTGTGGTCGAGTAAAACACGTTTGTTTAGATATTTATTAATTTGATTAAACATTTACAAATTCTTAAAAATATAACATTTATACCACTATCACATTACATTTAACATAATTTTTGGCATTAATGATGATGTTGAGTTACAAGTAGCGAGTTACATGTTGCTGCGTCTATCAACCAGTTTTATTCCATGGAGGCAGCGTGTCTGTAAAATATCTGAAAAACAATCACTTTATTCCATTTGGAAAATCACCAAATTGTTCACCAATATACCTTTCACAATTTTAAGCGTATAATCTATGCTTTCAGAACTTTATTTTCGTTTTTATTTAATTAAAATATAACAAGCTGGTTGCGCTTGGCGTTTCACAAAAAAATGGCTTTTTTAACAGTAGGGATGGCAAATTACTTGCATGTACTTTTTGATGTACCTTTTCATGATGGTTGAAGTGACATTTACGAGTCTGTGGTAACGATGAGGTTGAAATGGAACTTTGAAATGCTGGCAGGGCGTGTTCAATATTTCGAGGCATGTCCCAGATGTTGGCCACAGCTTGTTAATGTGATCAATGGCTCGTTTATCTATTATTTAGTTACCGCTGACAATTCCTAGCATTTGGCCACACTATACGATTCATTACAGAAACACAGATATTTCGTCCGGATAAACTTATAGTCTGAATGACACAGTTCTTGTGGGAAGCTCACAGCCTTATGCCATGTTCCCACCGACTCGTTTTCCTCATTCGTTTTTCCAAAACATTTCACCGTTCACACCAGGTTGAGATGTTTAGTTTGACAGTTACCATGGAAACTAGAAATTCACATTTACTCGAAATTCACATATATGCAACCTATGTCCAAATAATTACCGCGAGCGCAAAAGGAAAAATTTTTTATGTTATTTTCTCATGTCCATGTTTTTTTTTGATTTGATTTGATTTGATTTGATTTATTGGTTTAAGGCCGGTACTATGTTCATTCTTGCGAAAAATTTTTATGGAAACCATTATTTCGCACATAGAAAGCGGCGTTTTTTTAGGTAGCTTGGAGCGCTATTTTACAGGGAGCGATATTGGATTAAGTTGGTGGTTGTTGCTTGTTTTTACAAAATAACATTTTATTTTTCCTTGGGCAATTGATCTGCTATTCCTTTGATCCTTTGTATAGTTTCGGAACAAAAATATGGTCCGTGTTTGATTTATAAACCCGCACAAATAGTTTTTAATAAATAAATTATTTCTTAATTCACATTGCAAATGGCGCCGTGCTATAAACGTCAGTTTTTCAACACGAAAAAACAAAGTATCACAAATGGAAAAAATTTCGCAAATTTTTCGCATTTTTTGGTTTTGTATGGAGTTTCAACGCGAAAACCGAACAGAGTACCGGCCTTTATATGTTATACCAAGCACAACAAGATAAATCTTAAATTACAGTGCCGGTCGATATTTGATTTTAACAATTTGAATTAACTTAAAACTTAATAGTAAAATATTAGGGGGAAAATATTAAATAATTACATAACGAGCATACAATTTATTGCAAAAATTAAATAACTCTTTTTTAAACGATGTGTAATTGCTTATGCGTTGTGTGGTGGGAGGTAAGTTGTTCCAGAGACGAATGCTGTGAATGTAGAATTGTCTTTCAGATACTATTTGTTGCAAATTTTATTATAACTTGATGGGGAATAGCCCAAAGCAAATTTTCACAAAGTTTGTATTCCTTAAAGTGGATTAATTAAGAAAAGTAATCGTGAAAAATAGCAATTTTAGCGGCTAAACTCGAACTTAATACCCTGCCAACATTTTTTGAATTTGGGGGCGCTTCTAAGAATCCCCACTACGTCGAAAACAGTCGTATACGATATCCAAAACTCCTCGGAAAAGCGCCGTCACTATTGAGAAGTTGTACCACGCCAAGTTACTACAAAAAAGCATCGCATGAGTGCAATTATTAGGTGCCCTTCTGGATACATTTAGAAAGACGCCAATAAGAGCCCCTTCAAACAATCAGAGAAAGTGCATTTTAAGATAGTTGTAAAAGAATCATTGTGGTCAAGTAAAACACGATTTTTTGATGATTATTAATTTTATTAAACATTTATAAATTCTCATAAATCTAACATTTATACGACTATCACATCACATTTAACATATTTTTATGCATTAATAAAGGATTGAAGTTGAGTTTCAAGTTGCAAGTTACATGTTGTAGCGTCTATCAGCCAGTGCTTTTATTCCCAATGGAGGCAGCCTGTCTGGAAACATGTTTGAAAAACTATCACTTTATTCCATTTGGAAAGTCAAAAATTGTTCACCAATATACCTTTCACAATTTTAAGCGAAATAACTATGTTTTCGGCACTTCATTATCGTTTTTATTTAAATAAATTATAAGAATAAATTATAAGAAGCTAGTTGTGCTTGGTGTTTCACAAAATATAAAATGGCTCTTGTAACAATAGTGATGGCAAAATACTTTCATGCGAATAGTGATGGCAAAATACTATCACAGTTGGCGATTGTTGCAGTGTCACATACGAGTCTGTGGTAGCGATGAGGATGAAATGGAACTTTGAAATGCAGGCAGGGCAAAAGTAATGGCGAAAATAAAGTGATTTTCAACTCGAAAACCGAACATAGTCCACACCCTTAGGTGGGCTCACATTTTGAGGAAAACTTGTGTTTTCGACTTGATTTTTTATATGAGGAAAACGACTCGTTTTGAAATGCTTGTAAAGGGAAAACATTTCAAACCCCAAAACATGCTTGGTGAGAACGCCGTATTAATGTCGAATGAGCTTATCGATCGACTGAAATAGCTGACTTTTAGTTATAAATTCAGCTATTTGATTTCATTTCAGTCGATCAGTAGAGCTCGTTCGACATATGCGCCGTCCAGATAAGTTTTTCCGGACAGAATGTCTGTGTTTGTAAAGAATCTTACCGTGTGACCGGACGCTAAGAATTGTTGGAAGTAAGTAAAAGATCGAAAAATATGTTATTAATCCCATTAAAAAGCTGCAATATCGATTATGTTTTCGAGCATAACTTATAGTGTGGCCAATATCTGGGAAATGTGCCACACGTACACTATCGTCCGGATAAACTTATAGTCTGAACGGGGCATTATAATCTGTACAGGTTAAAGCCGCTCCAAATCTTTCTTGATTCCCCCACATACGTCTGACCTATATCGATCATATTTCCTAGGGAACGCTCTTGAATTTGGTTTTGCAGACGCGTAAGAAAGAAGAAGAAAATATTTAATTGTAACAGTGCATGGTAGTCTTGGGCAAAATCGTTCACCGTAGTGATTCGGACTCATCGTTCCTTTTGTACAAAGGAACTAGTTCCTTCAAATCGTTCCATCGTTCCTTTTCGTTCCGGATTTGTATATTTGTCATCACTGTCATCTACTAAAGACAAACATTACATTGTTTGTTTACTTTGTGTAACGAAGTTCGTGGTCAATTGAAAGACACAAAAATATGAAAAATTGAGTGAAATTACTTCAAATAGTTTATAAAGGGTGATTCTTTTGAGGTTAGGATTTTCATGCATTAGTGTTTGACAGATCACGTGGGATTTCAGACATGGTGTCAAAGAGAAAGATGCTCAGTATGCTTTGACATTTCATCATGAATAGACTTACTAACGAGCAACGCTTGCAAATCATTGAATTTTATTACCAAAATCAGTGGCAGAAAATCCGCTTTTTTATCGACAAATTTTGTTCAGCGATGAGGCTCATTTCTGGTTGAATGGCTACGTAAATAAGCAAGATTGCCGCATTTGGAGTGAAGAGCAACCAGAAGCCGTTCAAGAACTGTCCATGCATCCCGAAAAATGCACTGTTTGGTGTGGTTTGTACGCTGGTGGAATCATTGGACCGTATTTTTTCAAAGATGCTGTTGGACGCAACGTTACGGTGAATGGCGATCGCTATCGTTCGATGCTAACAAACTTTTTGTTGCCAAAAATGGAAGAACTGAACTTGGTTGACATCTGGTTTCAACAAGATGGCGCTACATGCCACACAGCTCGCGATTCTATGGCCATTTTGAGGGAAAACTTCGGAGAACAATTCATCTCAAGAAATGGACCGGTAAGTTGGCCACCAAGATCATGCGATTTGACGCCTTTAGACTATTTTTTGTGGGGCTACGTCAAGTCTAAGGTCTACAGAAATAAGCCAGCAACTATTCCAGCTTTGGAAGACAACATTTCCGAAGAAATTCGGGCTATTCCGGCCGAAATGCTCGAAAAAGTTGCCCAAAATTGGACTTTCCGAATGGACCACCTAAGACGCAGCCGCGGTCAACATTTAAATGAAATTATCTTCAAAAAGTAAATGTCATGGACCAATCTAACGTTTCAAATAAAGAACCGATGAGATTTTGCAAATTTTATGCGTTTTTTTTTAAAAAAAAGTTATCAAGCTCTTAACAAATCACCCTTTACTATACTCTGTGCAAAATTATTCATTGGAAGAAATTACGATGTTTTTTTGTCGTTTGTGAAGAGTCTGAGATGGAATTAATTAAATAGCAGCATATCAGCCAATGGTTTAAATACATACGCGCCGAAATGAATGAATTGGTAAATAGCTCTAACAGAAGTAAAGAAATCAAACTGCGATCCGAAGAACGATGGATCGTAAACGGCAAATAGAACTGAACAAAAGGAACGATGAGAACGAAAGAGATGGAACTAGTGACAGTCGTTCCTTTTAGTGAACCGTTCATTGGAACTAGTTCGTTCCGGAACGACACAAGACTAGTGCATGGCAAGTGACGATACGAGATTAAGCGCAAGGGTTTTGTTATTGGTCCATTATTGTATTCCAGTGTTTATCTCGTTACAGTAAATTATTTAATTAATTTGTGTATCAAATAAGAGCATATGGTGTGAAAATTAAGCTTAAAAAGCTAGTAGTTCAATTATTTTGGATAATATGATTAATTAAGATATTGCAACAAATAGTTTTAAAGATCGGACAGCAGAGTATATAAAACCATAGCATATATTGCCGCGAAACAAAAGCAATAACAACATCAAGTTACAACATACATATATAGTGAAGGATAAAAAATTAAATAAAATGTGGTTCTTTTGAAAGAAAAGCATATACATAAAGAAAAATAACTACTACAGAAATAAAAAGTAAGTGAATTGATAACAGATACAAAACAAAGAAAAAAAAACAAGTGCTAAATGATAAAGTTTTCCTTGGTTGTTGGCCTGTGGTGTAAATTCAAATTGCAAAATTCCATTATTTTGTTGAAAGAAATAGAAGGAAAATTTAAGTACAAGTAAACATATACACACCAAAGTAATCTTGGTAGTAAAGAATACGAAAAAGGAATTACCCACCCTTCTAATGTAACCGGAGGGGGGTAATGTTCACCGGTTATCGAAGTGAATTTCATAAAAACATCTCCCCTGCTAAGAATGTGAGAGGCGCACATCCTCTTTCTCTTCAACACTCTTGTTTGTGTCTTTTCATAACATGTGTGCATGAATATTTTGTGTGTGTGTGTGTGTGTGTTTGTGTTTTATGATTCGTTGTATTTCCCATATGTCAACGTGAATTGCATACAGGAATCCGGTGTATAGTGTTGCCAACTTTTTTTATATAAAATGATAAGATTAAATGTTGCACACAAATTTGATGTGCAATAACTGATTGAGATTTATTTTGGAACAAATCTACGACAAAACATTGTTTTTGGAGATAGAAGAGTGAATTTTAAAGAGAAAATGGAAATTATAAAAATTTGGGAACAAATCTACTTTAGCACAAGTTGTTAAAAATAAGCAATTTTTTTTTTAAGTGTAGAAGAAGGGATTTCAAATCGAAAATGTAAGGTAAAAATTTTGTCGGAATAGCATACTTTTCGATATACCGACCCTTAAAAATTGGGTATAGATGGCCGGACTTCGGCCCGGATTTGAGACTTTCTCCTATGGACAGGGTCCAAAGTGGGCTAACGCGAACCCAAAGAGGATAGGTAGCCGGGGTTTGAGACTTTCTCCTATGGACAGAGTCCAAAGTGGGTCCATGTTGTTCTAAATATCTTACTTTTAGGATGATTATATGCGATGGATACTAAATCCAATATACGTGGCAATGAAAACTATACCTCATTCACATTACACTTCCAAAATCTACTTTTACTAGATTTCAACTGTCATTTGCCTTATAAAAAGTAGATTTCAAATCTCGAAAACTTAGATTTTGAGCGTAATGTGTAGAGCATATTAGGGGCTCGTAATTCCGAAAATAGGTCTTTCAGCCAAAAAGTGGTATATTACATTTTGTATTTAGAATCGTGTAGACTAACGCTGGCCAAAAATTGGACCAATCGGACCACTTGTACTAAAGTAGATTTAAAATATGTCGGAAAATTCTTGTTTTCGAGATATCGACGCTTGAAATCGGTATTTTCCTTTTTTCTTACTTATAGCTGAGTAGTATGTTCCGTTTTCAAGCTGGTTACTTTTTTAAATTAATTAAACTATAAAAATAAAATGGCTTACAATCAAATCCTTAGATCTTTTCCTTTCATTATTTCAAAAGACTTTATAAAAATATAATCGTCTTCATGTAGATTTTGGCTAAACTGCAGTTTATGGGCCCCTCACCGATTTGCTTGAAATTAATATATGTTATGTAACTTAGTATGCTGATTCTAACAAGGTAAAATTTTTGTCCCGGAAATACCCGGGTCTTGAGATATAGCCCTCCAAAGGGTCAATAAAAACTGGATATATCTCCTTTGTTTTTGGTCCAATCTAAACAAAATTGGTGTCATATGAAAGCTTATTTTATGCACTTTTATACGCAAAATATATTTTATAAATATTTAATTTAGTTTGGGAGATATAAATAAAAATAAGAAATTTTTATCCTATTTTTTTGTTATTTTCGTTATATCTCAAAAAGTCTTCGATTACACCCTAGGTTTTTTTATATGCAGTTTGAAAGCCTAAACTCTGGCCTTTCGTTTGATGTATAACATATCTTTATAGGTCCACTCTTAACGAAGTTATTGAGCTTTTATTCTGAGTAGGAACAAAAAAAAAAATGATTATTACTGAAATATTTACCCTTTGGACTCTGTCCATAGGAGAAAGTCTTAAACCCTGGCCGAAGGCCGGCTACTTTTCCCCCCTTGGGATTGCGTTAGCCCACTTTGGACTCTGTCCATAGGAGAAAGTCTTAAACCCCGGCCGAAGGCCGGCTACTTTTCCTCCCTTGGGATAGCGTTAGCCCACTTTGGACTCTGTCCATAGGAGAAAGTCTTAAACCATGGCCGAAGGCCGGCTACTTTTCCCCCCTTGGGATTGCGTTAGCCCACTTTGGACTCGGAGAGTTGCAAAAATCAAACTGATCTTTAATTGCTTCATTCTCTGACAGGCACAATCTATTCAGCTTGGTTTAGTTATTCGTATGTTGTTAGATAGAGAAAAAAGCTACTATACTACATAGGAAATAAAGTGTATATTTGGAATTCATACAAAAAGCTTCAGAACCATGGGAACTCGGAAAAGTCCCTGCTCTTTCAAAATGTTGACCCTTTATCATTTAAGCGATATGGTATTCATATTAAAACTAATTTCGTGTACATTGCGAATTCGATGAAAAAGAGTCTCCTTTTTATAGCCGAGTCCGCAGTGAAACCACCTAGAGAAGCTCTGAAATACTCAGAAATATCCCAGCATTATTGAGGTGGGATAATCCACCGCTGAAAAACTTTTTGGTGTTCGGTCGAAGCAGGAATCGAACCCACGACCTTGTGTATGCAAGGCAGGTATGCTAACCATTGCACCACGGTGGCTCGTACTAAGTTTTTCCAGGACGTGTCGTTTGGAATGATTTAATTTCGTGTCCCAAGGTTTAAATTAATCACGCCAACGACAAATCCCTGTTAAAGTAACCAGTCACTTTCATACGTTTTGACCAGAACCATGTCTGGTCCATAAACACTAGGGGCTAGTCCTATACCGGTTCTGGGGTTGATCTAATTCCCGTAGGGTAAGACAACAGTTTTGTTCCACGAATTTTGATAAACCAATTTCTACGATATACTATGAACTTTCCGATTTTAAAAGGATGTATTTCACTTCACTATCTATTGAGGGAAGGGTTTACAGTGAGACCTTAGACCTGGATTGCTATATGCTATATACTCGGGGAGATATTTTCTTGGTAAAAATAAAAATGCATTATTCTTATTTATAACGTTCTGATTGTTAATGGAAACAATAGCATTGTTTTTATGGCAACAATGAAAAACTTTGCACATACCATTACTCTTCTTGCCACCCACCGACAAACTCTCAATATGGTATCCCATTGCCCATTCATACGAAAACGTTTTAAATATGTATAAATATTTTTTTTTGTTATCGCCGTTTTTGTACTTCGAGATAAGCAGTCAATGTATTGCTCCTTCTACGCTTTTTGCACAATCAAAAAAGCACATGATAGCAATGATTAAAAGTGATAAAGTTTACTAGGAAAGTTAAAACAAAAAAGGCTTTCAAGAAAATTTGTAAATAAATAAAAAATTTTACAGTGTGAAAAATTACAACAGAAAATTTTCATATACCACATTACAAGTTGTCAGGCTTAATTTACTTTACGTAAGTTTCCTTTTTATTGTCTAGTAGAAAAGTGTCATAAAACTAACGATAATTGTTATCGTTTCACATGACCTCACCCCATTTTCCAAATCAAACAATTTAAAAACCATTTACATTAGGTTAGCTTTGAAGGAGTAATTGTTTTTCTTCATCTCATGCTGAAACTCCCACAATATCAACATGAACTTTGGAATTATCACTTCATGTTCAGACTTGTTTTTTTGTGCGACTATCTCTTGTTCCTTTAACTTTGACCGCTTGGGCCCTTCTAGTATCGTCAATATAGATATTTACTGTTTTCCCCCTCTTATTCCGGTATGACCTGGCACTCTTTTTTAATCCTACCCTATTCAGGGTAACTATTGGCCGTTAAATGCTTTAGACAGGACGCCCTGGGAAACACCTAGTTGTACTGCACCTTGCCTTGAGTTTTTATTTCAAAATTTCACGTTTGACTGGCGTAAGCACATACAATTTCACACCCAAAGTTTAATCCCCACCGTTAGACTCGTGTTATGCATGTCCTCAAAATGATTGATTGATCTTTGATAGAGCAATTAAAAAACGAAGAGGGCTGTTATGATTTATCCATACACGAATCTTTGTCTGGCTTCATTACTGTTTATAGGGCTTTGATCGTTTGCAAAAATTTTAGATTACGAAGAAATTAGTATTTGGTTGATTACAAATAAAAGAGATGTGCCATTTTAAGAATAAGTACTTAACATTTATTATTGGGAGCCACCGTGGTGCAATGGTTAGCATGCCCGCCTTGCATACACAAGGTCGTGGGTTCGATTCCTGCTACGAGCGAACACCAAAAAGTTTTTCAGCGGTGGATTATCCCACCTCAGTAATGCTGGTGACATTTCTGAGGGTTTCAAAGCTTCTCTAAGTGGTTTCACTGGAATGTGGAACGCCGTTCGGACTCGGCTATAAAAAGGAGGACCCTTGTCATTGAGCTTAACATGGAATCGGGCAGCACTCAGTGATAAGAGAGAAGTTCACCACTGTGGTATCACAATGGACTGAATAGTCTAAGTGAGCCTGATACATCGGGCTGACACAAAACCAAACCAAACCAAACATTTATTTGGAATGACCATATCAAACTAGTTTTTTGAAGCAGTCTTCTAAATGTTTAAATTGTGCGTCGATTTCCATAGCAAACTATTTGGTTTTGTATTCCGTTTATTATTATTTCATTCACTAGAGCGTCAGTTTGCAATTGAATTTTTATTCGGCCTCCGCTGGTCAATTTTAACTTTTGTTCTATGATATTCTCTTCCATTATTCTATAATCTAAAATTATATTGGAAAAATTTTCATAATGAAAGATGTTAAATATTTATAACACTTGTCCATGCCACTCCCTGATCTATATTCTCACCACATGTTTGTTTGCGGTATTTGTGTGTACGCATAATTGCCAATTTATTGATTACTTGAACTTTTCTGTTCTATCAACATTCACATCGTCTTGCCTTGTTATGATTTGCTGAAGCAGTTTCCCATTTGTTCCATTATTCGAGAGGTGCAACATAACATATTTACTCTTAACAGTGTCAACTGCAAGACAATGACCTATTATATCGTTGAGTTGTATATTCTTTATGTTATGCCATTCATAATATTGATATGATGATACAAATATATTGAGATTTTTTTTATTACGTGCTCCATAGAACAAAACAAAGTGAACAAAGATGACAGTAATTTCTTTCGATATGTCAAATCAGAAATCGACAAATTCTTTAAGTTATTTGGGAGACAGTTATATAATATCGCGATTCTAGTCTAAAAAAGGTTGGTAGAATTCTCGAAGTTTTGGTTGAGTTTTCAAAATATTCCCTATCAATGAAGAGGTACTTCATCATACTGGTTTAGGAAAACCAAGGTAGCATTGTATTTACGAAATACTTCAAGTTGGGTTAGGTGATTTTGGTTGCCATTTGATACAGACAGGTTATCAAAGTCCATTAGGTCTAACGTAAAAGTAAAACAAGTATATACGGCCGTAAGTTCGGCCAGGCCGAATCTTATGTACCCTCCACCATGGATTGCGTAGAAAATTCTACGAAAGACTGTCATCCACAAATTTCAACTCACATGGTTGTTAAATATCATATACTACCACCACGTACCAAATTTCAACTAGATCGAATGAATTTTGCTTCTCCAAAAGGCACCGGATGTCAAATCTGGGGATCGGTTTATATGGGAGCTATATATTATTATGGACTGATAGGAACCAATTCCTGCATGGTTGTTGGATACTCTATACTGTACCAATATTTCAACCGAATGGGAAGAATTTTGCTCTTCCAAGGTGCTCCGGAGGTCAAATCTGGGGATCGGTTTATATGGGGCCTATATATAATTATGGACCGATATCGACCAATTTTTGCAATCAAATCTGGGGATCGGTTTATATGGGGCCTATATATAATTATGGACCGATATCGACCAATTTTTGCATGGGTGCTTGAGACCATATATTAACATCACGTACCAAATTTCAACCGAATCAGATAAATTTTGGTCTTCCAAGAGGCTCCGGAGGTCAAATCTGGTTATCGGTTTATATGGGGGCTATATATAATTATGGACCGATATGGACCAATTTTTGCATGGTTGTTAGAGACCATATACTAATACCATGTACCAAATTTCAGCCGGATCGGATGAAATTTGCTTCTCTTAGAGGCTCTGCAAGCCAAATCGGTGGATCGGTTTATACGGGGCTATATATAATTATGGACCGATGTGAACCAATTTTCGCATGGTTGTTCGAGGCCATATACTAACACCATGTACCAAATTTCAGCCGGATCGGATGAAATTTGCTTATCTTAGAGGCTCTGCAAGCCAAATCGGTGGATCGGTTTATATGGGGCTATATATAATTATGGACCGATGTGAACCAATTTTCGAGACCATATACTAACACCATGTACCAAATTTCAGCCGGATCGGATGAAATTTGCTTCTCTTAGAGGCCTCGCAAGCCAAATTTGGGGGTCCGTTTATATGGGGGCTATACGTAAAAGTGGACCGATATGGCCCATTTGCAATACTATCCGACCTACATCAATAACAACTACTTGTGCCAAGTTTCAAGTCGATAGCTTGTTTCGTTCGGAAGTTAGCGTGATTTCAACAGACGGACGGACGGACATGCTCAGATCGACTCAGAATTTCACCGCGACCCAGAATATATATACTTTATGGGGTCTTAGAGCAATATTTCGATATTTTACAAACGGAAAGACAAAGTTAATATACCCCCCATCCTATGGTGGAGGGTATAAAAATGCCTTGGAACCGGCACTACGAGAAAATAAAAACGAAATTTCGAACAATTAATTTTTGCAATTGAAACATATTATTGCTGAGAGAAACGGATCATTTTACGCAATTGCAAGACACCTTGCTGCCTTAAGGCCTGGTTATGCATCCAAAAACGGATCGTAAGCGTAGCGTGGCGTGTCAGCTGTTTGTTTTTGATATACGACAGCCCAAACAAACGATTACACAACGTAAGCGTGTCGTAAGATTCAGAAAAAAAAAAAAACAAAAAACTGATCAAAAAACAAGCGTCATCGATGAAAAATGCGGATAGCGTGAAATATATTTCACTAAAAATGTAGTATTGTGTTGTTTCCGTTAAAATGAACGATTAATATTTTTCGTGAAATTCATTTTAAATGTAAAACAAAACAAACTTTTTTCTGCCAGTTCTTGATAGTTTGTTGGTACGTTTTTTCAAGTTGGGCTAATCGCCAAAAAATCATACGTTGCCGTTATGTTACGGCTACGCTACATTTTTAGATGCATAACCAGGCCTTTAGCCTTAGGTTAGGTGGCAGCCCGATATATCAGGCTATCACTATTCAGTCCATTGTGATACCACATTGGTGAACTTCTCTCTTATCACTGTGCTCAGTGCTGCCCGATTCCATGTTAAGCTCAATGACAAGGGACCTCCTTTTTTTAGCCGAGTCCGAACGGCGTTCCACATTGTAGTGAAACCACTTAGAGAAGTTTTGAGATCTTCAGAAATGTCACCAGCATTACTGAGGGGGGATAATCCACCGCTGAAAAACTTTTTGGTTTTCGGTCGAAGCAGGAATCGAACCCACGACCTTGTGTATGCAAGGCGGACATGCTAACCATTGCACCACGGTGGCTCCCTTGGCCTTTAGCCTTAACTGAACGAAAAGCTGAAATAATTACACTCATGTACGCGGAATAAAAAAAATGTCCAAAGTGTAGATCAGGGTTGATAAAGTTGGTACTTTTGTGCTTTTTTTGATACATTTCGACTGTCAAAAGCACCGTGGCACGACCGCGAGCCATTTGGTACATTTTATCACAATTACTCTATATAGAGTTATTCTGCCCTAAATGAGAACGTTTCTCAGATAGCAACTCAACTCTAAAAATTATAAATAGGAGGACATTGAAGAAATAAACATATTCAAAAATGAGGATATTTTAGTTTATATTACAGGATCTAAACATTTTTGAGAGGTATATTGTATATACCACATTCGTCCGCAAATGTGAAACGTGATTTTTTCAGATACACTGAGGAACATAGTTTTATAATATAGTGTATATATTTGAAACGCCCAGAAGGAGACGAAATACACACATGGTGTCTTTAGCAATAATGTTTAGAGCTGGCCCCTGAGTTGCCACAGTTGCAAAGAGGTACTTCTTCAAAAATTTTCTATTGAAATAAACTTTTGACAAAATTTTCTATAGAATTAAAATTTTGAAAAACTCTTCTATGGAAATAACATTTTGACAAAATCTTCTATGGAAATAAAATTTTGACAAAATTTTCTAAAGAAATAAACATTTGATAAAATTTTCAAAAAAAATTCTATGGAAATAAAATTTTTACAATATTTTTCCTATAGAATAAAAATTGGACAAAAATTTCTATGGAAATAAAATGTTGACAAACCTTTCGATAGAAATAAATTGTTGACAAAATTTTCTATAGAAATAAAATTTTGACAAAATCTTCTATGGAAATAAAATTTAGACAAAATTTGCTATAGAAATAAAATTTGTACAAAATTATCGCAGAAATAAAATTTTAACAAAATTTTTTGCAGAAATAAAATTTTGAAAAAATTTCTAAAGAAATAAAATTTTTAAAAATTTGTTGCAGAAATAAAATTTTGACAAAATTTTCTAAAGAAATAAAATTATGAAAAAAAAAAAAAGATTTGTTTTTGAAAATCTAAAAAAATCCAAATCGGTCTAGATTTGAATATACGTATACTTTCACAATAGTCTATAAATTTGATATTATGTAATTTTAGCACCTTTTGGCTTCGAAAAGTACATTTTTAATACATTTTTAGTACTTTTTCGTCAACATCATTTATCATCCCTGGTGTAGATGCGTTCAAAATAGGGCTGTCGATTTTTTGAAATTCCGGGAAGCTTGTTAAATCGGAACTAAAATAAAATAATTTTTATTGACATTTCTGTGTGATGCTTTTAACGGACATAATCTTTTTCCTCTGTGTGTTTTTTGAATATTTCCTCATTCCCAACTAAAATTGAAATTTTGCAAATTGTATTTTACCAGCTCAACACTCAAGCTTCTAACAAATAAATATTAATTAAATATTCATTTTAGGCATTCAAGAATTTGGCGGTGGCGAATTTATTTGTCGACAAAGTGTGCGAATAAGGAAACACGAATGTAGATAAATTGTTGAATTATAAACAAAAATCAAGCAAATAAACAAATTGCTCAAGTCGAGAGAGAAAGAGATTCATTCATAGGAATTGCCTCCGAACACAGCTAGCCAACTAAAACGCTTTACAGTTGTATTATTATTTGTTTTTTTTGTTTTGCGAGAAACACAAAACCAAACAAAAGAACAAGATAATAAGAAAAATAAAACGAACAAGTCAAAAACAATTGCTTTTGCAAAAATAAGTAAAGGTGAAAACGTTTACACACACAAAACGGAAAAATCACAAAACAAATTAATCTGAAATGGGTAAATTATTGAGTTTATTGGCACGTGATGACTCAAATTGTTGCACGGCCAAGTCGTATGATGTGTTTTTGGACTTTGAAAATGCGGCACCCACGGAAACGGAACGTGAAGTCTATGTAGAGGTGGATCGTGTGCTTAAGGAGTCAGAAGCTGTGTTGGACGAGATACAACTTTATAAGGTAAGTTCAGATAAATAAATAAATAAATAATAATAATAATGTATGTCTTTCGTGTGGGGAACCATCTAAATTATAAATGATCTGAATTTCTTATATAATTTCCTTTTTCATATTTTCATATATACTACACATAGTTTATTACTATAATACATTTGTAATTGGCCTCTATTGGCTTCCTTTTCAAATGACGTGTCTTGTACCGTGTTAAGACGGTACAAGACACGGTACAAGACACATATAGTAGGTACTATAAAAGATTAGGTTTGGCCAACTTTGAGTAAGATTGGTTGATAAATGAAGGACTTGTGGCCAAATTTGGGAAAGTCGCCCACATATATGGGAGATATATCTAAATCTGAACCGATTTCGATGAATTTTGGCACACTTAAAGGACGGTAAATTAGATTACTTTGTGGCAAATTTGACGCCGATTGGTTAGTAAATGAGCTCCTTCTGATCCTTTTCATCGAAATCGGGTGATGCAAATTCAACAGCGTTCGTCCTTGTGCAAAAAAAAAAAGAAAAACGTCATGTACCAAATAACTAGAACGACTCAGTAGGTGATTCTGAGTCGATCGTTATATATTTTATGGGGTCTAAAATCAATATTTCTGCTAGGCACATTTTTTTGGCAGATCAAAGTTATTATACCATGACCACTATGTGGTTTAGGGTATAAAAAGTGATGGATTTTTTTTTAAATTTTAAGTAAAAATTTATTTCAAACAATAAATTTTGTAATCAAACTAAAAAACTAAGTCAGTTAGGAAAGTAATTGAAAATGGTTACGTTTTTATTGAAAAAACATTAAATCAACATCAAATTTTTAATTGAATCAAAAAATTAACTGGAATTTGCTAATGAAATCAATTAATTTTTTAATTAAGTATTTTTTAATCTCCAATTAAAACTGTGATTGATACTAAAATTTTCGTGATTGCAGACATTTCAATTAAAAATTAACTGGATCAATTAATTTTGTGATTAAATCAGGAATTTTTGTGCGTGTGTATTACTAAGTTAATAGAAACGATTATACCTACATAATATTATGTACATAACAGGTTGGCTGATAAGTCCCCGGTCTAACAAAGAAAAACACATTTTTTTGTTAAAATTCGTTTTTATTATTCAACATAGTTCCCTTCAAGAGCGATTCAACGATTATAATGACCTTCCAATTTTTTGATACCATTTTGGTAGTACTCCTTCCGCCTCAAAATAGGCCTCAGTTTCGGCGATCACCTCTTCATTGCAGTCAAATTTTTTCCCTGCGAGCATCCTTTTGAGGTTTGAGAACGAGAGAAAGTCGCTGGGAGCCAGATCTGGAGAATACGGTGGGTGGGGAAGCAATTCGAAGCCCAATTCATGAAGTTTTGCCATCGTTCTCAATAACTTGTGGCACGGCGCATTGTCTTTTTTCTTCTTCATATGGGGCCGTTTTGCCGCGATTTTTTCAAACGCTCCAATAACGCCATATAATAGTCACTGTTGATGGTTTTTCCCTTCTCAAGATAATCGATAAAAATTATTCCATGCGCATCCCAAAAAACAGAGGCCACTACTTTGCCAGCGGACTTTTAAGTCCTTTTGAGGTTTGAGAACGAGAAAAAGTCGCTGGGAGCCAGATCTGGAGAATACGGTGGGTGGGGAAGCAATTCGAAGCCCAATTCATGAAGTTTTGCCATCGTTCTCAATAACTTGTGGCACGGCGCATTGTCTTTTTTCTTCTTCATATGGGGCCGTTTTGCCGCGATTTCGACCTTCAAACGCTCCAATAACGCCATATAATAGTCACTGTTAATGGGTTTTCCCTTCAAGTTTGAATTGAATTTTCAAGTTTGAATTTATTGAATTTTCAAGTTTCACATACAACAAGATATTAATAATCTTATAATTACAGTATGTGAGTCAAGTTGAATGCTAGTTAACAAGGTGATAATAAACAAGGAATAAAAAATAAAAAATAATTATAAAAATAATAATAACAGACAAAATAAATATTTAATTAAAATAAAACAATTGATACAAAAATTTATGGGCAAAAACCGAAAAAGTAAATAAATGAAAGTAAAAACAAAAAAAAAAAAATAATATTTATAATAATAAAAACAAGAATTAAAAATTAAAAATAAAAATTAAATAAGAATAAATTAAAAAAAAAAAAAAAAAAAAAAAAAAAACAAGATAATCGATAAAAATTATTCCACGCGCATCCCAAAAAACAGAGGCCATTACTTTGCCAGCGGACTTTTAAGTCTTTCCACGCTTCGGAGACGGTTCACCGGTCGCTGTCCACTCAGCCGAAGTGTAGTGATGGAGCCATGTTTCATCTATTGTCACATATCGACGGAAAAACTCGGGTGTACACCGCTCAGAATCATCAACACGTTGTTGTTTTTGGTCAAATGTGACCAACACGTTCCTTTGATATCTTTAAGGCCTCTACTATCTCGATCAACTTCATTTTACGGTCATCCAAAATCATTTTGTGGATTTTTTTTTATGTTTTCGTCGGTAACCACCTCTTTCGGGCGTCCACTGCGTTCACCGTCCTCCGTGCTCATTCCACCACGCTTGAATTTTGCATACCAATCAATTATTGTTGATTTCCTTGGGGCAGAGTCCGGAAACTCATTATCAAGCCAAGTTTTAGCTTCCACCGTATTTTTTCCCTTCAGAAAACAGTATTTTATCAAAACACGAAATTCCTTTTTTTTCCATTTTTTTAACAATAACAAAAGTTGCTTCACAAAAGACGCCCTATATCACAAACTAATTGACTTACAGACGTCAAATTTTGACACGAATTTTTTGAAGGTTGGTAATATATAAAAATAATATACATTTAATACTAGCGACGCCATCTACACACAAAAAATTATCACCAAAAGTTTTTCAATTAAACACTTAATTGAATTTGGAAACGGATTCAATTAATATGTTAATTGATTCAATTAATTATTTAATTAAATCCGAATAAAAACCAATTAAAAAAATGATTGATATTTGTTACGTTTCCAATTAAAATATTAATTGATTCAATCAATTCGGAAATAATTTTCAATTACAAACGTGATTGAAATTTTTTCCGTTTCCAATTACACATGTGATTGATCCAATCACCTTTGTGATTGAAACTGAATAATTTTGAGCAATGCAAAGACCGAAAAGAGAACAAGAGAATGGGTATTTATTCAACAATGTATGATGGAGAGATCAGTCTGTGGAAGTAACTCGTAACGAACGGTTGGGTTTTTGTTTTTCGCGTAAATTGAAAAACATGATTGGCGACATTCTGTCTGCTGCATTCAAAATGTGTGCATAAATATTTTGAACGCAACAAAAAATCATAGCAAAGGGTTGAAATAAATAAAGTGTGCAACAACAAACGGACACGTTGTAAAGGTTTGAAAAAATATATGACAGAACGCATTTGAAATTACCTGTGTTTGTGTTTTGTGGTATTGTAAAAATGTAAAACAATCTACGTTTATTGAAGGTAAAAAATTGTGAAATGTGAATACCGTTTTCCATTGAAGCCTGTTTACATTAAACGGACTAAAATAATATATTTTTTATTCATTTCTTTTAGTGACCAATTTTATTTCGTGAAATTGACCAATCAATCCCATCAACTCCATCATTTTATCAAATATATAATAATATGTTTGCAATAAAAAAGTGGGTACCGTATTGATCTTTTAAAATTATAATTTTTTTTCAATCCTAGTTTTCTTAAAACCAAGAGCGGTATGGGTTTGTTGGAAGATTCACCTTGAAGTTGCGAAGTAGCGTTGGCATTAAATTGCATTTTTGTTTTACCTGTCTTTTTCAGTTTGAACCCAAGTAGAGAGCAGTATATCTGGTATATAAACTAATGAGCTGAATTATGTAATGGTAAAAAAGTTCTTTCTTTTGGATTTAAAAATATGAAAAATATCCGATAATAATAAAAATATGTATTTTCCATTTATATTTTTTTCTATTTCCAGAATTTGCAAAGTATCATCAATATAATACCAAATATTACATTGCTTTCCCATTATTTTTGTCTTTGATTGGTTCAAATTTTAATAGACGATTTTAATGTGTGGAAATTTTGGAAAGGAATTGTTACTAAAATTAAATTACCGAGCTCCTTAACACCTTTTCATGCTAAAAGACTACAACTGCAAAAGAAGATTATAATTCTGCAACCTGGAACTAAGAATTGAACTTGATATTCTATGCAGGTAATGTTTAACAAAATTAACTTTTAATTGAACAAAATTAAATTCGAATTATTCTGTTTACTTTCAGAAAAACTAATTTAGCTTACAGGCTGCTGAAATATTGGAAATCTAGGCGCATCTACATATTAGAAGGAACATGGTTATTATTATAAGGAAGATAATGATTTATATAATTTATTTTTCACCCTATAGTTGTTATTGATAGTAGTTGTATTTGTAAGTTATGTTAGAACAAAACACAAATGACAAGAACCAAATTTATTTGTCTATTGCGCATTACAGACTATCAGTTATTCCGGACGGAATGTCGGTGTTTGTAAAGAATCTTACAATGTGTCGGATCGATACGACTTGTCGGCGATGACTAAATAATCGGTAAATGTGTTATCGATCCCATAAACATGCAGCAGTATCGATTATACCTTCGGACTTAACTTATAATGTGCACAATATATGGGATATGTTCGACACGAGCACTGTCGTCCGGAATAACTGATAGTCTGTAAAGCGCATATTGCATAACTAAAAAATAATAAAATATTAAATATGTTTTATAAGAAACACATATTTTCTTTTATCTCAAAAGAAAAAAAAATTAAATACGATTTTGGGTTCGCAATATATAAATTTTTTGATCGAAATTTATAGCCAATTTCAATTAATTATTTAATTGAATGAATCAAGTAGTTGATTGATTTTTGTCGCGAAATTAATTAAAATTTTAATTGATTCAATTAAAACTGTGATTGAATTTTATGTTAAAAATCAATCACGTTTTTAATTGATTCAATCACACAATTAATTGATTCCGTGACAAAAGTCAATTAAATTTGTAATTAAAAATCGTGTTGGTTTTCAATCAAAATGGGTGATTGATACTATCATTTTCGTGATTGAAGACATTTCAATTAAAAAAATGATTGAATCCGCGATTTTCGTAATTGAAATCAAAAAAATTTTTTTTGTGTGTATGTGTCAGACCGGGGACTTATCAGCCAACCTGTTATATATGGTCATGTAATCATTGCAATAGTTATTGTTTTATTTGTAATTATAGTTTAATAATATCCAAACATTCGTAATCATGGTTTATTACAACACAAATGTAAAGGGTTGCGGAAATAGGATTGTTTTATTTCAAACCAAAATTATTCAAGAGTGATGACTAATAATATTTTATACACTCATAATTACGAACTTCAAATAAGCCAATACAACAAGAGAAAGAATATTTGTGATCCATATAATAATAATATTTGTGATCATAATAATAATATTTACTGACTAGTCAGTAAGGTGTCATAAAACAGTAAAGTGAAATTCACTCTTGTTTTATTTAATTACCTGGCCCTGATGAAGATTGACAATGTCAATTCGAAATATTGGTTTCAATAAAATAAAACTCAAATAAAAAACATTTGGAGTTTTTTTTCATTAATGACCTCGAGCTGGACTAAAACCAAAAATATAGTTAAACACAGGTCAACACTCCAAATTAAATAATATTTACGAATTTATAAAGCAACTTTCAATCGTTAGTGAGAAAGGTTTTACTCACGCAAACATATCTAATGTAAAGTGTTTAATATTACTTTTTTTTTTTAAGAAATATAGCTGGCGTTCAAAAGATAAACAAAATTGGTCAAAAACAAATACTTGAATATTAATCGTATGTACACAAAATAACATAAATAATTAAAATTAAATAAACAAAACATGAGCCCGAATAAAGGCCGGCTTATTGTCACGTTTGCAACAACAAATGAATAACAACATTCGTTTTTCTGGGAAGTGTAAAGCATATGAGTCATATTAAGAGAACTCGACAAGTATATAACAGTGATGGAAACTCAATTTTTTTTTCAAATATAGTAACGAACCTAAAAGGTGTACTTTTTGAGTTCAAATTGCACCAATTTACAATATTAGTGATTGAAATAGCAAAAAATATAATTTGATTTGATATTTAAAATACATTGTTCTTATAATATTATACACTCACCAGCATGTAGAATAACGAGCGTAAAGGTCTATCTTTTGCACAAGGTATTATGGTAATACTGAATAACGATTTTCAGATTCTGTCAGGAGTTTTTCATCACCTGTTTGCAGTTTCAGTGTTGACGTGACCAAGACTTACATTCATTGAAAATGCCTCATAACAATCTAAGAAAATTTTGTTTCAATTTGTTATGGGTACATTTCATAATAATGACCAATTTTATATTCTGTAATTTTCCGAAATTTGGAAATGTTTACTTTTTTTTTGAACTAGCAGATGGTCTATAAGCTAACCTAGAACTTTTTCAGTATACCGAAAAACCAAATATTAAAGATGAAATGAATATTTCAAATTGCATCAACTCGGTCCTTTTAGTATCATTTTACTTTGGGAATATGGGATGTATCAAATTTAGTACAATTGTACCAACTGTTGCATCCCTGGCAACGTCATTTGTTGAACTGCGAAATATCTCATAATTAACCCATACTCACACACTCACTCATGTCAAAAGCTAAAAGCAGATTAGATTACAGATGTTGGAAGAGGGGACAGTGTACAGATGGGTAAGATATTGTGTATAGATTTTTATCTGAATGTATAAACAAACAAATATAGAGAAAGATTAGTACTAATTGTACTCACAAAGAAATGTGAAAAGTGAAATAAATATCAACTATAAAAAGAATAGTAATAAACAATGATATACTGGTTGCAAGTCTTGCAGCCTTGGGGAATAATCATAAGTGTATTTTTTATACACTAAATTAAGTATGCGTATATAAGTTGAGCTTTATTAGAGATCTTAGGTTAGGTTAGGTATAGTGGCAGCCCAACATTTCAGGCTCATTTAGACTATTCAGTCCATTGTGATACCACATTGGTGAACTTCTCTCCTATCACTGAGTGCTGCCCGATTCTATGTTAAGCTCAATGATAAAGGACTTCCTTTTTATAGCTGAGTTCGAACGGCGTTCCATAATGCAGTGAAACAACTTAGAGAAACTGTCATCAGCATTACTGAGATGGAATAATCCACCGCTGAGAAACTTTTTGGTGTTTGGTCGAACCCATGACGCTGTGTATGCAAGGCGGGTATGCTAACCGTTGCCCCATGGGGACTCCCTTTTACTAAAGATATTATTGAATACCGATTGTAACAAGCTTCGGCTTATGAGAGTTTATGAAATCCCAACGAAATTGTCATTCAAATGACTACACAGAAAAAGTTAAATGTTTTATGGGATACATTAACTGCCTAATGCAAAAATTAGACCTTCTCATAAAAGAAAAAATGAACTAAAAGTAAAGAAAAAAAATCATTAGTGCCAAATCATGACCATATTTACAGTGCAGTTTTTGGGAATCTTATGAAAATTTTCTTCTACTTTAATGAAATGAAATAATCTTTATGCAAAAAAGGTAAAATTTAGCGCAAATTTTACTGTTTTTCTTTTCTGGGCACGTTTATAGCGCACACGGTTAAAATTTAGATAAATATAAATTGGAATTTAAACTGCGCAATGGAAAACATTTCTGAGAGAGCACATTCAAAATTAAATTTTAATTTTAATAATTCGAATTTAGGGCTACAAATGTGGTCAGCGTACAAAAATTAGCCCATGTGCGTTATAGAGTCTAAAGATCTTGAGCTAACCTTTCACAATACTTCATTAGGTAAGATCCTGTAACTTTTCCTGCGCTCATTTGACCACGTCGTTGCATCGGAAACCAGTTTTGATGACCATCATGAAATTCGCCTTGGAGATAAATACTGGTCATTGATGGAGCTACATCGCTCAAAAATTGAATTAAGTTCAACGATGCACTGTTGTTGATTTAATCCATGCCGAAAATTTAAAAACTAAGCAGGAAAATGTCTATGATTTAATTCCATTTTTTCAGCGAGATGAATCTTTTTAACTCTCGTATGCCAAAATGTTCTGATTACTTATAACTTCAAAAATGTCAAGCTTTACGATAGAGCTGTCAGTTGGCAGATTGCAACACTACGGTTGCCCAATTCCCGAAAGATAAAAGGCAACCCTCATAGATTGCACACCCTGCCTTGAAACTATTTCTGTGGATCTTTAAATGTCATCAATAACTAAAATCTAACCACTAGCATTAATTTAAAGCTTTCATAGTGGCATTTCATTTTTTTGTGCAAAGTAAACGATAGTGATATAATGAAGCCAACGAGAGGAAAAACACCAACCAAATTTTGATTTGTTTGGTTTGGCGCAATTCCAACTGCACCATGGTGGACCAAGTAGACCAAAATGTGAAACGTGTAAATGAATACAGGATAAAACAGAAACAGTTTTGCAGTAGGTAGAAAAAGAATTTATAAATGTTCGACAAATACACTGGGAAAAAGAAACTAATAATTTCTTTTCCTAGAATTTCGTATTGATATTTTTTCGTATTTATATTTATTATGTGATCAGATTAACAGTTTGAAAAACGTAAAAATACCCGTGTAAAAATTGGTGGATCTGACCAGATATTATTAGATCTACCGCCATATCTGATTAGATACGGTAATCAGATCCGAAAAATTCTAAAGGAATTAGATCTGACCATATCTCAAATTTGGTCCACATCTAATTATATCTAATCTGATATAATTAGATATTAATATATCTTAATATATATATATATATATATATATATATATATATATATATATATATATATATATATATATATATATATATATATATATATATATATATATATATATATATATATATATATATATATATATTATATATATATATATATATATATATATATATATATATATATATATATATATATATATATATATATATATATATATATATATATATATATATATATATATATATATATATGTATATATATATATATATATATATATATATATATATATGTATATATATATATATATATATATATATATATTATATATATATATATATATATATATATATATATATATATATATATATACACTTATGGACATGCAATTAAGTCATTCTACAAATTACATTCTTCAATTAAAATAACAAGCAAATTCTTTTTAAATTTCTAACCAAAATCACCTCGTTTTATTCAGAACGAGTGTCGCAAACGATATTTAATAGAAAAAAATGTATTCATTACATATTAAGTGTGGTTATGTATCTAGTTTAATGATATCTTAACATTAGGGTGGACAAATAATTAAGTCACTTCAAATCGTATGGCTATTTCTCCTTAAAAAAAAAAATATTTTTTTCTTATTCTATATTTTAGTTCTAACACTTGGTGGGATAACCCTTCTGGCGAATTACTGCTGCACAACGATTAGGTAAAGTTTTAACCAGTGACTCACACTTATCAGCAGTGATATTGTACCATTCCTCCTGAATAATTTGCCATAATTCTTCCTGAGTTCTCGGTTTCCGAATAGAAACTTCTCGTTTTATTATTCCCCATAAGTTTTCTATGGGATTAAGGTCGGGGCTTTGCGCTGGCCACTCAAGTACTTTTATTTTGTTCTCATTTAACCAAGATTTAACGACACGCGACGTATGCTTTGGGTCGTTGTCTTGTTGAAAGATCCAAGCTAGCGGCAAATTCTCTGCGTACTCACCATCTAAATTATCCTTCAGAATTTCCCGATACATATCCGCGTTCATTTTTCCTTCGATTTTTACTAATGGACCAACACCGGAGGATGTAAAACACCCCCAAACCATAACTGAGGAGCCACCGTGCTTTACCGTTTTTTTGGTGTATCTAGGCTTGAGTTCGGAATTAACTGGCCGCCGAACAAATGGTCTCCCATCGTTTCCGAACACGTTAAACTTGGATTCATCGCTCCATACCACCAATTTCCAGAAATTATGGTCATATTTGCAGAATTTCTTAGCAAACTGCCGGCGCTGAATCAAGTTCCTTTTTGTTACATTAGGTTTACGTCTGGCAATTCGACCATGTAGTCCACTTTCAACCAACCGCCTTCTCACAGTTCTTGAGGAAACTATAACGTTATATTTCTGTTCCATTTCCGACCTTATTTGGCTAGATGTGAAAAAAGGATCAGCTTTACTCATTCGAACCATTAACCGGTCATCGGCAGCAGAAGTTTTTCGGGGCACATTTCGAGGCAAGTTGTTGAATGTGGTAAATTGTTTGTAATGTTTAATGGCATTAACAACCTTTCCACGTGAAAGACTAAGGGTTTTAACAACCTTTGCCACAGAACCCACATTTTCGTAGCACGTCCAGATGATCTTTCTTTCAACAGGAGTCGAACTTTTCTTTTTGCCCATAATACCGAAAATTTCTGCGTGGGTGTTTAAGAATGTTCTGAGAAGTTAAAATTATTTATTTATTTTGCAAAGAAAACGATAAATTTGCATAATTACCTCTCAAAAATAAAATGATTTAATTGTATGTCCAACCAAATTCCAAGCTATTTGGAAAAGCTTGCTAATTACTTCAACAGCGAAACACATATAATACAAAATTTTGATGATTAGCACGCACGAGTAGCGGTACTCCAACATTGTTGCATTGGAAGCGAAAATAGTTGTGAGAGAACCCGTTATATGTAACCAAATAGAAATGTCAACCAGAGTGACTTAATTGTTTGTCCACAAGTGTATATATATATATATATATATATATATATATATATATATATATATATATATATATATATATATATATATATATATATATATATATATATATATATATATATATATATATATATATATATATATATATATATATATATATATATATATATATATATATATATATATATATATATATATATATATATATATATATATATATATATATATATATATATATATATATATATATATATATATATATATATATATATATATATATATATATATATATATATATAATATATATATATATATATATATATATATATATATATATATATATATATATATATATATATATATATATATATATATATATATATATATATATATATATATATATATATATATTATATATATATATATATATATATATATATATATATATATATATATATATATATATATATATATATATATATATATATATATATATATATATATATATATATATATATATATATATATATATATATATATATATATATATATATATATATATATATATATATATATATATATATATATATATATATATATATATATATATATATATATATATATATATATATATATATATATATATATATATATATAAATACATCATCGTTGTCGAAACCTCATGTATTTCATACATTTGGAAAAAGTGTAAATTATGAACTGAATTTCCAAGAGTCAAATATTGTAAAAACCTATTTTAAAGGCTTGAAAACTTTAAACATTTTCTCTAGGAGTCAAATAGAAAATGTATAATGTCCTTATTATAACAGGTTGGCTGATAAGTCCCCGGTCTAACAAAGAAAAACACATTTTTTGTCAAAATTCGTTTTTATTATTCAACATAGTTACCTTCAAGAGCGATACAACGATTATAACGACCTTCCAATTTTTTGATACCATTTTGGTAGTACTCCTTCGGTTTTGCCTCAAAATAGGCCTCAGTTTCGACGATCACCTCTTCATTGCAGCCAAATTTTTTCCCTGCGAGCATCCTTTTGAGGTCTGAGAACAAGACAAAGTCGCTGGGGGCCAGATCTGGAGAATACGGTGGGTGGGGAAGCAATTCGAAACCCAAATCATGAATTTTTGTCATCGTTCTCAATGACTTGTGGCACGGTGCGTTGTCTTGGTGGAACAACACTTTTTTCTTTCTCATATGGGGCCGTTTTGCCGCGATTTCGACCTTCAATAACGCCATCTAATAGTCATTTTTGATGGTTTTTCCCTTCTCAAGATAATCGATAAAAATTATTCCATGCGCATCCCAAAAAACAGAGGCCATTACTTTGCCAGCGGACTTTAAGTCTTTCCACGCTTCGGAGACGGTTCACCGGTCGCTGTCCACTCAGCCGACTGTCGATTGGACTCAGGAGTGTAGTGATGGAGCCATGTTTCATCCAATGTCACAATCGACGGAAAAACTCGGGTGTATTACGAGTTAACAGCTGCAAACACCGCTCAGAATCATCAACACGTTATTTTTGGTCAAATGTGAGCTCGCGCGGCACCCATTTTGCACAGAGCTTCCGCATATCCAAATATTGATGAATGATATGACCAACACGTTCCGTTGATATCTTTAAGGCCTCTGCTATCTCGATCAACTTCATTTTACGGTCATTCAAAATCATTTTGTGGATTTTTTTGATGTTTTCGTCGGTAACCACCTCTTTCGGGCGTCCACTGGGGCAGAGTCCGGAAACTCATTTTCAAGCCAAGTTTTTGCTTCCACCTTATTTTTTCCCTTTAGAAAACAGTATTTTATCAAAACACGAAATTCCTTTTTTTCCATTTTTTCACAATAACAAAAGTTGCTTCACAAAAGACGCTCTATCTCACAAACTAATTGACTTACAGACGTCAAATTTTGACATGAATCATTTGAAGGTTGGTACTATATAAAAATAATATGCATTTAATACTAGCGACACCATCTATGTGTCAGACGGGGGACTTATCAGCCAACCTTATACAGGAAAACAAAAACAAATAATTACACAATACGCTCAAGTTTTTTTTTTGTTATATTTTGCAATGAACTGTATTTTTATACCCTTCACCACTACTATGGTACAGGGTGTAATAAGTTTGTGCATTTGTATGTAACGCCAAGAAGGAAACGTCTGAGACCCATCGTTTAGTATACCGATCGTCTTAGAATTAAATTCTGAGTCGATTTAGCGATGTCCGTCTGTCTGTCTGTCCGTCTGTCTGTTCATGTATATTTGTGCGCAAAGTACAGGTCGCAGTTTAAGTCCGATCGTCAAATTTGGCATAGGGTCGTTTTTTGGGACAAAGACAAACGATATTGATTTTGGAAATAATCGGTTCAGATTTAGATATAGCTGCCATATATATTTATCCCCGATCTGGTCATAATTGGCGTGTTTATCAACCGATGTTCTTCAAATTCAGTATAACCGAATATTTTATGAGTCTCGAAAAAGTTGCAAATATCAGCCAAATCGGTTCAGATTTAGATATAGCTCTCATATATATCTTTCGTCCGATTTAGACTTATATGACCACAGAGGCCAAAGTTTACTACCGATTTGCTTGGTAAATTTGATTGAAATCGGTTCAGATTTAGATATAGCTCCCATATATATCTTTCGTCCGATTTAGACTCATATGACCACAGAGGCCACAGTTTACTACCGATTTACGTGAGATTTTGCATAAAGAGTAGAATTGGCATTCTACCTACGCTTGGTAAATTTGATTGAAATCGATTCAGATTTAGATATAGCTCCCATATATATTTTTCGTCCGATTTGAACTTATATGGCCTCAAAAGCCAGAGTTTTGCGGTGATTTGGTTCAAATTTTGCACAAGGAGTACGTTTAATAGTATCGGTAAGTGTACCAAATTTGGTTGAAATCGGTTCAGATTTAGATATAGCTCCCATATATATCTTTCGCCCGATTTGGACTTATATGGCCTCAAAAGCCATGACTTGCTTCAACTTTTGTAAAGGAGTACGTTTAACAGTATCGGTAAGTGTGCCAAATTTGGTTGAAATCGGTTCAGATTTAGATATAGCTCCCATATATATCTTTCGCCCGATTTACACTTAAATGACCACGGGGGCCAGAGTTATAAAGGGTGATACTGTCAACATTTGGTCAAGGGAAAACGCGTGTAAATCGGTGAAATCGTTTATTTAAAAAATCCAATTAAATTTCTTTTTCAAGTTCAATTAGTATAAAATTCAGGAAAAATATTCAGTTAGGCTTTCGCTTTTCCAAATCCGAATTGCCGGGCCTCACGCTTGACACCTGCCATCAGATTTTGTACAGCCACCTTGTCCACCTTCTTCGCCACAGAAAGCCAGTTTGCCTTGAACTGCTGCTCGTCCTTAGCAGTTTTTTTTTGGTCTTCTTTAGGTTCCGCTTGACAATAGCCCAGTATTTCTCAATTGGGCGGAGCTCTGGCGTGTTGGGAGGGTTCTTGTCCTTGGGAACCACCTGCACGTTGTTGGCGGCGTACCACTCCATGGCCTTTTTACCGTAATGGCAAGATGCCAAATCCGGCCAAAACAGTACGGAACAACCGTGTTTCTTCAGGAAAGGCAGCAGACGTTTATTCAAACACTCTTTCACGTAAATTTCTTGGTTGACAGTCCCGGAAGCTATGAAAATGCTGCTTTTCAAGCCACAGGTACAGATGGCTTCCCAAACCAGATATTTCTCTGCGACCTACCTTTCCCCTTCCTTTTGCCGTATAAAACTCCTGTCCCGGAAGCTGCTTGTAGTCGGCTTTGACATAGGTTTCGTCGTCCATTACCACGCAGTCAAACTTCGTCAGCATCGTCGTGTACAGCCTCCGGGATCGCGCTTTGGCCGTCGTATTTTGTTTATCATCGCGATTTGGAGTCACTACCTTCTTGTAAGTCGATAGTCCGGCTCGTTTTTTGGCTCGATGCACGGTTGTAGACGATACACCCAGCTTATTTGCGGCATCTCGGAGAGAGAGGTTAGGGTTTCGCTTGAAACTACCGGAAACTCTCTTTGTCGTCTCAGCGGCTTCCGGTTTTCGATTTCCCCCCGATCCAGACTTCCTGGCTATCAACAAACGGTTGATTTGGCCAATTTTAGCGATTTTGCCAGCTTTGCGTGCGAGTAGCTCGGATTTTCGCGATGCGCGAGCAAAATTTTGATACACTGCTCTTCTTGCTTGGACGGAATTTTGACAACTGAAGAGTGAATTCCAAAATCAAAATAGGAGCAACATTCTACACACACACACCTTCAAAATGAGTTTATATTGACCAAATTTTGACCGTATCACCCTTTAATTATATCTCCAACCATAGATGAGTTATGATTAGATAGACTTTGATATAATTATATATGATCAGATCCATAGATTTTTATACGTGTATCTCAAAAATAGGTTTTTTGTGTTCCTACCAAAAGTTCCAATTGGGGATACAAAACTATAAAGTCGACCATTTGTAGTTTTAATCTTCAAAATTATTTTTTTAGTCGAAAAAAACTTAAAAAGTCGATATAGCAATGAAAAAGGAATATGTTGTCAATTTTTTTATGTTGATAAATCTTTACACTGAAAAAAATATTTACATGGTATTAAAGATTACGTTACCTTAATTTTAGAATGCACAATTTACACAATATTAAGGACAAATTTCATTAAAATAATGAAAATTTAGTTAAAAGAAAGTTGATAATCATTGTTTCAAAAATTTTGCTTACTAAATTTGGAACACAAATTTTCAAAATTTTCGTCATTTCATTAAAGTTGTATTTCCTTAACGGAAGGTCAAAATATTTCGATATAAGTAAAATGTATCTTTAAATGTAAAAAGTCAAAATTAAAATAATAAAATCATTACTCTATTTTTGGAGATATAAGTTAGGTTTATAATGTTAAATGTTTTTATGGAGCATTAGCTTCACTACTCCAATACGCTATAATAGGAATATACGACTCCTATATATCTTCTCTGCGTGTATTTGACTTGAATTGCTCCAAAGCACAGGATTATTCGCAAAGCTAGCGTTGTTTGGTCATTGAATTTAGGTTAAATGTGGCACTCACCCCAGTGTAAGGCCATGGGAAAGTTTATCAAACTCGTTTGTATTGAAATAAAAAAATAAAACCAACAAACGGAATAGTAGAATAGTCTTTATTTTAATTTGGACTTTCCTTTGTCTCTTTCTCACAATCCAGACAAAATGGTTCGGAATAAAAAAGAAAAGTGAAAATGTATTCAAAAGAAGAGTTCATTGAACAATGGGCAAACCCTCATGGTATGACTACCAGTCGCCTGTGTACACATGACCTATGATAACCTTTTATGACGAGTGCTACAAATGAAATGAGAAGTAGGTCTACATTTAAATAGCAGTCAATGGTTAAATAACCTTAACACCCCTATACGTCATCCTCCGTAACCCAAAAGTGGCCAAGAATTACATTTATAGTAATTTAATGCGCGAAGACTTGGTAGCTAGAAATCGTTAGGCGCCACCGGTATTACCTTATATAAACGATTGAGGATGACTGGTTGCCATCACTATGCGTGTTCAATAGTCTAGTGTGGAGTAGGAGGTTTGTATTATTTATGGCCATCTATTGAAAATAGAGGCGTTTTTGTTTCACACATTCAGTGATTTGGTTGTATATCCGGCTAGTTTGGCGCAAGCTTTGTGTCAACTTTTTTTTATATTTTTGTGGCGAGAGAATTCACCATAGTACATAATAGGAAATTGTCACGAAAATGAGAACAGCCGAATGAACATTTAATTTATGTTAGCTTATTATTACAATTTATTGGTCTAGCAGAATATAATATCTGAACAATTTATAATATATAAAGCCGGAGTTTCCTTTTTTTATTACTTCAAATTTTTGAGGCTTACAATTTAAAGTAAATTTCATAAAACTTTGTATTGGATATGAGTATATATGTTTATACCATAAGTTTTATTTAAGTAGCTGATGCAGAGAAACGTAAAGTGTTGCATATGTATATTTATCTTTTAAGTTATAGAGTTAGACCTATTGCTCTATATATGTAATAAGAAAATGAAATGAAAATAAATGGTTACAATAAAAAAAAATATATATAAAGCTTAAACCACTACTTCAGAACTAAACGGCGTTATACCACAAAATTTAATTGATGTTGATAGCAAAATTCAATTAATTTTTTAATGAAAACATAGCTATTTTCAATCACTTCCTCAACTGACTTTGTGTTTTTAATTTGATTTAATAATTGATTGTTTCAAATAAATGTTTAAGTAAAAATTACAAAAAAATCCAAAAAACTGGCTTAGTCTTCCGAGTTTGATTAAAAAGTTAATTGTGTCAATTAATTTTTTTCTTTATAAATTAAAGAAAAAAATCATTGATTAATTAATTTATTCTAGTTTGATAGTATTAATAATTGTATAAATAAATTTTTTAATTTAAAAAGTTTTCAGTTTGAATCAACTTTTTAATTGGAAATATTATTGTCTGTGTATCAATCGAAAAATTATTTAGAAATAAAAAATACTTGATTAAATTCTTTGACACATTCTATTAATATTTTAAATTAAGACTGTTAATTATTTATTGTTTTCACGAAAAAAAAAATCTGATTCAATCAGAAATTAATTGATCCAATTAATTTTTTATTTTAAATGACTTCAATCACGAAAATTATAGTATTAATCACAGTATTAATTGGACATTAAAAAAATACTTGATTAAAAACTTAATTGATTTCATTTGCAAATTTCAATTAAATTTTTAATTGATTTAAATTAAATTTTTAAATTAAAATATTCTTAACTGAATTAGTGTTTTTAGTTTAATTAAAAAGTTTATTTTAACTAAAAATAGCCTCCATATAAACCGATCCCCAGATTTGACCTCCGCAGCCCCTTGGAAGAGCAAAATTCACCCGATCCGGTTGAAATTTGGTACGTGGTGAAATTTAGTACATTGCGCTAGTATATGGGCGCTAACAATCATACCAAAATTGGTCCATATCGGTCTATAGTTATATATAGCCGATCTTATTACTATACAACATTTTGTCAAGATCTTATTTCTTTAAAAAATTTTGTCAAAATTTTATTTCTATAGAAAATTTTGTCAAACTGAATTATTTACGTATTTAATCGGCCTTTTTTGTTTAATATATACCCCGTATGGACTAACTTACAATTGAGAAGACGGTGTTAAGAAGTTTTAAGATACCTTGCCGTCGGCAAGTGTTACTGCAACTCAAGTAATTCGATTGTGGATGACAGTCTTTAGTACAAGTTTCTATGCAATCCATGGTGGAGGGTACATAAGATTCGGCCTGGTCGAACATACGGCCGTATATACTTGTTAATTATAACTTTTTTGGTTATATTTGTTTTCTGCGATATTATTTGTTTATTTTTAATCAGTACCTAATAAAATAATTTTCCTGTAATTTTATAAACTCTTATAAAATTGCAATTACACTCAAGAAAAAGTGAACCCTCTAAGGCCAGTTGAACTCTATTTTAGTTTATGGAATTATTATGTTTTCAGAAAGTTCCCTTGACTTAAATAATTTTTTGCGTACGTTAACTAACAAAGGTGAAGAGTTATACACAATTGAGCATAGATATTTATTAAATTCGCATTTCCCACGATATAGTTCAGAAATTCTTAAAATTTATAAATTCTACCACAAATGTTTCCATCTTGAATTTTGTATAGTGGTAAAGATATTCTTGCAACTTTACACTCCAATTTTTTTCCTCCAAACTACAAAATTTTCTTTATCAAGTGAAAAAAATAACTACATATTTATAATAAATTTTCTTGAATTTATCGAAAAATATTTACTTCTTTTTGTGATATCGGCGTTTGTAAAATTTTCTAAAATTTTATTTTAATTATTTTTACAAAGCATAAAATATTACAACCATAACAACCAACATAAAAAAGTTTATAATAAAGGGTAGATTTATTTTAAGAAAGTTGAGTTCTTAATTTTGAAGTTTTTCTGAAACGTGATTGTAACACTTTTTTTGTTAACAACCCCTTTTTGTGTTAAGCCACCATGCGTTGCCAAGTAAACCGAAACATAAATAACTTTACACTGGCGGTTGACCTATAAAACCCAAACAAAGGCCAAAATAAATTATAAAATCAATTCCGACACAGTGCTTACAATGAGGCAAGGGTGGAAAACTTTGTGCCACACCAATGACAGTCACCATAAAAATAGATTTTAAAACTAAAATCCTTTTTATCCAACAAAAGAACATGAAAGGAAACCAATCTCATATTTTCCTTTATGAAGCAGAAAATATTTTTAAATATTATGTTTATGTATATTTATACATTTGGCATATCTCTTTATGGGGTTAAAATAACACTAGATCCCAAATTAAGGCAAATCTGATACAACAGAGAGAAAAATATATTTTTGCTCCAATCAAGGAATTTTTGGATCCAATTAATTATACCCTCCACCATAGGATGGGGGTATATTAACTTTGTCATTACGTTTGTAACACATCGAAATATTGCTCTCAGACCCCACAAAGTATATATATTCTGGGTCGTGGTGAAATTTTGAGTCAATCTAACCATGTCCGTCCGTCTGTTGAAATCACGCTAACTTCCGAACGAAACAAACTATCGATTTGAAACTTGGCACAAGTAGTTGTTATTGATGTAGGTCGGATGGTATTGAAAATGGGCCATATCGGATCACTTTTACATATAGCCCCCATATAAACGGACCCCCAGATTTGGCTTGCGGAGCCTCTAAGAAAAGCATATTTCGTCCGATCTCGCTGAAATTTGGTACATGGTGTTGGTATATGGTCTCTAACAACCATACAAAAATTGGTTCATATCGGTCCATAGTTATATATAGCCCTTATATAAACCGATCTCCAGATTTGACCTCCGGAGACTCCATAATTATATATAGCCCCCATATAAACCGATCCCCAGATTTGGCTTGCGGAGCCTCTAAGAGAAGCAAATTTCATCGGATCCAGCTGAAATTTTGAACATGGTGTTGGTATATGGTCTCTAACAACTGTGCAAAAATTGGACCACATCGGTCCATAATTATATATAGCCCCCATATAAACCGATCCCCAGATTTGGCTTGCGGAGCCTCTAAGAGAAGCAAATTTCATCTGACACGGCTGAAATTTGGTACATGGTGTTAGTATATGGTCTCTAACAACCATACCAGAATTGGTTCATATTAGAGGTGTGCACGTGACACGAAATTGTCGTGACTCACGAAAATTTTCGTGATTCGTGCGTGAGTCGTGAGTCACGCTCATGACAACAGCGTGAGTGTGCGTGAGCGTGATTAACAAACCAAAATGTCGTGCGTGAGCGTGAGTCACGAAAATAATATCTTCGTGAGTGTGCGTGAGTAACGAATTACACTCACGAAAATATTCGTGCTCACCAACATAAAACGCTTAAGAGTTAAATTCAGTTACAATTCTAGTGACACCTGGGATGTTAAGAGTTTAATAACACTCTCGATTTTAATAATGCTCATGTTTTCAGACACTTCGGCAAGGTAAATTACTCATAAAATTATTCGTGAGTCACGATATTTTTCGTGAGTCACGGTATTTTTCGTGAGTCACGACGTTTTCGTGCGTGAGTGTGCGTGAGTACAAATTTTCTTTTCGTGAGTGTGCGTGAACGTGAGTCCTACCAAAAAATATCGTGCGTGAGTGTGCGTGAGTATGATTTTTCAGTCGTGAGTGTGCGTGAGCGTGAGTAAACTATTACTCACGTGCACACCTCTAGTTCATATCGGTCCATAGTTATATATAGTAGAGGTGTGCACGTGACACGAAATTGTCGTGACTCACGAAAATTTTCGTGATTCGTGCGTGAGTCGTGAGTCACGCTCATGACAACAGCGTGAGTGTGCGTGAGCGTGATTAACAAACCAAAATGTCGTGCGTGAGCGTGAGTCACGAAAATAATATCTTCGTGAGTGTGCGTGAGTAACGAATTACACTCACGAAAATATTCGTGCTCACCAACATAAAACGCTTAAGAGTTAAATTCAGTTACAATTCTAGTGACACCTGGGATGTTAAGAGTTTAATAACACTCTCGATTTTAATAATGCTCATGTTTTCAGACACTTCGGCAAGGTAAATTACTCATAAAATTATTCGTGAGTCACGATATTTTTCGTGAGTCACGACATTTTTCGTGAGTCACGGTATTTTTCGTGAGTCACGACGTTTTCGTGCGTGAGTGTGCGTGAGTACAAATTTTCTTTTCGTGAGTGTGCGTGAACGTGAGTCCTACCAAAAAATATCGTGCGTGAGTGTGCGTGAGTATGATTTTTCAGTCGTGAGTGTGCGTGAGCGTGAGTAAACTATTACTCACGTGCACACCTCTAATATATAGCCCTTATATAAACCGATCTCCAGATTTGACCTCCGGAGCCTCTTGGGGGAGCAAAATTCATCCGATCAGGTTGAAATTTGGTACATTTCTGTAGTGTATGGCCGATAACAACCATGCCAAAATTGGTCCTTTTCGAACTATATTATATATAGCCCCCATATAAACCGATCCCCAATCACACAAAAATCACGATTGCCACTCGAGTCAAAAATAATCTACCAAAATTTTATTGCCATAGAAAATTGTGTCAAAATTTTATGTTGCTATAGAAAATTTTGTCAACATTTTATGTCTTTAGAAAATTTTTTCAAAATATAATTTCTATACAAAATTTTGTCAAAAATGTATTTCTATAGAAAATTGTGCCAAAATTTTATTTCTTTTATTTCTTGTTTCTTCCTTTATTCCAAAATTTTATTTCTATAGAAAATTTATGAAGCATTTCATAGTTGGAAGGAATATTTTGCAAGATCTTCCAAATTATTAAGAATTCTACCAATCTATCAAACAGTAAAAAATCTGTCATTTTTGGTAGACTCGTGTTCATAATTTTATATAGCCCCCATGTAAAGCGACCCCCATATTTCAATTTTGGCTCTATAATTAACGCACAAAAGTTCATAACGGTTCGTAATTATTTCTTCCCTATATATACCGGTCAAGAACTGAATATATCGTATTTAATCGACCTTTCTTTTGTTTACTATATATCCCGCCTGGACTAGCTTACAATTTAGAAGATGATGTTAAGAAGTTTTAAGATGCCTTGCCATCGGTCGCAACCCAAGTAATTTAATTGTGGATGACCGTCTTTAGTAGAAGTTTCTACGCAATCCATGGTGGAGGGTACATAAGATTCGGTCTGGCCGAACTTACGGCCGTATATACTTGTTTTTAATTGCAATTTCTTCAATCTCAGAATGGATCAACGACGTCAAAACATGGATACAATTAATTTTTGCGATTGATTCTTGTTTTAATTAAAAAAATTGTAAAACCAATTATATTTTTAATTGAACATTTTTGAAAATTCAATAAAAACCTTTATTGAAAAAATTTGATATAAAAACAGGAGATCGGTTTGTATGGACTCTATATCTGCATGAAATCGATATAAGCCAAGCCAGTCTAGATTATCTAGAGATCGTATCGGGCGGGAAATAAGAGGGCTATATAAACAACTGGACTGGATATACGGCATACACAGAATGGATATTTCTGTGGGTTAGCATGCTCGCCTTGCATACAAAAGATTATGGGTTCAATCCCAGTTTCAACTAAACACCGTTGGATAATTCTCCCTCAGTAAAGGGTGAAACGGTCAAAATTTGGTCAATATAAACTTGACGTATTTCTTTCAATTTTGCATTTAAAAAACCAAGAATGTTGCTCCTATTTTGATTTTGGAATTCACTCTTCAGTTGTCAAGCAAGAAGAGCAGCGTATCAAAATTTTGCTCGCGCATCGCGAAAATCCGAGCTACTCGCACGCAAAGCTGGCAAAATCGCTAAAAGTTGCCAAATCAACCGTTACAAATGTAATTAAAGTGTTTGGGAAACGTTTGTCGACAGCCAGGAAGTCTGGATCGGGGGGAAGTCGAAAACCGGAAGCCGCTGAGACGACAAAGAGAGTTGCCGGTAGTTTCAAGCGAAACCCTAACCTCTCTCTCCGAGATGCCGCAAATAAGCTGGGTGTATCGTCTACAACCGTGCATCGAGCCAAAAAACGGGCCGGACTATCGACTTACAAGAAGGTAGTGACTCCAAATCGCGATGATAAACAAAATACGACGGCCAAAGCGCGATCCCGGAGGCTGTACACGACGATGCTGGCGAAGTTTGACTGCGTGGTAATGGACGACGAAACCTACGTCAAAGCCGACTACAAGCAGCTTCCGGGACAGGAGTTTTATACGGCAAAAGGAAGGGGAAAGGTAGCAGATATTTTCAAGCACATAAAACTGTCAAATTTCGCAAAGAAATATCTGGTTTGGCAAGCCATCTGTACCTGTGGCTTGAAAAGCAGCATTTTCATAGCTTCCGGGACTGTCAACCAAGAAATTTACGTGAAAGAGTGTTTGAATAAATGTCTGCTGCCTTTCCTGAAGAAACACGGTTGTTCCGTACTGTTTTGGCCGGATTTGGCATCTTGCCATTACGGTAAAAAGGCCATGGAGTGGTACGCCGCCAACAACGTGCAGGTGGTTCCCAAGGACAAGAACCCTCCCAACACGCCAGAGCTCCGCCCAATTGAGAAATACTGGGCTATTGTCAAGCGGAACCTAAAGAAGACCAAAAAAAAACTGCTAAGGACGAGCAGCAGTTCAAGGCAAACTGGCTTTCTGTGGCGAAGAAGGTGGACAAGGTGGCTGTACAAAATCTGATGGCAGGTGTCAAGCGTGAGGCCCGGCAATTCGGATTTGGAAAAGCGAAAGCCTAACTGAATATTTTTCCTGAATTTTATACTAATTGAACTTGAAAAAGAAATTTACATTTCTGAGTGTTTCAAAGCGCCGCTTGGACTCATATATAAAAAGAGATGTATTGTCATTAAGCTAAACATGGAAACGGACAGCACTCATTGATAACCACTTATGGTATCACAATGGAGTTAATAGTCTAAATGAGCCTAAAATAACGGGCTGCCACTATATCGGTTGTTGCTAACATAAATTATTAACGACGAAATTTTCTTTACTTATACCTCATTCACCTTACACTTCCAAAATCCACTTTAACTAGATTTCAAGGCAAATGCCTTTCAAATCCACTTTTAGTAGATTTCGAGCATAATGTGAATGAGGTTTTACAATTTTTTATGTAGATAGTGTGGAAAGCTTGCATGAAAAATGATTTATATTTCCACAAGTTTTCAAACAAAAGAAATTGCTTTACATTATTGATACATATAGCAGACATTGAATCCCTTATAATATCTGTCTATATGTATGTGACGCATTCCGCTGCTACTTATAATAGTATAGAGACAATGAAAACAAATAATAAATAAACAGTTTTTAAATAATCTGGAAAACAATGAATTGCAAAAATAGAACACATTTTTGTGACGACATAACACAATAGTTGTCAGGCTCTACTTTGTATTTTTGCTGTAGGAATACAAGTTGTATTTGTATATCCCCCAATCAAAGGATGGGGATCTAATAAGTTTGCCACTACGTTGGTAACTCATCGAAATATCGATTTCCGGCCATATAAATAGTTTATATAACATATTTTTGAAAAGGGAGAAATTCTAAGACGATCTTACGATGTCCCTGTATCTCCATATTGTAATCAGGACGTTATCGTTTGAAATTTAGCAAAGATTCGATTTTTGTCTGTAAGCAGGTCAAAATCGAAGATGGCTATATTAACCCCTGTTTTGATCTAGCACCATATTATAAGCGTCGATTTGATTTCTTGATCATCTAGACCCAGACATTTTTACACGATTTCCTTTAAATTACAAATCTTGAAATAGTTTTGATCCCATCCTTTGTTTATATTAAAATTTTTTGCATTTGGAGACAGTTAGAGGTCTCATCTCAAGTTTCGATTTCATGCTGAAGTACAGGTGTCTGACATCCAGTGTTTTTATCCATGTAATGCGAAATAATTTATATTGTCATCTCCTAACAATAGTGATGGGAAAAGATTTCAAAATTAATTGGCAATGGGATGAAATCGAACATTGAACTGCTGACAGGGCTTCGATATAGCTCTCATATACACCGAAAAAAATATTACCGAAATATTTCCAAATAAAAAGATGATTGAAGTTGAATTTTTTTTTCAATTAATAAATTAATTGATACAATTAACTTTTTAATCAAGATAGTAACATTAGAAACAAGTTAATTAATGATTGAACTTTTTTTTTTAATTTTTAATTAAAACATTAATTGATACAATAAACTTTTTAATCCATCTTGGATGACTAACCCCCAATTTCATGAAGCTACGTTAGCTAACGAACTTTTAAACCGTACTATGGACGTATCTGTCATGTTGTCTACGTATCCCATTTTTCAGTTAGGAACTTAACTGCTGAAAATCTTTCAGTTGGAGTTAACCAAAGAGAAGATATTTGCAATTTACTTTCTGTAAACTGGCAGTTAAACCCTAACGGAGCTGTATGAAAATGGCCGTTAGTCTGTTAAAAAAGTGATGGAGTTTTTTTTTTAATTTTTAATTAAAGATTTATTTCAAACAATCAATTTTTCAATCAAACTAAAAATACTAAGTCAGTTAAGAAAGTATCTGAAAATAGTTAGGTTAGGTTAAAGTGGCAGCCCGATTAAGATTCAGGCTCAGTATTCAGTCCATTGTGATACCACATTAACTAAAAGTACCTATTACATATGGGCACTTCTAGTTTTAACCGCTGAACCTTCTTGTAGCCAGGGGCATACCAACAGAATCTAGTTCCCCTGGAATATGTAAGGTAGTCCCTAGCCTTGCCAACTCATCCGCTTCGCCGTTCCCCGGTGTGTTCCTATGGGCAGGCACCCATATTAGGTGAATATTGTACTGCTCAGCCATCTCATTGAGAGATTTGCGGTAGTCGATGGCCGTTTTCGAGTTGAGGAACACAGTCCAAGGATTTTATTGCAGGTTGACTGTCTGAGTATATATTAATGCCCACATTTTTTGGAACATTACTTCTCAGCCAATTCGCCACCTCTCTTATTGCTAATATTTCAACCTAAAAACACTACAGTGATTAGGTAATCTTTTCGCTATTCGAAATTCCAGATCTTTAGAATATACTCCGAAACCCAATCGTCCATCCAATTTGGAGCCATCAGTATAGAAATCTATATATTCTTTATTCCCCGGGGTCTGTGTGCACCACGCCTCACTGTTGGGGATTAGAGTCTCCAACTTTTTGTCGAAAAGTGGACTCGCCAAAATGTAATCCAATATGTTAGTCACATCTGGCATTATTTTGAGGACCGAACTGTGACCGTAACTTTTTTCCGACCACAGCGATAGCTCGCGCAACCGCACAGCCATTGTTGCAGCTGACTGTTTGGCCAAAATGTCTAGAGGCAATAGATGCAGCATGACATTAAGGGAATTTGTTCCTGTCTTGCTGAATGCGCCTGAGATACACAAACACGCCATACGCTGAACTTCGTCTAAACTTGTTGGCTGGTGAAGTGCCGGCCACCAGACTACAACACCATATATTATAGATCTAACTAACCACTGCCGTGTATAGCCAATGCACAATTTTTGGTTTTAGTCCCCGTTTTTTTCCTATTGCCTTTTTGCCTTTTTGCACGATTACAAAGCTACCGGTGCTTTTCTCGCCTTTCCTTCAATATTAAGCTTAAAGTTCAGCTTCCTGTCCAAAATAACGTCAAGGTATTTTGCACAATCACCAAAGGGAATTTCAATACCCCCTAAGGAAATGGGCCTAACCGTGGGAGTTTTGCGGTCTTTGCAGTAAATGACTAGTTCTGTCTTTGCAGGATTTACCCCAAGACCATTGTCTTTCGCCCATTTCTCAGTTATCCGGAGGGCCATCTGAATAATATCTCTAATTGTGGATGGGAATTTTCCCCTGACTGCTAGAGCCACACCATCTGCATATGCCACCACTTTTATCCTTTTTTTCTAGGGTAACCAGAAGGTTATTTATAGCAACATTCCAAAGAAGAGGTGATAGAACTCCTCCTTGTGGAGTGCCTCTTTTCTGTTACGCTTTTAATTAATAAATTAAATGAATTTTGCAATCAACATTAATTACATTTTTAATTGATTCAATTAAAAAGTTAATTGAAATTTGATAATGAAATCAATTAATTTTGTAATCAAGTATCTTTTTTATGCCCAATTAAAACTGTGATTGATAGATCAATTTCGTGATTGAAGAAATTACAATTAAAAAATTAATTGGATTAATTAATTTCGTGATTGAATCAGATTTTTTTGTGCGTAGAGCAAGCTCCTGTTTCGACCTTTTGAGTGCATAGAAGTCACACTCTTCAGCCGATGTATTTCATATCCATAAATAATTATGACATATTTGGTTTATATCGATCCATGTTGTAATATATAGCCCATATAAACCGATGTCCCGTCTTGACTTCTAGAGCGCCTTATTAAACTGGATTTTTAAATGTGACAATAAATTGAGTCCGTTAAATGCTTTGTTGGATTGCTAATTGAATTGTATAGATTTGAATCGAATTAATTTGATGTGATTTGCAATGCAATTGAATCGATAAGAATCCCAAGAGATTGATTTGATTTTAAATTCCTTTGAATTGATTTAAATGTAATTACAATTTAGTCTAGTGTAATGTAATTCAATTTAGATTAATTTTGTATATTCTAATTAATTTTGCTCATTTTATACATCCCTACAAAAACACACAACGAAATAAATTGTCTTGTCTCCATTGTTTTTGTCTCCGGCATCAGAACGATTAATTAAAATCACATCTACTGCATTCATTTAACGCATAATGATTAATAAAACCTGACATAAAATCCCTCCTAAAAGAGTGAAAATTAAGAGGCTAAACATGCGAATAATACATGACTATGGGAAAGGGATCAGTGCTATTGGTGTTGTGATCAAGTGACAATAATAAATGTTAATTATTACTCAAGCTGTTGGTTGTCCATCGTTGCATGCCACAGAAATTTGCCTGTGAACTTTTTTTTGCAGTAATTAAATTAAATAACTTTATTAATAAAAGTCTCGTTTACTTCGTTGGCGGGCTAGACCTTTTAGTTGGGGTCAAAATTTTGTTGTTGTACGCAATTTAAATTGAATCATACCGCCACATTAATTCCAAAATAGGTTAAGCCGAAAATTAAAAACAAAAATCACACGGAACGATTGAGATTCTGCATTGACAAAAAAAAACATGCCCGTTTCCAAAGATTTTGTCTTCTGAGTAATGATTTTTAACCAGAGAACGAAGCGGATTCAAACAGCAAAAATATGTGCTCCGATTTTTATAGTATAAAAAAAATGAATAATAATAATAAAATTCTGCTATAATTGACTTAGAACTATTTTTAATAAATATTTGAACTTTAGGCTTTTTAATCGAAAATGGGATTAAATTGCGTGGATTGTGTAAAAGAGCGTATGGTCCGATTTTAGTAAAGTTATATATTTTGTGTAGGTATTGGTGGTACTTTTCGAGCTAAAACAAAAAAAGTAAATTTTAGCAAAGTGAAATTTTGAAAATTTTTTGAAGTTATGGGATTTTTCTACCCAATGTGGCACGCCGTTCGGACTCGGCTGTAAAAAGGAGGTCCCCTGTAATAGAGCTTAACATAGAATCGGGTAGCACTCAGTGATAAGAGAGAAGTTCACCACTGTGGTATCACAATGGACTGAATAGTCTAGGTGAACCTGAAATATCAGGTTGACACTATACCTGGCCTAACCTACAAGACCTCCAGATGGCCAAAAAGGAAGAAATTTTAATTATTAATAATTAAAAAAAATTGAAGCAAAGATTATAAACGTTTTTTAATTAGAATTTCATTATTTTAAAGAAATTTTAATATTGTGTAAATTGCATGTACCACACAGAAAAAAACATCACCAATTAAAAAGTTAATTAAGGTGGAAAATTTTTCCAATGAATAAATTAATTAATACAATTAACTTTTTAATCAAGATAGAAACATTAAGTTAATTAAGTCAATGATTGAAAAGTTTTAAATTTTTAATTAAAAAATTAATTGATAAAATTAACTTTTTAATGAAATTCGGAAGACTAAGTCAGTAAACAAAAAAATGATGAACATTTTTTTAATTTTTAATTAAAATGTATTTCAAACAATCAATTGTTAATCGAAATAAAAACTCTAAGCCAATTCAGAAAGTAATTGAAAATAGTTACCTTTTTTAATAAAAAAAATTACTTGAGTTTTGCAATCAACATCAATTAAATTTTTAATTGAATCAATTAGAAAATTAATTGAAATTTGCTAATGAAATCAATTAATTTTTTATCAAGAATTTTTTCTATGCACAATTAAAACTGTGATTGATACTATCATTTTCGTGATTGAAGACATTTCAATTAAAAAATTAATTGGATCAATAAATTTCGTGATTGAATCAGAAAAAAATATTTTTTGTGTGAAAAGTATAGATTTTTATTAATCCTATAAATTATTTAAATCAGCAAGGATTTAATTCCAAAGTAATTAGGCATATGGTAATTAATTATTCTCAGATATATAACATATTATACATCGATGGAAAATGTTTTGAAAATTACTTTCATTTTGTCTCCAATTTAACTTATATAACAAAACGAGTCCAAATTTAAAAAAAAAAAAAAACAAATTTAAGTTTGAAAAAATTTCCAATAACGGAGGGTGACCCATTTTATAGGTCGGTCCGGTTCCGGTTCACCTATGTTCTCAAAATTTGGCTCAACAACAGATCATAGCCGAGATCTAACAATACAAAATTTCAAAGAGCGATATATACCCGTTCCCAAATGACGGACGTATTGCAATGAGATATTTTTGAACCCTTTGTATGGGAGGTACGTGAAGGAGTGGTCCGATCGGAACCAAACTTTGCATGTTTCTTAGTTTTGAGGCCCTACAAAGTTTCGCTTTTCAGCGATGCATCCTTCTATTTTTATCCATTCGTTGTATGGGATCGATATAAATTTATTAATTTACAATAAAACCAAATTGATGTTATCCGATTGCCGTATAAGATTAGTTGTACAACCAATCTTACGATCAAATTTACATTGCATTCATATCTTTTGAGCGAGGATTTTGCAAGATTATTGTAATAGCGTGATGTTGAAAGTTGGGTGGTTTTCCACTCACTAAAATTTTTGGCAGAAAATACAACTATACGAGGGCAGTTCGGAAACTTCTTAGCCTAGCACAAAAAGCGCGGTATAAACAGAAAAAAGTTAAGTGTTTTGGAAACTTCCATCTCTGTTATGAACACATGCTAAATTTTGTTTCGCAACTCCTTCATATAGAAACAGGTGTTCAAAAAAGACGCATCCGCAATTTTTTTACAATGGAAAAATTAGAAATGTGTGCTGTCATTAAATATTTACATAAAAAAGCTTTATCGGGACAAGAAATTCATAATGATATGGTGAATGTGTTAGATGAAAGTGCTCCTTCATATGCAACAGTAAAAATTGCGTTGCCGAATTTAAACGTGGTCGTACAAGCATTGAAGATGAACCGCGTAGTGGACGTCCAAAAACAGCAACAACAACAGAAATTGTAGCCAAAGTGCATGCTATGGTATTAAATGATCGACGAATAAAAGTACGTGAAATGGCTAATATCAAGGGCATCTCAAATGATCGAGATGCCCATGAAGAACTACAGATGAAAAAGCTTTCTGCAAGATGGGTGCCGCATTTGTTAACAGTCGATCAAAAACGCATAAGAATGATCATCTCTCAAGCTTGTTTGGATCGTTTTAAGCGAAATAAAATGGATTTTAAGCGTCGTTTCATAACTGTTGATGAGACATGGATCCACCACTATACTCCAGAGACAAAAGAACAATCCAAGCAATGGACTGAAGCTGGAGGAAGCGCCCCAAAGAAGGCAAAAACAATTCAATCGGCTGGTAAGATTATGGCAACGGTTTTTTGGGACTTCAAAGGTATTGTATTGATTGACTATCTACAAAAGGGTAAAACAATAAATTCAGAGTACTATTGCAACCTTTTGGATCAATTAAATGTACAAATTCGAGAAAAACGTCCTGGCTTACAACACAAAAATAATGTTTCATCAAGACAACGCACCAGTGCACAAGAGTGTTTTAACAGTGGCTAAAATCAACGAAGTAAGGTACGAGTTGCTTGACCACCCACATTGTTCTCCTGATTTAGCTCCCAGTGACTTTTACTTGTTCCCAAATCTAAAAAAAATCCTTGCTGGCAAGCGTTTTACCTCAAATGAAGATGCAATTACAGTTGTAAACCACTATTTTGAAGACCTTGAGGAAAACTATTTTAATCAAGGGATAGAATTGCTAGAAAAGCGTTGCACTAAGTGTATTGAAGTTTCAGGAGATTATATTGAAAAATAAAAATATTTTTGAAAAACTAACTATTCTCTTTCATTGATAGGCTAAGAAGTTTCCGAACCGCCCTCGTAAATAAATTGTTCTTATTTGAATAAATATTTTTAATTATTTGGCGGCTAATTTGAAGTCCATATAGTCAACAATCGGCGGCGCGTCTCGACCGCTTCATTCTCTGCTCAGGATGTATTTAAGACGTATTTCTCGTTCATATTTTTTAACCGATATATCGCCCATACAACATTATTTCGATATGTTAATACCGGAAAGCCAAATTTATCCAATAGTGGTCTTCATACAGCAATACAAAATCCAAGTTAATAAAGCTTAGCATAATTTCATTTTAATTGTAGTCATTAAAACTGTCCATAGTTGAGGTAAAAAAAACATATCTTTGTGTCAAACAAGTCGAAATAGAGAAATTATGAATATAAAAAGTTTTGACAGTGTAATATTACACATCGACATAGCATACTATTGAGTTATGGTAATGGCATGTGTACAAGTGGAAGCAGAAGTGACATAGTTGGAGGATACTCATAACTGTCATACTTCATGTTGATTAAATTGTCTCCACTCAAAAACTCATTTTGATACGTATTTTTTCCTAACGTGTTGTTACGATGACATCTGCAAAAATAATTAACATGGTGTCTTGTCACAAATTCCCTTGAAATACCATATTACCCTCGACTAGATATTCCACAGGCGTGAACTTATTGTTAATCGTTCTCCAGGCATGTAAAGCCTGCCAATTCCTTGCCACTTTTGGCAAACTTCCGTTTGTATTAGAAGTAATAGTTGTAGAAATGTCGACCGCCAGGCGTAGCGTACATAGGTGTCAAATGTTTCTGCCTTCCCCATGGGCATTGCGTACCAGCGTAATGAGTAGAAGAATAAATGACACATAAGAAATATATGCCTATTAAACATGTGTACACACAAAGAAAAAATACTTTCCACTCAAACTAAATTTTAGACAAACGGAATACATCTATGTTTCAAAGTAAGTAAATGTGAATTTACGACAATGAAAACTGAAAAACTGTCTTTTGAAAATGTTCGGTCGTACATTTAGTTGATGCACAGTTACGGTTTTTTGAATTTCTTAAAAACGTTCCAACTTATCTCATCAAAAACAAAAATTTGTTACAAAATATTCCGAAATGCTATTTTATATCAACGAAACTTCATTTTATTGTTCAAGTTGTTTCCTAAGGGTAAAAAAACTCAGAAGAAAACTTCGTTTGTCTAAAATTTCGTTTTTTAAAAAAGAAAACTCTTCTTTCAGTGTAGTCTCGGTTTCTCTCGCACTCTTTTCGCCCTCACTATCAAATTAGAATATGAATAGGACCACTTATATGGTTTTTCGAGAATTTGAACGGATGAATGAATATGGCGAACATATATATAAAGTATTTTCTGTCCATTCGTCCGTCCATCTATTTGTTTGTTCATTCCAGCCAGACATGTGTCAAACATTGCCATACCATCCATTTATTTATGCAAATCGTAGTAAGCTTTTTTTCGTCACCATGAGATTATTCTTCCATTTGGTTTTTGCTCGATTTTTCTCATGTTTATGTTCATTGCCTGTGAAATAGAATAACAAAAGTTTTAGCTACAAATATTGTTATAGTAATTTTGCAATTCGTCGCCCATTCCGAAGGCATTGACTTGATTTATTTGGAATGTACGCTGGAATATTGATAATAAAATGCTATTATTTGTTTATAAGCAACATATCTGTTTTATTGGTTGACAAGGCTGGATATGTGATAGAAAAATAGAATCGATTGTTATAATTATAAGTCTTTATAATAGCAGACAATTGGGCATCACATATATAAACTATTGCTTAAATCTGTTTATCTATGATTGCAATCATGCTACCTTGTACCCATTTTAACCTTTTGACTACCAATGTCCACTAAAGAGGAAATTCGAAAACGACACCAAACTCTATTTCCCCACTTACACTCAAAAAAAAGTATACTTGCATCCAAAGATTTTGACCTTCCGTTAAGGATTTTGGTATTGATTCCGAGCCAAAGATGCGGCTTCCTTAAAATAAATAATTTTTTTAGCGGCCTATGTGGCTTTAAATCTAGGATCAATAAAATTAGGATACAGATCTCATTCATCAAATTTTCATTCTCTTTTCGCTAAATCCTAAAAATAAGTCTTAGCCTATATTTGAAGCGTATAGATACACCCAATCCCAGCAACAAATTTGGATGTTCTTCTAAAGGCACAACTTTAAAAAGCGCTTTCAAAAATGTCCTCCCAAAGATGTTCTTTATTTTAACTATAGGGGGAGTTCTTTTAATTCTCGCTTGTTTCATACACACAATTTTTTTTTTTTGATTTCAATCACGAAAATCGCGGATTCAATCATTTTTTTAAATGAAATGTCTTCAATCACGAAAATGATAGTATCAATCACCCATTTTGATTGAAAAACAACATGATTTTCAATTAAAAATTTAATTGACTTTTGTCACGGAATCCAATAAATGTGTGATTGAATCAATTAAAAACGTGATTGATTTTTAACATAAAATTCAATCACAGTTTTAATTGAATCAAATAAAATTTTTAATTAATTTCGCGACAAAAATTAATCAACTATTTGATTGATTCAATTAGATAATTAATTGCAATTGGCTATGAATTTCAATCAAAAAATTTATATTTAATCAAAAAATTTGTATTTAGTTTTATTTAAAATAAAAGAAAATATTCGTTTCTTATAAAACTTATTCAATATTTTTTTTTTAATTATGCAATAGACAAATAAATTTGGTTCATTTGTGTGTTTTGTTCTAACATAACTTACACATACAATTAATATCAATAAGGGTGAAAAAATAAACTGTATAAATCATTATCTTCCTTATAATAATAGCCTTGTCAGCATGCTCCTTCTTGATTTTCAATAAGTCAACCACCTGTAAGCTAAATTATTTTTTCTGAAAGTAAACAGAATAATTCGAATTTAATTTTGTTCAATTAAAAGTTAATTTTGTTAAACATTACCTGCATAGAATATCAAGTTCAATTCTTAGTTCCAGGTTGCATATTTATAATATTTTTTGCAGTTGTAGTCTTTTAGCATAAAAATGTGTATTAAGGAGCTCGGTAATTTAATTTTAGTAACAATTCCTTTGCAAAATTTCCACACATTGAAATCGTCTATTAAAATTTTGAAACAATCGAAGACAAAAATAATGGGAAAGCAATGTAATATTTGGTATTATATTGATGATACTGGAAATAGAAAAAATATAAATGGAAAGTACATATTTTTATTATTTTCGTATATTTCATATTTTTAAATCCAAAAGAAAGAACTTTTTTACCATTACATAATTCAGCTCATTAGTCTATATATCAAATAGATAAACTGCTCTCTACTTGGGTACAAACTGAAAAAAGGCAGGTAAAACAAAACTGCAATTTAATGCCAACGCTACTTTGCAAATTCAAGGTCAATCTTCCAACCATTTGGTTGGACTTGGTTTTAAGAAAACTAGGAGTGAAAAAAATTTACAATTTTAAACAAGTAAGGAAAGTCTAAAGTCGGGCGGGGCCGACTATATTATACCCTTCACCACTTTGTAAGTCCACATTTTCGATACCATATCACATCCGTCCAATGTGTTGGATGCTATATGAATCCATACACATATATTCTGTATATCTGAGCAGATCTGTACAGAGTTCTGCAATACTTATAGATTTTACATTTAAGTCGGCTAATGCGCTGAGGTGGAACACAATGTTAGTAAAAAAATATAGGAAACATTTAAATATGAACCAAATTTGAGGCAACTTCGCAAAAGTGTATTTATGATTTATCGGTCGATAGATGTGTAATAGAGTAATAGGAAAATTTGAGACTCCTTGTACAAAATTTTATTCAAATCAGGGCAAACCTCTGGCTTTTGTAGCCATATAAGTCAAAATCGGACGAAAGATATATAGGGGAGCTATATCTAAATCTGAACCGATTTCAACTAAATTTGGCACAATTAACGATACTATTAAACGTACTCGTTGTGCAAAATTTGAAGCAAATCAGGGCAAAACTCTCGCTTTTGGGGCCATATAAGTCCAAATCGGACGAAAGATATATATGGGAGCTATATCTAAATCTGAGCCGATTTAGCTGATATTTGGCAGTTTTTACGGGACTGACAAAACATTCAGATGTACAAAATTTGAAGAACGTCGGTTCATAAATACGTGAATTATGATCAAATCGGTGATAACTATATATGGCAGCTATATCTAAATCTGAACCGATTTTTTCCAAAATCAATAGCGATTGTCTTCTACCCGAAGAAAGACGCTATGTCAAATTTGAAGACGATCGGACTTAAACTGCGACCTGTACTTTGTGCACAAAATTACATATACAGACAGACAGACGGACAGACGGACATCGCTAAATCGACTCAGAATTTAATTCTAAGCCGATCGGTATACTAAAAGATGGGTCTATGACAATTATTTCTTGGCGTTACAAACGGTGGACATACGCCCATCGCTTCTGCGCCAATTTTGCATCACTTCCGGATCCAAAAAGAAGTTTTTCACTGCTTTATTTACGACGCTTTTTTTTTTTTGCTGGGAAAGAAAGTGCTATCATATATCAAATCCCAGCAAAAAAAATTTGGAAGTTCTTCTCAAGGCACAACTTTAAAATAACTTCCAAAGATGTTCTTTATTTTAACTGCATAGGAAGTTCATTTGAGTCAATTTGTTTATAATCGGTTTTTTTCTTCATATTTTTAAAGGGGAATTTATTTTTATTTGTTTCAAATAGATTAAAAACATATTAAGAATTAATAAAATGGTACAAGTTATTTAAATTTAGCCGAAAATTTTTTTAAATCTTTCTAGAAAAATTGCGAATTTTTGAAAATATTTGATGACAAACGTGCCAGACAAGCGTTATAATGCATTAAAAATCATAAAAAAAAAATAAACATTATTTATTTGTTAAAATATCACAAAAATCCTTAATACACATCTAAAACACTAAATTCGCCTCACACCTTAAGAAGTGATGCAAATTTAGTGCAGCGGCTATTGAAATGTTTGACATCCGTCCTATGACAAGCCCATGTTAAATTCATCGCTTCTGCGTCAATTTGGCACCACTTCCGGATCCAAAAAGAACATTTTCACTACTTTTTTGGCGACGCTTTTTTACTGGGTTATAATAAACTTATTCATTTAAAAATATAATCGAATGTTATTTAGTTACAATGTTAATTATATTATAAAAATTTTTAATTAAAAATTTTATTATTTCACTTAAGTTTTTTTTTTATTCAAAAAACATTAGTAGCACAAATTATTAAAAGAAAAAAACATCTTTATTCTAAGGGCTAACCAGTTTTTATTTTCACAATAGTTCTCCTATTTCAGTGTAGTTAATACATTGATTTAACACACATTGCTAGCTTCATTAAAAGTTTACATAGTCAAAAATTAATATTGATAATGACATCAGCAGCAGAGGTGAATACATTCATAATTTGTGTATGTCCATCAGCAAATTGAAAACAGAATACAAAACACACCTCTCAACGGAATGAAAATTAATTAAAAATTTTATAGAAGCTACCCAAGAATATACATTCATCATAGCGTAAATCAATATCGTTAATGACCATGTATTGAAGTCAAAGGAGGAGGGCTGCCGTTGAGGAGATAACAATTCAATATTGCAAAAAGCTAACATTATATTTATGATTAACATATTGTCAATCTATTTTTAAGAATTATAATGTGATTGTGCACAGAAAAAAAAGTAAACTACTTTATAGGAAAAATTAACTATTTCGTGCGAAAATTTTGAGATTCATAAAATTAACGAAAATTTTCCGACATTCTAAAATCCAAATTTTTAACTACCATTTACGAAATGCATCTTTCTCGAAAAGAAACAATGAACTAAAAATAAAGAAAACATCTTAGGCGCCAGATCATTCCCATTTTAACCACACTGTAATTCATTCTTACTATTTTTGAGAAGTGTGCCAAAAACTTCTTCTGTTTTAGTTACAATTGAACTAATTTGTACGCCATTGAAACTTTAGTTCATAACATTTTTGAGACATACTTGGAATAAAGAAAAAATCATTGGGCTGGGGAAAATTTCTTACAAAAATTAAAAAATAAACTAAAACAAAACAAATTTTTGCAATAAATATTAGTTCATTTTAGCATAAGTTTTAAAACAGACTTTTTTTCTGTGTGTTATAAATACCTAGCTGGAAATTGGGTTGCATCTCAAGGACTTCAAAAAGGCTTTTCATTTTTTCTACAAATGTAGGGAATTTTTCCAATTTCCAGAGTTTACTACATTTTGCAACAGGAAGAGTACTTTTGATTTCAGATATTTTAAGATTCAAAATAGATGCTGGTCAATGCTTCAACTAACTGAATACGTAATTCATCGTCAACGATGTTATTCTAATGATTTTATATAGAAAAGTTCAGCGGTATCGTTAAGATCGTTAAGATGTGTTTGCATTGGTATTCAATTACTTGAATGCGTAGATTTCATTTGCAGGAGTGAACGCTTCCATTTAGGTTCATAAACAGATGATGGTTTTCTCAACTTGGTGCTTCCCAATATTTTCTAATACAAAGATCACTTGCAGTACATCCGGATTCGGATTCTTTTATATAAATGTAGAATTTTTTCCGAAATATTTTCAAAAAAACTTACGCTGTTTACCTATGAGCAAATTACATTCATAAGAGTTTTTAATGTTTTAGAAAAATATTGTCTAGCAATGAAAATAAAAGCAGCAAAATTCAGAAAACAGCCTTTTTGAGCAAATTTGCTCACTGTTGAATTAAAGGGTTGGCTAGAGGCGGTGGAAAATTACAATTTTAAATACCAGTGCATTGCTTGTGGAAAGTTCGTAAATTGTGGAAATCTGATGTGAAGAAACCGCGGCCACAAGAAAAAAATTAGCAATGATGTTGCTAAGTTCGAAATCCGATTAAGAATATCAGTATTCATATTATTGAACATTTGGTCCCTTTATTGAAGGATATAATACCTGACTATTAATTTAAAAAAATTGAATTCAATATAAAATATTTACTATTTTCTTGCCATATTTGTTTGAGTTTGGTCATTTTTTACCGTAAGGAAAAAAATGTTGGGCGAACGGAAAAAGGGATTTTTTTTTGGAGCCCCATAGGGAATTTTCAAAAAACTTCCTGGCATCACTGGTGATGGATCCAAACAAAGTTGCAAGAAAACCAAAAATGCTTGGTCGAGTGAAGGCTCGTATTCTGCAAAATTCACGCTGTACTGGCAATCCAATGATAAACTATATGAAACTATTCCTACTAAATGTAGAGACTTACAAGTTGCAAGATACACGCGATCTTATACCAAAATATGAAACCAAAAGGGTTCTGGGTTTAATCCCAGTTTCAAACCAACACCAAACATTTTTTCAGCATGGGTTTGTCGTATTTCAGTAATGCTGATGACATTTCTTAGGAGGTCCCTTATCATTGAGCTTCTCAAACAGAACCCATCTCTAAACCTACTTTACAGCATTTCTACATATAAATACATATCACTTAATCTTAATTTTATTTCGTTAAATTTAGAGGCTATTACTGAGTCCACATTAATCGTGAACTATCTTTTTACGGAGAGGTTTGGTTTATTCCACATTAGATTTTTTATGATTTCCTGTGCATTTTAACCATGAACCAAGAATATTCCAAATCAAATTTTTCAATGTACAAAGACCTTCAAAGGCGAATGACTTCGATTGGTATCTGCAGAAGAGCATTACATTCTCTTTGTCAACACTGACATAATTTTCAATATCCGCTATAACAGCGGCAATGGGATGTAGTACTTGTCGTTTATTTGGGGAATGACCCTGGTGATGAACATATGTCGCCACAATGGAAAATTCATTAAAACCATCAATTTTTTTTTTCTTGTAAACATTTTTTTTGTATCAGTTGTGGTGGCATATACACCATATTGTGTAACATTCCACAAATCAAAATATTTTACTCTGTCGCCAAAGATAGGCATGAGTTGATATACGTAGAAATATTTATATTACCGAAATGGAATAATTTAAGTAATTGTCTCCCATTAGGTTTGTTTTTCCTTATTAGAAATAGATTTAGTCATACTTTATAATGTTATAATGAAGTGTAGTGAATGTGATTATTAGGTCATAATTAATGCGTTTCCTTTGTGCTGATTATCACATTTATTGAGGGCTAAGCTATTTTTATAAACTTCAATATACACAAAAAATTTTTTTGTTTTATATAAATCTAAATTTGAACGAAATTTACTATAGAAATAAAATTTCGACGAAATGTTCTGTAGAAATAAAATTTCGACGATATTTTCTATAGAAATCAAATTTCGATGAAATTGTCTATAGATCTAAATTAAAACCAGATGATATAAATTAAATTTCGATGAAATTTTTTATAGATGAAATTGTCTACAGAAATAAAATTTCGGTGAAATTGTCTATAGAATTCAAATTTCGACGAAATTTTCTACAGAAATCAAATTTCGACGATATTTTGTATACAAATCAAATTTCGGTAAAATTGTCTACAGAAATAAAATTTCGGTGAAATTGTCTACAGAAATTAATTTTCGACGAAATTTTCTACAGAAATCAATTTTCGACGGAATTTTCTATAAAAATCAAATTTCGACGATATTTTCTATAGAAATCAAATTTCGACGATATTTTGTATACAAATCAAATTTCGGTAAAATTGTCTACAGAAATAAAATTTCGGTGAAATTGTCTACAGAAATCAATTTTCAACGAAATTTTCTACAGAAATCAATTTTCGACGCTATTTTCTATAGAAATCAAATTTCGACGAAATTTTCTATAGAAATCAATTTTCGACGAAATTTTCTATAGAAATCAAATTTCGACGAAATATTCTATAGAAATCAAATTTCGACGAAATATACTATAGAAATAAAATTTCGTTGAAATTGTCTACAGAAAGCAAATTTCGGAGAAGACGATATTTTGTATACAAAACAAATTTCAGTAAAATTGTCTACAGAAATAAATTTTCGGTGAAATTGTCTAGAGAAATAAAATTTCGCTGAAATTGTCTACAGAAATCAATTTTCGACGAAATTTTCTATAGAAATCAATTTTGCACAGAATTTTCTATAGAAATCAAATTTCGACGAAATTTTCTATAGAAATCAATTTTCGACGAAATTTTCTATAGAAATCAAATTTCGACGAAATATTCTATAGAAATCAAATTTCGACGAAATATACTATAGAAATAAAATTTCGTTGAAATTGTCTACAGAAAGCAAATTTCGGAGAAATTGTCTATAGAAATCAAATTTTGACGATTTTTTTTATACAAATCAAATTTTGACGAAATTTTCTATAGAAATCAAATTTTGACGAAATTTTCTATAGAAATCACATTTCGACGAAATTTTCTTGTGACAAGTCTACTATTTTAATATTGTACAAAAGATATAATCTTTTCATGCGTTTTCAATTTCAATAATCTTTCATAAAAAGTTGAAAAATAGTGATTTTTGTTTTAAATTGATTTCACCTTGTAATTTTTCTGATGTTCATATTGAAATCAGAGTATATTCCAGTCGCATATTTGCAAATAAAATTTTATTCTCTCAGTTTTGTTGTTGTTTAGTTTGTTTATCGCAATTAATATGACACTGAACATGAGATGAGAACAACGGCCACGATATTGGTCTGACGATAACAGCAAATGATTGGGCCTGTTTCTCAGTTGCATTCCGCGGAATGTGTCCTAACAAAGAGAAAATGTTTATTTTTTATTGTTTGGATGGAGAAACGTTTTTATATTCTGAGGGAAAAATATGCACTGCGAGAAAAAACCATACGCACATCCAAAGATAATACGTGCAATTTTTAATGGTGTCGTAATACAATTTTAAATAGTTGGTTTTCCAATTTGGAATAGTAAACCTTCGATTAATTAGCCCTACGCTTCTAATTAAATGATGGTATTTGTGAATGAGATTATAATTACGACATATGGTGAGTATTATTTTCCCTTTTCTAATGCATTTGCTCGCTACTACAATATGATAAAACTGCAGAAAAAAAAAATAAGATATACAGTTGAAGTCACTGAACATCGTGAACGTACTAGACACCGAAAAGGGGGTGTTACCGCCAAAAAAATCAATGTAATGAATTCCCGTGAAATGGCATGAAATAAATGAAAAGCAATAACTCTAAAGATATCACTTGAATGCGTATATAATATAATTCAAGAATATATTGTGTGTGAGAAAGTTCTGTGAAAAAGTGGGTGCCGGGCGAACTCACTTTGGAATTTTCTTTTCGAGTTAAAAAGTTTGTTTCAAAGAAGAGTATATTGTTTATGTTGCAAAAGTATTTTTTTGTAATTATAACGCTACGTGCAATTGATATATATATATATATATATTGCCACTAAGGGACCTATCACAATTTTCAAATTTTCGTATAATCTATTGATTTCTATATTGTGTTAATATTAAAGTCTTATTAGATCTACACATTTACTGGTATACAATTATAAAAAATGTTTAGAAACTGGGATTACTTATTTGGGCCCTCAAAACTAGATATGCTTAGTGTGAAACAACAATTTAAATAATACAAACAATTTTTTGTTCGAACAGATTCTGAAAATATATATATATATATATATATATATATATATATATATATATATATATATATGATTGTAGCAGAATATGTTTGGGAGTAAATGTAACAGAGGCAATTTTTTGAGGGAGTGCGACTAAAACAAATATGTCGCGCATAAGCACTTTTGGTCCAAGCATATTAATTTTGACAAGGAGCTTATTAGAGAAGACAATCGAGGGAACTGATAATATTAGGTTATTGATAAGAAAGTTCCAGACAGTGTTACGAGAAGTAGGGACGTAGGGTCCTTTTTCACTCAACACAATTTTTTATAAAATTTTAAAATTTGGTGGAGGAAATTAGAAGCCGGCAAGGCTTGATCTTTAACAATGTGTTGTAACCACGGCTACCACTCGTGCCAAAAATAATCCACCAATATTTGTCATTTTGTCAAAATTTTGTTTCTATAGAAAATGTTGTCAAAATTGTATTTCTATAGAAAATTTTGTGAAAATGTTATTTCTATATAAAAAATTTTGTAAGAATTTTATTTCTATAGAAAATTTTGTCAGAATTTTATTTCTATAGAAAATTTTGTCAAAATTTTATTTCTATAGAAAATTTTGTCAAAATTTTATTTCTATAGAAAATTTTGTCAAAATTTTATTTCTATAGAAAATTTTGTCAAAATTTTATTTCTATAGAAAATTTTGTCAAAATTTTATTTCTATAGAAAATTTTGTCAGAATTTTATTTCTATAGAAAATTTTGTCAAAATTTTATTTCTATAGAAAATTTTGTCAAAATTTATTTCTATAGAAAATTTTGTCAAAATTTATTTCTATAGAAAATTTTGTCAAAATTTTATTTCTATAGATAATTTTGTCAAAATTTTATTACTATAGAAAATTTTGTCAAAATTTTATTTCTATAGAAAATTTTGTCAAAATTTTATTTCTATAGAAAATTTTGTCAAAATTTTATTTCTATAGAAAATTTTGTCAAAATTTTATTTCAATAGAAAATTTTGTCAAAATTTTATTTCTATAGAAAATTTTGTCAGAATTTTATTTCTATAGAAAATTTTGTAAAAATTTTATTTCTATAGATAATTTTGTCAAAATTTTATTTCTATAGATAATTTTGTCAAAATTTTATTTCTATAGATAATTTTGTCAAAATTTTATTTCTATAGAAAATTTTGTCAAAATTTTATTTCTATAGAAAATTTTGTCAGAATTTTATTTCTATAGAAAATTTTGTCAAAATTTTATTTCTATAGAAAATTTTGTCAAAATTTTATTTCTATAGAATATTTGTCAAAATTTTATTTCTATAGATAATTTTGTCAAAATTTTATTTCTATAGATAATTTTGTCAAAATTTTATTTCTATAGAAAATTTTGTCAAAATTGTATTTCTATAGAAAATTTTGTCAAAATTTTATTGGGAAATTTAATACTTACATTATTTACCAAAAACTGATGAACACGTAAAAATCTTTTTTGAAATACGTATTGTGCAAATATTACGTTTCTTATATATAAACATGTGGGAAAATCATAAAAAATCAATTTCATGCTTTCACAACATTTTTTACATATTCATCTTGACCAGGCCTCCATTTAATTTAATGTTTCCACCTTGACATATCTGTACATTATGACTATTTTTTATTAACGAATAGTTGTGTACTTAATTCGATGTGTACCATTAGTTTTAAAGTGAAACTGTCAGTTAACACAAAGAATAACTGATTATGATAAGTGCAAAACTGGGACATTACATAAAAAAATTTAACGGACATAGTCTTTGCATGTATTTGTATTTTTTTTACGTGTATTCTTTCAGTGTATACTGTTATCTTTTCAACATAATAATTAATTTTATTCTAGAGTGTATACCATTTTATCTCACTGATATTATATCCTATCTTGTCTATTGGCCATTAACGGTTATTCATTCACAGGTTATATTTTATGTACAGCAAATTAATCGTTCAACTCAATTATTACAATGGCTTGATGTTCTAAGAGGATTTCATGTATTTTCAATCGAATATTTAGCACACACAAATAAATTCACATGAAAATTACAAGTGTGTGTTGTGGTGGACTCTTGCCAAGAAGATGTGCCGACAAGATGTGGCTACATATCTGTCTCATTGAAACATAAATCGATGGGTCGAGAGACCGTTTGTTGTCCCCATTATTTGAACTATTACTGCAGTACGATATTGGCGGTGATCTTTTGTGCCATTTGCTAGTTCATGTCACACAAGACTTTCATTGGTACTTCTTCACACCATGTTCTACTCACGCATATGTAAAGAACAAAAATTTGAAAAGACAAAAAAATTCTTAACCTAATTTTAAAGTGTAAATGCTATTACAGGAACGTGGCAAAGGCAGACAGAATATTAACAATCACCAGTTTGTGTATGGCGAAGATTGACAGACCTACACTACTTTCCATTGCGGAATAAAAAAAAGTAAAATCATCAGACATCAGCAGCACACAAAAACATCCACTTGTCACGTGTTCTATGAAAGACTAACAAAGACATGGAGGAGGCAATTAGTGTGACTGACATCTAAACGCCATGTCATGAGAAGTAGATTTTTCATAAAACCAACAAAAGCAAAAATTATAAACCGGTATGTACTTGTACGGTTTACTAAATACACAAAATGAGATCAATTTTTCTAAGCATCTCAACAAAAATTGGATAAATAGTTGAAATGAAAATTATTACCCTCAGCAATACAGTATGCGTGACATTACTGACCTATACTTAACTAAGAGGGTTTCGATACACTTAAGTTATTACATCCTGCAATACCGTATATATGGGAGTTATAACTTGTAATCAGTCGGGATAACAAAGGTAAAAACCTTGTAATTACATCTTGACTTACCGTATATATGAGAGTAATGACTTGTAATCAGTCGGGATAACAAAGGTAAACCCTTTGTCATCGTTATCCCAGCAATAGCATAGAAGACTCATCTCCCTTTTTTACTTCACCGTAAGATTTTGAAAATGTCAATAGAGTCATTTTTCCTTAGAGTTAGGTGATTCGACCATTTTCATGAAACTAGCTAGCTAGTACTGCGTTAGCTAGCGAACTTTTAAACCGTACTATGGACATATCTGTAATGTTGCCTACATATCCCATATTCCAGTTAGAAACTTAACCCTTTCGACACCGAATTTTTACAGGTATGACAATTTTTTTTTACTTTTAATCATGTTGAAGTCATTTAAGAAGCGTCTAGCCAAAATTTCGGGTCGCCTCGCCCATTCGTTTAGGCCGTAGAATATGTTGCCTGTGGGCAACTTTGCAATTGTGGCTATAAAATATTTCATTTTCTAATGATAGACGTATTACGTCTTATTGGATTTTTTAAAGTTTGTTGTTATTTTTTTACCGTAAATATATACTTGGGTGCACGGGTGAGAGAAATTTCACTCACGCTCAGGCACATTCAAGAAGAAATATTTGTACTTGCGCACTCCAAGTGGATAGGAATTCACGCTCACGCAAATTCACGAAATGAAAAGTCATACTCGTGCACGCTCACGCACGAACAACGTTTATGCCTCACGATTCACTACAATTTTCGTAATTCACAAAAAATCTCGTGATTCACGAATATTTTCGGAACACGTCAATTTTCGTGCCTCACGACAATGATCTTGATTCATGAAAATGTTCGTGACACAACAATTAGCATTCACGAAAATTCTTGTAATTCACGACAAATCTCATAACTCGCTGCAATTACTGTTTAGTAATTACAATTCATAACTCACGAGAAACCATTAGCACAATTAAAATATGTTGCACAATCAAACAATGGGCGCTACTGAAATCTTAAGCGTGATAAAATACGTGAAGGTGATTAAAATTGGTGAGCTTGAATTTAATCGTGAACGTGAATTTGTTTGTGAGTGTGATTTTTTTGTGTCTCTGTTTTACCGTGAGTGTGAATTTTTTTGTGAACGTGTATTTAATCGTGAACATGAATTTTATCATGAGCGTGAGCGTGCGTTGGATCGTGCACGTGAATTTTGATCGTAAGCATGATTTCGAAGAAATTTTACTCACTGACAATCACGGACACAATTTCATTTTTACTCACGCTCATGCACGACACATTTTTGTTTAGTCCCGTTCACGCACATATAGTTTATTTTTCTACCTATAGCTGTTATTGATCGAAATTGTATGTGTAAGTTATGTTAAAAAAAACACACACACACACAAATAATAACAACTAAATTCTTTTGTTTAGCATAACTCACAGAAATAAAATATTGAATATTTTTTATAAGAAACGTATATTTTCTTTTATTTCAAACCAAATTGAATAAAATCTTAGGTGCACATTATATTAATTTTTGATTGAAATTTATTGCCAATATCAATTAACTATTTAATTCAATCAATCAAATAATTGATTGATTTTTGTCTCGACATTAATTAAAATTTTAATTGATTCAATTAAAACATTGATTGAGTATTATGTCAAAAACCTATCACTTTTTTATTGATTCAATCACACAATTAATTGATTCCGAGGCAAAAGTCTATTAAATTTTTAATTGAAAATCGTGTTTGTTTTCAATCAAGATGGCTGATTGATATTACACACAAAAAAAATTTTTTCTGATTCAATCACCAAATTAATTGATCCAATTAATTTTTTAATTGAAATGTCTTCAATCACGAAAATGATAGTATCAATCACAGTTTTAATTGGGCATAGAAAAAATTCTTGATTAAAGAATTAATTGATTTTTTCAGCAAATTTCAATTAATTTTTTAATTGATTCAATTAAAAATTTAATTGATTTTGATTGCAAAACTCAATTAATTTATTAATTAAGAAAGGTAACTATTTTTAATTACTTTCTGAATTGACTTAGAGTTTTTATTTGGATTAACAAATGATTGTTTGAAATACATTTTTAATTAAAAATTAAAAAAAAAATCAGCACTTTTTTTAACTGAATTAGTCTTCCGAATTTGATTAAAAAGTTAATTGTATCAATTAATTTTTTAATTAAAAATTTTAAAATTTTCAATCATTGGCTTGATTAACTTAATGTTTCTATCATGATTAAAAAGTTAATTGTATCAATTAATTTATTAATTGAAAACATTTTCAACTTCAATTAACTTTTTTATTGGAAATAGTTTGGTGATATTTTTTTCTGTGTATCATTTTCGTGTTTGAAGACATTTCAATTAAAAAATGATTGAATCCGCGATTTTCGTGATTGAAATCAAAAAAAATTTTTGTGTGTAGTGCAATTCCTTCTTTGTCTAGGAATCATCAACCCAGAGTAAAGACTAAGTATTTGGAACGGGTCAAACTTTTTTGAGTGGGTCGATATTAATAGAAATTCGTATTACAAATTTCTCTTAAATTTAAATATAAATGTTTATGCCTTTGTACGACTATTACAGATCGCATTAGCCCTTATAAATATTTACACATGCCTTGGTAAATGATATAAAATTACTTCCGGCAACAGATCCAACACAATGCCCGCTCGTTTGTAAAATCACTTCAGCCATTGACACATTGCATCTACATTGCAAATTAAATGAAGAATCTAAACATGAATGAAATCTGGTAAACTGCACAAGTGTAGTTGTTTTGTTGATTCATTTAATCGACAAAATAGAACCACTGAAAGTAGTACTGGTTGCTATTACGTTTTAGCTGGCACTTGAATGTAGATGAAAGCGATTCTGTTATACATATTTCATTGTTGAATGATGTTAGCTATGTGTTTGATAGGATTGCATAAAGTATGAACATTTTGGAAGACCGTGTTTTGTAGGAAATTCGATTAAATAAATCGATATTCTATTTTTTGTTATTTTTTTAAATAAGGGTTATCCTATTTTAAAGTTGTGTTTTAAAAAATGTCGTCTTTGGCATAAATTTAACGCCAAAATCCTTAAATTAAGGTCAAAATCTTTGAATATTCAATAACAGCTTTTCCGTGTGAGTCCAATGATCATCTTTGCAACACAACGCTTGCCAGACGTGTTTATTCATGTTATGATCTTCAAAAAATAGTTTTGTCCCAACTAAAAGAACTGGTCATAATCTAAAGTGTTGCTTGTTTATACACTAAAAAAAAGCTTCAATTTCTAAATTCAGACTCGACTTCAAGTTAAAAGTATGCTATGATTGAAGTAAAAATCGTCTTTAAAATAAAGTGTTGAAAAACATCTCCTATTTTTAAACGCTTTTTTTGCTTTGTTATCAAGATGCAAAAAATCAACAAATTTAAAAACAATTTCATAATTTTGAAGAATTTTTCACAATTATTAAAGACAAGTTAGTCAAACAAAATGTTCTTCCATTTTAAGATAACAGGTTGGCTGATAAGTCCCCGGTCTAACAAAGAAAAAAATCAAAATTCGTTTTTATTATTCTATGTTGAATAATTCCCTTCAAGAGCGATACAACGATTATAACGACCTTCCAATTTTTTGATACCATTTTGGTAGTACTCCTTCGGTTTTGCCTCAAAATAGGCCTCAGTTTCGGCGATCACCTCTTCATTGCAGCCAAATTTTTTCCCTGCAAGCATCCTTTTGAAGTCTAGCCCAATTGATTCGTAGCCCAATTCATGAATTTTTGCCATCATTCTCAATGACTTGTGGCACGGTGCGTTGTCTTGGTGAAACAACACTTTTTTCTTCTTCATATGGGGCCGTTTTGCCGCGATTTCGACCTTCAAACGCTCCAATAACGCCATATAATAGTCACTGTTGATGGGTTTTCCCTTCTCAAGATAATCGATAAAAATTATTCCATGCGCATCCCAAAAAACAGAGGCCATTACTTTGCCAGCGGAGTTTTGAGTCTTTCCACGCTTCGGAGACGGTTCACCGGTCGCTGCCCACTCAGCCGACTGTCGATTGAACTCAGGAGTGTAGTGATGGAGCCATGTTTCATCCATTGTCACATATCGACGGAAAACTCGGGTGTATTACGAGTTAACTGCTGAAAACACCGCTGCGAATCATCAACACGTTGTTGTTTTTGGTCAAATGGGAGCTCGCGCGGCACCCATTATACACAGAGCTTCCGCATATCCAAATATTGATGAATGATATGACCAACACGTTCCTTTGATATCTCTAAGGCCTCTGCTATCTCGATCAACTTCATTTTACGGTCATTCAAAATCATTTTGTGGATTTTTTTGATGTTTTCGTCGGTAACCACCTCTTTCGGGCGTCCACTGCGTTCACCGTCCTCCGTGCTCATTTCACCACGCTTGAATTTTGCATACCAATCAATTATTGTTGATTTCCCTGGGGCAGAGTCCGGAAAATCATTATCAAGCCAAGTTTTTGCTTCCACTGTATTTTTTCCCTTCAGAAAACAGTATTTTATCAAAACACGAAATTCCGTTTTTCCATTTTTTTCACAATAACAAAAGTTGCTTCACAAAAGACGCTCTATCTCACAAACGAATTGACTTACAGACGTCAAATTTTGACACGAATCATTTGAAGGTTGGTACTATCTATATACAAATATAATTGATTTAATGTACATTTGTGTTAAAAATAATAAGGACAGTCGACTTCGCCGTCTTTTGTGTTTACGAATTCATATAAAATTAAAGAATTTTTGAAAAAAGAATATTGATGTGCAATGCTTGTGTACGACTTTAAGAAATACTCTTCGAATTTGCATTTCTCTTCCTTTCGTTTTCATAGCAAGATATTTTTTTTTTCTTGCAAAATGAGCGATTTTTGCTGTGAAACATAATAAGAACAGTTTTGCTTTTTTGTAAAAAAAAAAACGGTAAAAATTAAAAACCCTTTTCTTTTTGTAAGTAAATACATAAAACATATTCATAGCTTCACATTAGGTTAGATTAGGTGACAGCCCGATGCTCACTTAGACTATTCAATCCATTGTGATACTACATTGGTAAACTTCTCTCTTATCACTGAGTGCTGCCCGATTCCATGTTAAGCTCAATGACAAGAGATCTCCTTTTTATAGCCGAGTCCGAACGGCGTTCCACATTGCAGTAAAACCACTTCGAGAAGCTTTGAAACCCTCAGAAATGTCACCAGCATTACTGAGGTGTGATAATCCACCGCTGAAAAACTTTTTTGGTGTTCGGTCGAAGCAGGAATCGAACCCACGACCTTGTGTATGCAAGGCGGGCATGCTAACCATTGCACCACGGTGGCTCCCAGCTTCACATTAATTGCTAAATAAATTGCACTTTTGTAAACTTTTTGTGAAATATGGCACTATCCCAAATAGTATTAAAAATTTAAATATTCAAAAAACACACATTGGAGATGGATTTAGAGTCCGTAGTGCAAGAAAAGTGTCATTATTATCCAAAAAGAATATTAAATAAAGATGATAGTTTGCTAAAAATCAAATTGATTGGTCTAAGTAAAAATGGTGTAATATTTTGTGGTCCGTTGAAACAAAAGTAAACTTGTTTTCCTCTGATAGAGGTTTCCACCATGTAAGAAGACCTATCCATCAAGAATTCAATCCCAAATATAGTTTAAAGACCGTCCAAAACGGTGGTGATATCATCATGGTATGGAGGTCATTCTCGGATTATGTGTGGGCCCTCTATATCGTATACAGAATATAATGAAATCAGCTGATTACAAAGATATTTTGCAAAAAACAATGTTGCCTTATGCCGAAGAAAATATCCCACTTCAATGGGTCTTCCAGCAGGATAATGACCCAAAGCACACGGCAAGGTATACAAAGAATTGGTTCCAGGACAATAAAATCAATGTATAAGAATGGGCGGTACAGATGGCAAAGGATCCGCAACTAAGTACTAATAGTTAGTTAGTTGAATCTTTATTATTTATAAATTCATCTATATAATTCAATGTTTAAAAAATTTAATTGATATAATACTTTGAATAAAGATTTTATGGCTATGACTTAACGTCGTCAGTCTGAGTACTTGTAACGTGTAATATGTTAATTAAAGAACATATTATTCAAAAAGAAATAAAAAACAAAAAAATATGCAAACTCTCTGATAATCAAGTCACGTATCGTAAAGCTGCTTTAAGATATCCAATAAGATTTCTCCAGTCTTCCATTTCTCTTCCATCTAGTATACTTACGATAGTATCCTCATTTTAGAGGTTCCTCCTAAAGTAGAGCACCCTAATCTCACTTAAAATGGGACAAACACTACGGAAATGTTGCAGTGTTTCTTTCCGATTCATATTGCATAATGTGCACTGATCGTTGCCATTTGGATTAGGGATGTACGGATTTGCGTTAAGAAGTATTAGATCACATCTGGCCTTAATTATCCATGAAATGTCGTCTACGGTGTAACTTCCCCCAAAATAAAGATGACTTCTGGAGTAATCTAGGTATCTATATATTCTCATGGTGCTTTGTTGCGCTCTTTGTATTGACATACTTCTGTTTTTCATAATCATATGTTCGACCAGGTTTGCCATCATAGTATTCCAAGAATTCAAACTCATATTCTCGTTGATTAGGGGCATATCAAGCTGATCAATGATAGTATTTATTTGATTTGCCCAAAGTAAATTCTTTTGTATTACTTTCCTTGTTAACTGGTGGGGTAATCGCTCTGCCGTGTATTTGAATTTCGTTCTCATAATATATTTGAGATGCATTTGCATCATAATTAGGGGCAGAGTCTGGCAATCGTAGTAATTTCTTTATAAAGAATCGCTGTAGCTTATCAACCTCATCATAATAACTGAAACCCCAGACTTGTGCACCATAAGATTGAATCGATCTACATACTACTTTGAATAGATTCCATTTTTGTTCTAGCGATATGCTCGATTTCCCAAGAAAATTTTTCCATGTCATGTTTATTGCATTTTTTGCTTGTAGGTTTGTGGCTTCGATATGTTTAGTAAAATTTATTTGGAGTGTCAGTATGACACCTAAGTAGTTATATTCTGACACTATTTCAATTGGTTGGTTGTTTAGAGTCCACTTCTCTTGACTCGATAATCGGCCACCGTTTCTGAAAACCATTATTTTCAACTTAGACAAATTTACAACTAAATTCCACTTATTGCAATAGCTTTCTAAGTTATTTATCATTGATTGGAGAACATCCTTATCCTCTGCCAATATTACAATATCGTCTGCATAAAGCAATATTTTAACTCTAATTTCTTCAATGGCTACACCACCTCCCAGGATATCATGTAAATCATTTATGTATAGAGCAAACAATAAAGGCGATAGTAGGCAACCTTGCTTTACTCCGCTATTCGTATTAAAATACTCCGAAAGTTCATCTCCCGTCCAAACTGCTGATTCTGTTTTTTGATATACACTCTCAATAATTTTTACCATTTTATAGGAAATTAACAGCTCATACAGCTTGTATATCATAAGATTTCTTGACACAGTATCAAATGCCGCCTTGAAATCTACAAAAAAGCCATATATCTTCCTCTTTTGTGCAAGTTTAATTTTTATAATTGTCGCAAGATTATAAATGTTGTCAATGGTTGAATATTTTTGTCTGAACCCAGCTTGGTATTCAATAAGTACTCTCCTCTCTTCTGCCCATGAACACAAACGATCATTCAATATTCCCATGAATATCTTCGCTATAGAGTTCATAAATGATATTCCTCTGTAATTGGATGCCTCGTTCATATTTCCCTTTTTATGTATGGGAAAAATAATCGTTTTAACAAATGCTTTATCTATGCTCCCACTGGCATACATTTATCATAAGCTTTAGCCAACTCAGCTAGAAACTCTTCAGAAGCATTTACAAAGAACTCGTAAGGTATTCTGTCTTCACCCGGAGCTTTATTCATTTTTACCTTCGACAACATAGTATATATGTCCTGTACTGTGATGTTCCTATCCAGAGATTCTTCTGTTCTAAAAAGCGGGACATATGCAATAATTCTTGATTGTTGCTCTGGATTCAGTAGTTGTTCGAAGTATTCTTTAAATTCGTCTGCCGTTACTTGGGGACTTATTTGAAAGCATTGATTATTAAATTCTCTCGCGATTTTCCACCACTCCCTCGATGCAGTTACTTCATTTATTCTTAGACTGATTTGATCAAAATAATTCCGTTTGCTGGACTCGCATATCTCCTTGAAATTCTTTTGTGCCTCTAAATACAACTACACGCTCACAAAAAATCGCTTCTGTAACATATACTCCCAAACATATTTTGCTTCAAGCATATACATTTTTGGGTATTGCCCAAACATTTATATGTTTGATCTCTTCCAATATATAATATGTTTGAAAGCATATTGGTCTCAACAATATATGTTTGGGTAGTCTAAGTTCCAAACATTTTGTATTTTTGCATCCAAATTCAATAATGTTGTCTTCTAAAAAACGATATGTTATTATGTGAACATATAATATGTTTCGAAGCATTTTGCACCCAAAAATATTATATGCTTAAAAAAAAATTCTCCCAAACAATATTGTGCTCAAAATTTTATTTATTTATTTATATATTTACAATCATAATGAATTATGAAAATAAACAGGTAATATAGGTGCTAACAACAAAGGTTTTCGACCTGAAATTTTGTTTCTGCCCAATTGTATATTCCCCGACATCTTTCTCACTTCCACGAGACTTTTTAGTTCTTAGCACATTTTTCTGTAATACAAACATCGTAGAAGAAATTATTCAATTTTATGATTTTTTTTATTTTAATTTTACCTTTTGCCGGACGGGGACTCGAACAGCGGACCACACAGTTTGTAAGGATCAAAGAAGTAGCTGATCAATTGCCCAAGGAAAAATAAAATGTTAATTTTGTAATAACAAGCAACAACCACCAACTTAATTCAATATCGCTCCCTGTTAAATAGCGCTCCAAGCTACTAAACACATATATGTTTATAGGCTTTTTCTAAATTAATATATGTTTGCATCCAAGCATATTATATTCACAAACATTTTATGTCCCAAACATAATATGTTCTAACATATTAACATATATGTCCCAAACATGTTATGCTAGTTTATGAACATTATATGCTTGCACTCAAAAATATTGTGTTTAAAAATTTGTGTTCCAAACATATAATGTTTATAGCCAAACATATGAAAAACAGTCTTTTTCATCCGTGTACGCACATGTAGATAGACAATAGACAATATTAGTAACAATATTTTTGTTACTATTGTACGACTTTTTGTGATTTGGTATAAATCTAGCATAACATGTTTGGGATATATATGTTAATATGTTAGAACATATTATGTTTGGGACATAAAATGTTTGTAAATATAATATGCTTGGATGCAAACATATATTAATTTAGAAATAGCCCATAAACATATATGTGTTTAGTAGCTTGGAGCGCTATTTAACAGCGAGCGATATTGAATTAAGTTGGTGGTTGTTGCTTGTTATTACAAAATTAACATTTTATTTTTCCTTGGGCAATTGATCAGCTACTTCTTTGATCCTTACAAACTGTGTGGTCCGCTGTTCGAATCCCCGTCCGGCAAAAGGTAAAATTAAAATAAAAAAATCATAAAATTGAATAATTTCTTCTACAATGTTTGTATTACAGAAAAAGGTGCTAAGAACTAAAAAATCTGGTGGAAGTGAGAAAGATGTGGGGGAATATACAATTAGGCAGAAACAAAATTTTGAGCATTCAGGTCGAAAACCTATGTTGTTAGCACCTGTATTACCTGTTTATTTTCATAATTCATTATGATTGTAAATATATAAATAAATAAATAAATAAAATTTTGAGCACAATATTGTTTGGTAGAATTTTTTTTAAGCACATAATATTTTTGGGTGCAAAATGCTTCCAAACATATTATATGTTCACATAATAACATATTGTTTCTTGGAAGACAACATTATTGAATTTGGATGCAAAAATACAAAATGTTTGGAACTTAGACTACCCAAACATATATTGTTTAGACCAATATGCTTTCAAATATATTATATATTGGAAGAGATCAAACATTTAAATGTTTGGGCAATACCCAAAAATGTATATGCTTGAAGTAAAATATGTTTGGGAGTATATGTTACAGAAGCGATTTTTTGTGAGGGTGTAGGCACCGTCCCTATTTGTTTCACATAAATGTATGTACTATGATTAAAAATTCAATTGTACCAATTGATTTTTTAATTGAAAAAGTTTTCGGTTTCAATCAATTCAATTTAATTGGAAATATTTTGGTGATATTTTTTGTGTGTAGAATAGAATATGTAACGATTTCCGACCAAGCAACATCCTCCTCATTAGAGTATCCTCGTTACAGTTTCACTACAGAAAAAATGTTTTACATGTCTAGTCACCATTTCTAATGGACAACTGGGACCGACTTTCATTCATTCCATATAGTTTTGAAAATTTTAGTTATAGTAAAGGAATACATTAGTTTTAAAAAAATAATTACAAATGTATTCAGATTATTCTGCACAGCATCTATAATTTAGATATGTCATGTGATGCATGTGTCATGCGATTGAATAATGTTGAAGAATAAATCCTGAAATGGTACACAAATTCCCCGATTACAAAGTGAACTGCTACAAATTGTACATATGTTTCCAATGTGTATATCTCCTCTCTATGCTTCTCTTGCCTACTTGATTATGATTCATGAATTATATATTCACTTTGTGTTAATTTTTATAATTTTAACCGCAAATGTAAACCACACCATATGACACTTGTTATAGTCATCATAGACATATATACACAGAAAGAAACATATACCATAAAACATTTTCAAATATTTTCGTATATTTTCGCTAATGTTACTATTAGTTTGGATAATGAACGTTACATTAAGAAGTAAAACTATGGAATGAAGAAACAAATCTAAGGGGTAATTCTATTTGTGATTGAATTCGCAAGTCTCTGTGAAAATCGCGTGACGTCAAGTGTTACCACACTGGTTTATATCTGTCACACTCATAAAAAAAAATTGTCTTCAATCCAATTAATTTTTGATTGAAATTTCTTCAATCATAGAAATTAAACAAATATTTCCATTAAACAAATATTTCGCCCAATTAAAAAATGATTTTGAATAATAAAATTTAGATTTTTGTTTTAATTAATAAATTTTTTGAATCAATTAAGTTTTTAATTGGATATAAATTATTCAATTAAAATATTAACTGGAAAAGTTTTGGTGATATTTTTTCTGATATTTCTTTTATACAAAGATCCCCACTTAATTAAAAATTTGGAAAAAATAAATAAATTTTATCATTCGCGCATAAAAATAATGGAAATCCGTTTCATCCACCCGAGGTGACAAAATTTCAACGCCAAAATCCAGCCCGTAGATCCACTAGAGACCCACAAACTTGCAAACTTACAGGGAAATACCTCAAAAATTATGTTCATATCTTTATTCATTCAAAAGTGACATAATTATTTCCAAAATGTTGGTTGTAAAAAACTGCAAAACCTGAAGTGGTTCGTCAAATGGTTCCGGCCCAAATTCAACAAAATAAAATATGAATTTGAAGAGAAGATGAATTTCTGCGCATCCACGCATGTGTTAAATTTCCGAAAATTGAGTTTTCCGTCGAGAAAATGTTTCCAATTGAAACCGAATTGACATCTCGTATAACCCAAGAATACTCTGAAAAATATATTTACCTAAAATAGAAGATTCTGTATTAATGTCAGTTACATTTTAGGACATGCAATGTACACACTATTAAGGAAAGTTTTCTTTAAAATAAATAACTTAATTAAAAGAAATTCCATGATATCTGATTTAAAAATGTTTCATACGAGTTGAGCCGCATGAATGTGAAGTAAGTTAAATTTTCCATAAAGTTAACATTTTTAATTTAAATAAATAATCTAAAAATTAACTGAAATATTGAATCTTTGGATTAAAGATAAAAAATCTTAAAATATAGACTAAGATTTATTTTGAGATTTTGCATCTTCGGTTAAAAGATTTTTTTCTTTTTTTTTTTAAATTAACGAATCATTTTTACTTTGAAATATCTGTTATAATTTAAACCTTTACAGTGCACTGAAAAAAAAAATATTTACGTGATATTAAAGATTACAAAATATTAAGGACAAATTTCTTTATGAATAATGAAATTTTAATTAATATAAAGTTTATAATCTTTGTTTCAAAATTTTTTTTCATGAAATTTAGGACAAAAATTTTGTAAAGTCGTATGTCTTTGAACTAAGGCTAATATTCCTTAAAGGAAAGAACACACATTTTTAATTTAAAGAAATTGTCCTTAAATTTATTGAAACTTTTGATTTAAGATAAAACCGCTTCAAATATAGGCTAAGACTTACACAGAAAAAAATTTCACGAAAATTTTTCCAATTAAAATTTTAATTGAGTTTTAAAACATATTCAATTAAAAATTTAATTGATTCAACAAATTTTTTAATTGAAACAAAAATCAATCACAAAAATTAATAGTATCAATTAATTTTTTAATTGGCCTTCAATTAATTTTTTAATTGATACTATCATTTCTGTGATTGAAGACATTTCAATTAAAAAATTAATTGGATCAATTAATTTTTTAATTGATACTATCATTTCTGTGATTGAAGACATTTCAATTAAAAAATTAATTGGATCAATTAATTTTTTAATTGATACTATCAATTCTGTGATTGAAGACATTTCAATTAAAAAATTAATTGGATCAATTTATTTCGTGATTGAACCAGAAAAAATTTTTTTTGTGTGTAGTTTGAGGATTTAGCGTCTTTGGTTTAAAGTTTTTTTTAGAATTAAGAAAACATTTTTTACTTCGAAGTATCCGTCATAATTTCGATTTTTAAACTGGCATTTGTTTGAACGTGAATAGCTTTATTAATATACGGGAAAAATAGAATGAAAATTCGATAAATGAGATCTGTATCCTAATTTTAATTTTATTGGTCCTAGATTTAAAATCAGATAGGTCGCTAAAAAATTTCTTTATTTCAAAGAAGCCGCATCTTTGGCTCAGAATCAATACCAACATCCTTAAGGGAGGGTCAACATCTTTGAATCGAAGTATACATTTTTTTTTTTGAGTTTGACTACTTTGTATGTGAATAGCTTCACAAAGAGAGAATGAAATTCGATCAATGAGATCTGTATTATAATTAAGATTTTGGTATCGATTTGGATCCAAGTAAATTTTTTCGAATGTGGCTAAAAAAGCATGTTCCGCTCAGTGACTGCCCAATGTGGCAGATGGTGATGGACTTTTAGATCGTTTTAGAAAGCAAGATAAAAATGGTAATATATGCCAGAATAATGGAAGTACTGATGAAAGTCATAATATGGGAATGGGTCAAATATCGGCAGGTTCCTGCAGCTTGTAACACGTTTTAGACTGATTCAATGAATATTATTATGTGTGTGTCTCTAAAAATTTTCTTTACACGGCCAGACAAACTTGTTATTTGAGGACACATCAACCTTGCCTGCATAAAAAAAGCAACTTCTGTCTGCAGGTGTATGTTGCATACGTGCTTAATCACTGGTTCCCTACAACAATAAAAGGTAAAACGATACAAAAGTCAGATGTCTGGAGGATAATTTGCTCTTCAAAAAATACTTAGACGTAGGCACACCTCTACACAAAAATAAATAATAGGATTTAGTCCTTATTGCAAGGATATGAACAAGGACATGTACACTTGAAGAATCTTGACGACAAACATTTATGATTGAGTGGCTAAGAAGTTAGTAACTGTGGATTATGAAAAATAGAAAAACATTAATACCCAATGGAATCTAGCGAAAGAAATTAAAGAAATTTTGGACCAAGAATTTTCTATAAAAAGTAATAAACCTGTATTAATTGTTGCTAATACAACGAGACGTGTATGTCATTAAAGAGTAATTGTTAACTACACTTACTTACTTCACTTACTTACTTCACTTACTTACTTCAAATTTTGCACAAGCGGTACTTTTAACGATACTACTGTATGTGCCAAATATGGTCAAAAACGATTCAGATTTGGGTATAGCTCCCATATATATCTTTCGTCCGATTTGAACTTATATGGCCTCAAAATCCAGGGTTTTGCCGTGAATTGCTTCAAATTTCGCACCAGGAGTACGTTTAGTAGTATCGGTAATTGTGCCAAATTTGGTTGAAATCGGTTCAGATTTAGATATGGTTCCCATATATATCTTCCGTCCGATTTGCACTCATATGACCAGGGGGCCAAAGTTATACGTGATTTGAGTTTACGTGAAATTTCGCATAGATAGCAGAATTATCATTCTAACTATACATGTCAAATTTAGTCAAAATCGGTTCAGATTATATATAGCTCCCATATATACGTACACCAGAGTTGGGAAAATATGGAAGTTTCCTCCAATTAGCTGGATAGCGTTAGCCGATTTAAATTTTAATTCTAGAGATTTTGTAGAAGTAAAAAAAATTGTCTCCTTTATATAGCTTCCAGCAAATGTGAAGTAGTTGAGATGGTAACACAAATTTTGGCCTAAAAAGGGGTGAAGGGTATAATATAGTCGGTCCCGCCCGACTTTAGACTTTACTTACTTGTTTTTACTTAATTGCGTTTCGTTTCGGTAAATTTTAGAGATTTTGTAGAAGTTTAAAAATGTCTCCAAATAGGTTCTGATTTAAATATTTGTATATGGGAATGTAAACCTTTATATAGCTCCCAACAAATTTGAAGGAGTTACGATGGTATCAAAAATTTTGGTATACATAGTGGTGAAGAGTATAATATAGTCAGCCCCGCCCGACTTTAGACTTTCCTTACTTGTTTTCTTATATGATTCTGGGAGTCGTAATATTAAACCAATGAAGTTTTCATTTGTTATTAAAATTGTTTCTTTCAGGCTAAGCAAAGTTCGATAGGGCAAATGTTGCGTAATGGGTACCATAAACAAAAATGTAGTTGTCGTTAAAGAGGCATCTTTACCAATAAAAAAAAACCTTTAATGTTCTAAAATCTCGTTTCGGAGGAAAAACAATTTTTTTCTCTGTATATCCGTTACCTATTTTAATTGTCTTGGCTCTCCTGAAATATTGGAGCTAGCTGTGGTTTGGATAATTTCTTTAGATTGCAAATAAGTGTTTATTACGCTCGAATTAAACTAGCCTCCATCATACCTCGTTTGGAAAATAACAGAATCAAAAACATCATCAACAGTACCCATCAGCCACTGCAATGTGCTGCATGCCGATTCTGTTCCCAAATAACCATAACATATGAACATAACGATACTTTTTGCCACTTTTTCATTCTTCGTCCATCAGAATACCAGACGCCTTTCATTAGTATGGTCATTGGCCTTTCAACACATTCTAAAATGGACATTTGCTAACCACCATACAGCAAAAATATGGACGACATGCACATCGATCCACACAGTGCACGAAAAGAGTAAAATTGTATTCACAAACAAAATATTGATTTTTTTCTTTATGTTCTTATTAAATGAACTTCATTGCAGCGAAAAGAAAATCTCAAGCTATGTTCGTTTGTCAAACATTTCCATTGGGAGAACACGATTCCTTTTTTGTGCATGATAACCTTTTTATACCACTGTTCAAGAACGGAGCTACACTTACAGTTACTTTTCTACAAAATTTTATGTAGCGAAGTGGGTTCTGCTAATACCCCTTTGCGTGCTAAAATGTAACAGTGTTTCTAAAGCCACCAACATTTATTTCAAACAAACCCCTTCACAGGTAACCTATTCCATGGTGTGGTGTTCTTCGATTGTTGCACGGTTTGTATCGACCATGCAACATCAGTGGCATGTTTTAATACTTAGAGATGCCATTACGAAAATCCAGAATTCTGGGATTTTTTACGTCAACCGAAATTATAGGAAATGTTTCATACGCTGGAAAAATATTACCATTATATTTCAATGAAAATCAAAATTGAATTTGAAAAATTCAATAAAAAACCAATTGATAAATAAAAGTTCGGGAGGATATGATAGATTATTTCAAAAACAAGTAACAGGTTGGCTGATAAGTCCCCGATCTAACAAAGAAAAATACATTTTTTTGTCAAAATTCGTTTTTATTATTCAACATAGTTTCCTTCAAGAGCGAAAAATAGGCCTCGGTTTCGGCCAAATTTTTTCCCTATGAGCATCCTTTTGAGGTCTGAGAACAAGAAAAAGTCGCTGGGGGCCAGATCCGGAGAATACGGTGGGTGGGGAAGCAATTCGAAGCCCGATTCATGAATTTTTGCCATCGTTCTCAATGACTTGTGGCACGGTGCGTTGTCTTGGTGGAACAACACTTTTTTCTTCTTCATATGGGGCCGTTTTGGCGCGATTTCGACCTTCAAACGCTCCAATAACGCCATATAATAGTCACTGTTGATGGTTTTTCCCTTCTCAAGATAATCGATAAAAATTATTCCATGCGCATCCCAAAAAACAGAGGCCATTACTTTGCCAGCGGACTTTTGAGTCTTTCCACGCTTCGAAGACGGTTCACCGGTCGCTGTCCACTCAGCCAACTGTCGATTGGACTCAGGAGTGTAGTGATGGAGCCATGTTTCATCCATTGTCACATATCGACGGAAAAACTCGGGTGTATTACGAGTTAACAGCTGCAAACACCGCTCAGAATCATCAACACGTTGTTGTTTTTGGTCAAATGTGAGCTCGCGCGGCACCCATTTTGCACAGAGCTTCCGCATATCCAAATATTGATGAATGATATGACCAACACGTTCCTTTGATATCTTTAAGGCCTCTGCTATCTCTATCAACTTCATTTTACGGTCATTCAAAATCATTTTGTGGATTTTTTTGATGTTTTCGTCGGTAACCTCCTCTTTCGGGCGTTCACCACGCTTGAATTTTGCATACCAATCAATTATTGTTGATTTCCCTGGGATAGAGTCCGGAAACTCATTATCAAGCCAAGTTTTTGCTTCCACCGTATTTTTTCCCTTCAGAAAACAGTATACAGGTTGGTACTATATAAAAATAATATGCATTTAATTAGAGGTGTGCGCGTGAGGGAGTTTTCACGCACGCTCACGCACGCTCACAAATTCAAAATGTCATTCACGCACAATCACGCACGCCTGTTTTAGAATTGCTCACACTCACGCACGCTCACGAATGAATTCGTAACATTCACGCACGATCACGCACGCCCGTTTTTGAATTGCTCACACTCACGCACGCTCACGAATGAATTCGTAACATTCACGCACGATCACGCACGCCCGTTTTGGAATTGCTCACACGCACGAAGGTTTTTATTGATTCACGCTCACTCACGTTCACGAACCAAAATCCTGCAAAGATAAACACTCACGATTGCAGAATAGTGACTACCGCACGCTCACGACGGGATATATCAACTCACGCACGTTCACGAACAACAAACTTATTCACGCACACTCACGATTCGAAAAAAAAAAACTACTCACGCACGTTCACGAACAATGAAACGTACTTCCACACACTCACGATTCATAAAAAACTATTCACTCACGCTCACGATGTAAAATGCAACTCACGCACGTTCACGACATACGAAACTTACTCACGCACACTCACGATTCATAAAAACTACTCACGCACGCTCACGATGTAAAATGCAACTCACGCACATTCACGATTCATAAAAACTATTCACGCACGCTCACGATGTAAAATGCAACTCACGCACGTTCACGTTTATTATACTTACAAAACAAACGAAAAAATGTAATTCACGAATGAGTACGAACTTAAAAACTTACTCACTCTCGCTCGTGATACAAATGAGCTACCCACACAAATTCGCCTAAATATTTCTAATTAAAAATCTGAAGTTGAAAACGTACTCAATTAAAAAATTAACAGATACAATTAACATTTTAATCAAATCAAAATATAAATTCAATTAAAATTTGGATTGATTTTGGCCGAAAAACTTAATTAATTTTTAATTGAGGCAATCATTGATTTATAGTGTTATTGTTTACTTATTTTATTTTTTATTATATTATAATTACATATATTATAATTATACTATATAGAATTATTTTTTTTACATCTAAGCCAAAATTTAATGAAACCAATTATTTCCGAAAATTATTAATTTTTTATTTGGAAGTATGTTTTCAATTTAAAAATGTAAAAATGTTCAATCATTATTATACCCTTCACCACTACTGTGGTACAGGGTATAATAAGTTTGTGCATTTGTATGTAACGCCAAGAAGGAAAAGTCTGAGACCCATCGTTTAGTATACCGATCGTCTTAGAATTAAATTCTGAGTCGATTTAGCGATGTCCGTCTGTCTGTCTGTCTGTCCGTCTGTCTGTCTGTTGGTGTATTTTTGTGTGCAAAGTACAGCTCGCAGTTTTAGTCCGATTGTCCTAAAATTTGGTATAGGGTCCTGTTTCGGCTCAAAGACGATCCCTATTGATTTTGGAAAAATCGGTTCAGATTTAGATATAGCTGCCATATATATTTTTCACCGATCTGGTCATAATTGGCGTGTATATCAACCGATCTTCCTCAAATTCCGTGCATCCGAATATTTTATGAGTCTCGAAAAACTTGCCAAATATCAGCCAAATCGGTTCAGATTTAGATATAGCTCCCATATATAGCTTTCGCCCGATTTACACTTATTTTCCCACAGAGGCCAATTTTTTGCTCCGATTTAGTTGAAATTTTGCATAGGGAGTAGAATTAGCATTGTAACTATGCGTGCCAAATTTGGTTGAAATCGGTTCAGATTTAGATATAGCTCCCATATATAGCTTTCGCCCGATATGAACTTATATGGCCCCAGAAGCCAGAGTTTTACCCCACTTTGCTTAACATTTTGCACAAGAAGAACGTGAATTTCATCGTGAGCGTGAATTTTTCGTGAATGTGAGTTTCTTCGTGAGCGTGAATTTACTCGTGAGCATGAATTTTTCGTGAACGTGAATTTTTTCGTGAACGTGAATGTCATCGTGAGTGTGAAGTTTTCGTAAATGTGAATTTCTTCGTGAACGTGAATTTCTTCGTGAGCGTGAATTTTGTCGTGAGCGTGAATTGTTCGCGAATGTGAATTTTTTCGTGAACGTGAATTTTGTCGTGAGCGTGATTTTGAAAAAAATTTACTCACGCACATTCACGAACAGAATTTGATGTTCACGCACGATCACGCACGACACATTTTTGTTCAGTCCCATTCACGCACATTCACGTGATTTGGTCAAAATTTCATTCACGAATCACGTGACTCACGCGTGAATCACGCGTGTCACGAAAATTTCGTGTCACGCGCACACCTCTACATTTAATACTAGCGACGCCAACCTGTTATATATGGCGTGAAGATCGGCCAGTCCGAACTTTGGTTGGTTATATCTGGTTGGTTTGGTTGGTTATACCTTTTTTACTAAGCAAATTATATCTCGGATCAAAACTTTACATATCGTTACCCAGCAAAAATAATTGGAAGTTGTTCCACAAACATTTCTTTTAAAGCACATCCCGGAATCCCCGTCGAATTTTTTAACTTCCCATCCCCCATCGTTTTTTTTTCTACTTCCGATGCAATCTTTTTGGACAAGTATTAGAAAGTACGGCTTTTTTAATTGAAAATTTAAGTTTTGGTCATTCAAATTTTACAAAAAAAAAAATAGAAAATCAATAAAAAAGTAAAAAAAAAAATAATAATAAAAACTTAAACTTAAACAAAAACTTGCCGTTTGACTTTTTCACTTCCATGGAAATTCCTTTGAGAAGTTTACGAGAATTTTTATTTTTTTTTGTTGATTTTTAATGGAAAAACTATATATGTTTACAAAAATATATACCGAATATAACAAAATAAAAACGATGTATAACATAACAAAAAAATTTTTGAAATATATTTGGTAAAAAAGAACGACAATTTGAACCAGCGTTTTTTAGTTTTTCATTCATTATAATAAAGAACATCTCCGGAAGTAGTTAGAATGCCGTGGTGTCATATTAGGTTTATATCACAAACATTTGAATAGACGTTTCGATGCATCGTGTTCAATAGCGTCTGTGGCTGAGTGTGCTAAAGCGTTCTGTTACACAGAAAAAAACGTAAACTACATTATGGGAAAAATGAACTATTTCGTGCGAAAATTTAGCTAAATTGTATTCCAAACTTTGAGATTCATTAAATTAAAGAACATTTTTGGATTTTTAACTACCATTTACGAAATGCATCTTTCTCGAAAAGCAAAAATGAACTAAAAAAGCGCCAAATCCTTCCCATCTTAACCACGCTGTAGTTCATTCTTCCTATTTTTGAGAAGTGTACGAAAAACTTTTTCTGTGTTAGTTAGAATTGAACTCATTTGTATGTCATTGAAATTTTACTGCCATTTAGTTCGTAACATTTTTGAGACATACTTGGAATAAAGAAAAAATCGTTGGGCTGGGGAAAATTTCTTACAAAATTTTAAAAATAAACTAAAATAAAATAAAATTTTTGCAATAAATATTGGTTCATTTTAGAATCAGTTTTACAACAGACTTTTTTTGTGTCAACCGACCTAAGTTCAACTCCTGGTGGAAGCGAAGAAGTTTTTCAATTTGTAAAAATTAAATAATAACAAAATAAAAGTGTAACAAAAGATACTGATAAAAATTAAAAATGAAATTGGAGAAGAATTTTTGGTTTTTAGTTTTTTAAATTTCTTCATCCAAATGAACTTTCAAGGTACAACTTCTAAAGCAATACAAATGATCCAAAAATTGAGTACTTCCGTCCTATGACAAGCCCATGTAAAATTCATTGGAGATGATCCAAGTTTGCACTACTTCCGGATAACAAATTGGGGATCCAAACTACTTTTTTGGAAGCACTTTTTGCTGGGTAGTATGTGGTGTTTTATGGACATATGATAAACCTTGATTGAATCTATTCAGAAACAAATTTTCGTATTTTGCCAATTAAAACAAGTAAGGAAAGTCTAAAGTCGGGCGGGGCCGACTATATTATACCCTGCACCACGTTGTAGATCTAAATTTTCGTTACCATATCAAATCCGTCAAATGTGTTGGGGACTATATATAAAGGTTTGTCCCAAATACATATATTTAAATATCACTCGATCTGGACAGAATTTGATAGACTTCTACAAAATGTATAGACTCAATGCACTAGGGTGGAACACAATGTTAGTAAAATAATATGGGAAAATATTTAAGTCTGAAGCAATTTTAAGGAAACTTCGCAAAATATTATTTATGATTTATCGCTCGATATATATGTATTAGAAGCTTGGGAAAATTAGAGTCAGTTTTACAACTTTTCGACTAAGCAGTGGCGATTTTACAAGGAAAATGTTGGTATTTTGACCATTTTTGTCGAAATCAGAAAAACATATATATGGGAGCTATATCTAAATCTGAACCGATTTCAATCAAATTTTACACGCATAGCTACAATGCTTATTCTACTCCCTGTGCAAAATTTCAACTAAATCGGAGGTAAAAATTGGCCTCTGTGGTCATATGAGTGTAAATCGGGCGAAAGCTATATATGGGAGATATATCTAAATCTGAACCGATTTCAATCAAATTTGGCACGCATAGCTACATTGCTAATTCTACTCCCTGTGCAAAATTTCAATTAAATCGGAGTAAACGATTGGCCACTGTGGTCATATGAGTGTAAATCGAGCGAATGATATATATGGGATCTATATCTAAATCTGAACCGATTTCAATAAAATTTGGCACACTTGACTACACTACTAATTGTACTCCTAGTGCAAAATGTCAACCAAATTGGTGTAAAACTCTGGGACCAATTAGTCCATATCGGGCGAAAGATATATATGGGAGCTATATCTAAATCTGAACCGGTTTCAATAAAATTTGGCACACTTGACTATAGTAATAATTGTTCTTCGTGTGCAAAACTTTAAGCAAATTAGGGTAAAACTCTGGCTTCTGGAGCCACCGTGGTGTAATAGTTAGCATGCCCGCTCGATACACAAGGTCGTGGGTTCGATTCCTGCTACGACCGAACACCAAAAAGTTTTTCAGCGGTGGATTATCCCACCTCAGTAATGCTGGTGACATTTCTGAGGGCTATATCGACTCAGGAGCCCACCCTGAGCATTTTTGCCAAAGACACCATGTTCCTATCTTGTCTCCTTCTGGGTGTTGCAAACATACACTGAAAAAACAGTGAACCCACCACGAAGAAAAGTTTCGGTTAATTTTAGAAAATTTTGAATATTTGTAGAAAATTTTAACTAAACAGTATTACAAACGTTGGCATCACGCCGATGTTATAAAAATAAGTAAATATTTTTCGACAAATTCAAGAAAATTTATTAGACATAACTAAGTTTTTTCACTTGTTAAAGAAAATTTTGTAGTTTGAATGAAAAACTTGGAGTTAAAATTTTCAAGAATGTCTTTAGTGATATACGAAGTTCATGATGGACGCATTTTTGGTAAAATTTACAAATTTAAAGAAATTCTGAACTATTTTGTGGAAGGTACGAATTTAGTTAATCATTATGCTTCATTTGAGTTTATTTTTTTCCTCGGTTTTAGTTAATTTAACTAACGTAAACAAAAAATTATTAAAGTAAAGGAAACTTTCTACAAACATAATAATTCCATGAACTAAAATAAAGTTAAATTGGCTTTAGTGAAATAGAGAGTTCACTTTTTTTTTGAGTGTATGCACTAACTCATACCCTGTTCCACAGTGTGGCGCAGGGTATAATAAACAGATTGATATTTTCTAAAACACTTATAATTGACATTGTGGCAATATATCGCAAAAATGACTTGTTTATGGCTAAATGTGTGGAACCTCTTGCATGTTTTTACCGGAAAACCGTTCAGTAAAAACCTGCAACTTCTCTATATCTAAATTTGGTTTTGTTGTTTTAGCTAGTTTTTTTGGGCAAATATGGCGCTTTTTGGTGAAACAATTCTGGCAACGCTTATCCACAAAGACATCCCTATTTCAACACACACAAAACCCACATATCCAGAACGATAGTTTTACACACAGTGATGATACATTGGCTCAAAGTATATATGATGGAAGCAATTAAACTTTACATTCAAACTTTTTTTCACTACATATTCATTTTAAAAATTTAGTACATAAATAATACCGATCTTAAAATTATTTTAGAGAATCTTTTTTACTTACAAAGTATTTTCGTTACGCTTTTGCTAACGATCTGCATTAAATTCAAAGAACAATGCAGGTTAAGCAGAAAATTTACATTAAACTACAAATGCAATTAGGCGTGTTTAGTACTGGATATACTTATGTCGCAAACGTTCTTGTTTTGGTATAGTTTTTTTTATTATAAATAATATTATATTTTTTTACATTTTGAAAGAAAAACGCAACTGTAGCAAAAACGGTCTATAAATATTATAAATAATATTATTTTTTTTTTACATTTTGAAAGAAAAACGCAACTGTAGCAAAAACGGTCTATAAATATACCCTGCGCCACACTGTGAAACAGGGTATTATAAGTTAGTGCATATGTTTGCCACACCCAGACGAGATAGACATATGGTGTCTTTGGCAATATTGTTCAGGGTCGGCCCCTGAGTCGATCTAGCCATGTCCGTCTGTCTGTCTGTGAACACATTTTTGTAATCAAAGTCTAGGTCGCAATTTGGCACAAGTATGTATTCTGGGTCAGAATAGAACCCATATATATCTTTCGCCCGATATCTACTAATAGGGCCACAGAAGCCAGAATTTTAACCTGATTTACTTTAAATTTTGCACAAGAAGTGCAATTGATAGTGTCGTAAAGTGTGCCGAATTTGGTTGAAATCGATTCAGATATAGCTCCCATATATATCTTTCGCCCGATATGCACTTATAAGGCCCCATAAGCCAGAGTTTTGCCCTAATTTGCTTTAAATTTTGCACAAAGAGTAGAATTAATATTGTAGCTATGTGTTCAAAATTTGGTTAGGTTAGGTTAGGTGGCAGCCCGATGTATCAGGCTCACTTAGACTATTCAGTCCATTGTGATACCACATTGGTGAACTTCTCTCTTATCACTGAGTGCTACCGGATTCCATGTAAAGCTCAATGACAAGGGATCTCCTTTTTATAGCCGAGTCCGAACGGCGTTCCACATTGCAGTGAAACCACTTAGAGAAGCTTCGAAACCCTCAGAAATGTCATCAGTATTACTGAGGTGGGATAATCCACCGTTGAAAAACTTTTTGGTGTTCGGTCGAAGCAGGAATCGAACCCACGACCTTGTGTATGCAAGGCTGGCATGCTAACCATTGCACCACGGTGGCTCCAATGTGGTTGAAATCGGTTCAGATTTATATATATATATATATATATATATATATATATATATATATATATATATATATATATATATATATATATATATATATATATATATATATATATATATATATATATATATATATATATATATATATATATATATATATATATATATATATATATATATATATATATATATATATATATATATATATATATATATATATATATATATATATATATATATATATATATATATATATATATATATATATATATATATTTCCCCCCGATTTTCACTCATATAACAACAGAGGTCAAAGTTGTAATCCGATTTAGGTGAAATAACATTGTAACTATGCATACCAAATTTGTTTGAAATCGGTTCAGATTTCGATATAGCTCGCATATATATGTGTTTCTTATTTCGACAAAAATGGCCAAAACGTGTCGAAAACGTGTAAAAATAACTTTAATTTTCCTATACATGTAATACATAGCTATTGACCGATAAATCATAAATACACTTTTGCAAAGTTGCCTAAAAATTGCTTCAGATTTAAATGTTTTCCATATTTTTTACTAACATTGTGTTCCACGCAAGGGGATTGGATTGAAATTTTAAGACTACAGTTTTTTGGAAGTCTAACAAATTTTGTCCAGGTCGAGTCAGATTTAGGTTAGGTTAGGTTAGGTGGCAGCCCGATGTATCAGGCTCACTTAGACTATTCAGTCCATTGTGATACCACATTGGTGAACCTCTCTCTTATCACTGAGTGCTGCCCGATTCCATGTTAAGCTCAATGACAAGGGACCTCCTTTTTATAGCCGAGTCCGAACGGCGTTTCACATTGCAGTGTCGAGTCAGATTTAAATGCATGTATAGGGGAACAGAAACCTTTATAAATAGCACCCAACACATTTGACGAATTTGATATGGCGAAAAAGTAGATCTACAAAGTGTTGCAGGGTATAATATAGTCTGCACCGCCCGACTTTACACTTTCCTTGCTTGTTTTTTAATAAATTTAATATATTATTAATTATTGTTCTAATATATATTTTTTTTATTTTATTGTATTTTGCAGGGTGCTGGTAAAGAAATCCGCGAAGCAATAGCCGATCCCTCACCACAGTGCCAAGAAAAAGCCTGGTCTGCTGTCCTGCCTTTAGTGATAAAACTGAAACGTTGCTACGAGCATTCGTTGGAATTGGAAAAAATTGTTCCAAAGCTATTGGGTCAATTGGTGGGTGGTAAATTAAATCCTACGCAGCACTTGGAAACACAACAAGCTCTGGTCAAGCAACTGGCGGAAATTTTAGAATTTGTTTTAAAATTCGATGAACATAAGGTAAGTCCAAAAATGTATAGAGGTTCAAATACAAACATAAATCACGTTCTGAACGTTAAGGCGGGTAGACTCAAAAAGCAATGTGTTTTTTAAACCGACTTAATTCCCTTATAGATTATCTATTTGTCGAAATTTTCCTCCTTATGTTAGCTAGAAACAACAAGCGTGATTTAACCAATAGTGGAAAGATACACGCAAAAAATAAATCTTTCCTCCCAAACGAATTTTTGTACAAACAAATATTGTTTCCTATTTGCTTTTCGCTACAAGGAAGTTTGTTTAGGAGAAGAGTATATACTCTTTGTGATAAACATTAATTATTTTATAGGATGTAAAAATAAAATCATACAGACTAACACTTTTTCTGGCTATTTGCATCTTCCCTCACATCTTTCTCACTTCCACGAGGGTTTTTAGTTATTAGCACCTTTTCTGTTATACAAACAATGTAGAAGAAATTATTCGATTTCGTAAATTTTTTGAATTTTACCTTTCGCCTGGACGAAGAATTGAACCGCGGGCCATACAGTTTGTAAGCCAAAACACTATCAACTGGGCTATGCAGCTGTTATTGTCATCAACAGACAATTATCGCTATAGCCATCAACGCACAAGAAACGCAAACGGTCCACCTTTCAGAGACGCCTACGAGCCTAAGTAAAAACAAGTACATACGGCCGTAAGTTCGGCCAGGCCGAAGCCTGTACCCTATGTACCCTCCACCATGGATTGCGTAGAAACTTCTACTGAAGACTGTCATCCACAGTCGATTTACTTGGGTTGCGGTAACTTTTGCCGATCTTAAAACTTCCTAATACCGTAATATATACCACGTAGTCCATACGTGGTATATATTAAACTTAAAATGGCCGATTAAATACGTATATAATTAAGTTTGACAAAATTTTCTATAGAAATAAAATTTTGACAAAATTTTCTATAGAAATACAATTTTTACTAAATTTTGAAAAGATTTAAAATTTTCACAACATTCTCTATAGAATTAAAATTTTGACAACATTTTCTACATAAATAAAATTTTTCCAAAATTTTCTATAGAAATAAAATTTGACAAAATTTTCTATAGGAATAAAATTTCGACAAATATTGCTAGATTATTTTTGCTCGAATGGCAAGCATGATTATGAACCGATATGGACCAATTTTTGTGTGAATAGGGATCGGCTATAGGGATCGGCTATATATAACTATAGAGTGATATGGACCAATTTTGGCATGGTTATTAGCGGCCATATATTAACACCACGTTGCAAATTTAAACCGGATCGGATGAATTTTGCTCGTCCAAGTGATTCCGGAGTTCAAATCTCGGGATCGGTTTATATAGGGGCTATATATAATTATGGACTGATATGGACCAATTTTTGAATGGTTCTTAGAGACTATATACTAATATCATGTACCAAATTTCAGTCGGATCGGATGAAATTTGCTTCTCTTAGAGGATCCGCAAACCAAATCTGGGAATCGGTTTATTTGGGGGTTATATATAATTATGGACCGATATGGACCAATTTTTGCATGGTTGTTAGAGACCATATACTAACACCACGTACCAAATTTCAACCGGATCGGATTAATTTTGCTCCTCTAGGAGGCTCCGGAGTTAAAATCTGGGGATCGGTTTATATGGGGGCTATATATAATTATGGACCGATATGGACCAATTTTTGCATGCTTGTTTGAGACCATATACTAACACCACGTACCAAATTTCAACCGGATCGGATTAATTTTGCTCCTCTAAGAGGCTCCGGAGCTCAAATCTGCGAATGGGTTTATATGGGGGCTATATATAATTATGGACCGATATGGACCAAGTTTTACACGGTTGTTAGAGACCATATACTAACACCATGTACCAAATTTCATCCGGATCGGTTGAAATTTCCTTCTCTTAGAGCAATCGCAAGCCAAATTTGGGGGTCCGTTTATATGGGGGCTATACGTAAAAGTGGACTGATATGGACCAATGTTTGCATGGTTGTTAGAGACGATATACTAACACCATCTACCAAATTTAAGCCGGATCGGATAAAATTTGCTTCTTTTAGAGCAATCGCAAGCCAAATATGGGGGTCCGTTTATATGGGGGCTATACGTAAAAGTGGACCGATTTGGACCAATTTTTGCATGGTTGTTAGAGACCATATACTAACACCATGTACCAAATTTCAGCCGGATCGGATGAAATTTGCTTCTCTTAGAGCAATCACAAGCCAAATTTGGGGGTCCGTTTATATGGGGGCTATACGTAAAAGTGGACCGATATGGCCCATTTGCAATACCATCCGACCTACATCAATAACAACTACTTGTGCCAAGTTTCAAGTCGATAGCGTGATTTCAACAGACGGACGGGCGGACATGCTCAGATCGACAGAATATATATACTTTATGGGGTCTTAGAGCAATATTTCGATGTGTTACAAACGGAATGACAAAGATAATATACCCCCATCCTATGGTGGAGGGTATAAAAAAAAACTTTATTTGACAGAAACATTCATTTAGTTGGCCACCGTGGATCAATGGATACAAAAGGTCGTGTGTCGACTGAACACCAAATATTTGTTTTTTGTTTTTTCATATATTCCAAAAATGTTCCGAAGATTCCAAAAATATGTTCGACATTACGCACTACTAGTTATATTACATTTTTACTATAAAACTTCAAAAGGTGTCTTATTAAAGCCTTAAGGTCAGAAAAGAACATTGTTTGCTATAAACGAAATGGTGTGGGCCTTTGGATCAAAAATTATTTTTTTTTATTGCAAAAATAAAAATTTTGTAACAAAAGAATTTTTGGTGATAAAAGTTTAAAATGTTCGAAAACATTCAAAAAACTAACAAAAGAAAAACTTTTTCGGTCCAAACTTTTTTTTTGCGTGTGCTTCTGTCAAATTGATTATGCCAAAACCTTTTAGATATCTTATTAGAATTTCCAAATTCCTCATCACCATTCTTTAATTACGGAGAAACTATAAACCTATCATCCTTTACAACAACATTTATTAATTTTTTGCTATATAAAATTTCGTACACTGACAGAAGAGTTTTCTTTTCTGGGGAAATTTTAGACAAACAAATTTTAATTTGACGCTAATTTTTTTTTCTTTAACAACAGTTAAAAATTATCAGAGAATCGCTTGCCGTGATTTCGAGTTTATTTGCTCTTAAAAGAAATACTTTACATTAAAAGGGAATTTCGTTTGTCTAAAATTTCGTTCCCGAGGAAAGTTGTACTGTTCTCTGTTCTTTAAATTTCGCAAAAAATTACTGACCAAACCGGGGTGAAGTAAAAACGAACACCTACTAAAAATACAATTCCTGTGATCCAGATTCGCTGGGGTTATCGAAATATTGGTCATTTTGTGTTATGGTCTATTCATCCTGAAGATAAACCTCCAAATTAGCGTTGAATAAAAGTAGAAATCGAAATCTACACGCAAAAAATGAATTTCTTTCCCCTTCCAAACAAAGTTTGAGACAAAAAAAAATATCTTTTGTTGTTAAAGTTATTTCTTTCTGTCAAACAAAGTTCGTTGGGGACAAACGCCATCACGGCACAATAAATAAAGATTTATTTCCTTTAAGAAAACAACTTCAAAAAGAAAAGAAAACTGTGCTGGAGGTATCTGGAGGAACCCAAGATTTTATTTTGAAACAGGTATATAAATTTGTATATTTTGTGTCCTAAAATCTCAGTTTCACAAACTTTATCATTAAATTAATAATAATCTCCAGTGTAGTAATATTAGTGACCATATGTCTGTCAAGTTTTTATTTGTTTGTTTGCATTTCTTGTTTCTTTGCTTTTTGATGTTAAACTTTAGTGCCATTGCAATTAATTTATTAATTGTGTAGGTTTACAGTTTTTTTTGAGCGGTGATGTCGGTATAAATTCCAACTGGCTTCTTCAAATGTTCGCGTGCTTAAAATCGAGTTTTGCCACTGATTACAGATCTGTAATTCTTCATTTATTTTATTGGTGGGCAGTCCATGGCAGTATATTGCGTGGTTGTTTACCGTTTTATTATTTCAAAAAATTCAACTATTGTTCATGAAGCAAATTATACAAAAACATAACTATGGATTTCATGTTGAAAGTATAGAAATCCAATGAAATCATCTGCATCGTTCTTACTGCATCATAGTTATGTACACTCAAAAAAAAATTTGATTTAATAATAAAGGTTATATAAACTCCATTTTATGACCCCCAATTCTCACTAAACATTTCTTTGAAAGGAAGACTTTAAACAAATTATACACCTATATTCTGGTTTTCGAATTCGCAAAACGCAAAATTTTTTATTGTCAATAACTTCTGAACCATTCCATATTTTGACAAAAAAGTTCTCCCAATAAATTTCCTTATCCATAAGAATAGTGCACACAAAAAAAATTTTTCTGATTCAATCACGAAATTAATTGATCCAATTAATTTTTTAATTGAAATGTCTTCAATCACGAAAATGATAGTATCAATCACAGTTTTAATTGGGCATAGAAAAAATTCTTGATTAAACAATTAATTAATTTCATTACCAAATTTCAATTAATTTTTTAATTGATTCAATTAAAAATTTAATTGATGTTGATTGCAAAACTCAATTAATTTAGTAATTAAAAAAGGTAACTATTTTCAATTACATTCTGAATTGGCTTAGAAATTTTATTTGGATTAACAATTGATTGTTTGAAAAAAATTTTAATTAAAAATTTAAAAAAAAAATGTTCATCACTTTTTTAACTGACTTAGTCTTCCGAATTTCTTTAAATTGTATTTGTATCAATTAACTTTTTAATTAAAAATTTTAAAATTTTCAATCATTGACTTAATTAACTTAATGTTTCTATCTTGATTAAAATCTTAATTGTACCAATTAATTTATTAATTGAAAAAAAAATCAACTTCAATTAACTTTTTAATTGGAAATATTTTGGTGATATTTTTTTCTGTGTGTGTTAAAATTTCGTGTTATATATCTTTGTAGTTCGGAAAATAGATGTTAAGGAAAATTTTGCGTTTTGAAAATTCGAAAGCTGAGGGATAATCTTTGTGTTAACGAAATTTTTCATTAACCTTCACTGAAGAAAATAGTGTACCCTTCTCAATATAAATACAAAAGTTTTTCAAAAAATAAATTCTATGTTGCTCCAGCGCCTTTAAGTCTTTATTTTATCAATATTTCAATGAATGAATTTGTATTTAAATTTAAAGCTTACACACAAAGAAAAATACTTTCCTGTGAAATGAAATTTTAGACAACCGAAATTCCCCTTTATTATAAAGAATTTTCTTTAAAAGATAATATACCCGAATTAACGATAAGTGTTGCAACGACTGTCAAAAGAAAACTTGACTACAATTTCGTTCTTCAGAAAAGAAAACTCTTCTGCCACACAGAAAGTAAATATAAACTATGTTATGGGAAAAATGACCTATCTCGTGAGAAAATTAAACTAAATTGTATTCCATTTCCATATTTTATTAAATTAACGGAAATTTTCTAACAATTTTGGATTTTTACTACCATTTGCGAAATGCATCCTTTTCGAAAAGCAAAAATTATTTTATAAGGAAAATGTGAGTATTTTGGTCATTTTTGCCCAAATCGGAAAGACATATATATATGGAAGCTATATCTAAATCTGAACCGATTCCAACCTAATCTAACATGCATAGTTACTATGTTAGGTTAGGTTAGGTGGCAGCCCGATGTATCAGGCTCACTTAGACTATTCATTCCATTGTGATACCACATTGGTGAGCTTCTCTCTGAGTGCTGCCCGATTCCATATTAAGCTCAATGACAAGCCGAGTCGGAAAGGCGTTCCACATTGCAGTGAAACCACTTAGAAAAGCTTTGAAACCCCCAGATGTGCCACCAGCATTACTGAGGTGGGATAATCTACCGCTGAAAAACTTTTTGGCGTTCGGTCGAAGCAGGAATCTAACTCACGACCTTGTGTATGCAAGGCGGGCATGCTAACGTGTAGATGTTACAAACATATAAACCAACATATAATACCCTGTTCCACAGTGTGGCACAGGGTATGAAAATGGGCCTATTTTGTTTTACTTAATAAATAAAATTTTACGAGTGCGGTTCGGAAACTTCTTAGCCTATCAATGAAAGAGAATAGTTAGTTTTTCAAAAATATTTTTATTTTTCAATATAATCTTCTGAAACTTCAATACACTTAGTCCAACGCTTTTCTAGCAATTCTATCCCTTCATTAAAATAGTTTTCCTCAAGGTCTTCAAAATAGTGGTTTACAACTGCAATTGCATCTTCATTTGAGGTAAAACGCTTGCCAGCAAGCGTTTTACAAGTAAAAGTCACTGGGAGCTAAATCAGGAGAATAAGGTGGGTGGTCAAGCAACTCGTACTTTAATTCGTTGATTTTAGTCATTGTTAAAACACTCTTGTGCCCTTGTCCATGTTTTGGTATAGCCCCCATATAGACCGATATCCCGATTTTACTTCTTGGGCTTCTAGAATCCGAAGTTTTTATCCAATTTGCCTGAAATTGGAAATCTAGGGGTATTTTCGGGCCATAAACTGGTGTGCCGAAAACGGTGAGTATCGGTCCATATTTTAGTATAGCCCCCATAAGAACGATCTCCCGATTTAACTCCTTGGGTTTCTAGAAACCGTAGTTTTTATCTGATTCGCCTGAAATTGTAAATATTCTGGTATTTTAGGCTCACAAAAACGTGTATCAGATTAAGTTTTTATCGGTCCATTTGGTAATGCCTCCATATAGACCGACTTCACTTCTTGAGGGTGTAGAAGGCGCACTGATCATGAAAATTGCTTGAAACTCAATGTAAAATTTCCAGATTTTACTTCTACAGATTTAAGATTTCAAATCAAGACGTTATTTTATAATTTTCTTGCACACTTGCAAGAGATGTTAATGATTCCTCTAAAATGCAAACAAAAATGGTTCTTATAAATCCAGAATCTGATATAGTCCTCATAGGTGAAATCTTTAAATTTATTTTCGGGAAGTGTCCTCAAGTCCTCAAGCCCTCCTGAAATTTCAAAGGAAACCCTAATATTTGGTTCATGGTGGAGGGTATTTAAGATTCGGCCCGGCCGAACTTAGTGCTGTATATACTTGTTTACTGTTGCATATGAAGGAGCACTTTCACCTAACACATTCACCATATCATTATGAATTTCTTGTCCCGATAAACCTTTTTTATGTAAATATTTAATGACAGCACGCATTTCTAATTTTTCCATTGTAAAAAAATTGCGGATGCGTCTTTTTTGAACACCTGTTTCTATATGATCGAAACAAAATTTAACGTGTGTTCATAACAGAGATGGAAGTTTCCAAAACACTTAACTTTTTTCTGTTTATACCGCGCTTTTTGTGCTAGGCTAAGAAGTTTCCGAACTGCCCTCATATATGAAATTGAAACACAAATGTGATTGTTTTTACTTGTCCCGACAAATCCCGGATTTTACAGATTTCGGCAACCATCATCGTGCAACCCTAACTGCGGTATATACTTGTTTATATTGCCTTTGTGTAGCTGGGCTATCATAACGTATCACGTTTTGGGAATTGTTGACAAAGATTTGTTATACCTCCTGACCTCCAAAATACAGACAACACACACGCACTACCCGAACTAATTTCTGATCGACAAACATGTTTGCCGAGAAAAGAAAACTTTTTCGACAAAAATATACCATGTTCACCGTCCAAAAAATTAATTTGCTCCTGAAACATGTTTGGGGCGATCATATTCTCTTCTCTGCGTGTAATACCCACTCTAATCTCATTGATGTACAGGATATGAAATTTTTTAATAAAAACTAACTCACAATTTCATCTCGAGCCATTCATATAAAAACTAATACCAATAAATTGTTGGCAAACAAAGTTTCTAAAATAAACGAACAAAACTATGTTTGCAATAATTTAACTTTGCCGTCAAAGTAATTTTGCCTGAACTTTCTACCAGTAATTTTAATATGTTACGCCGTTAAATTATTTTTAAGGGTAGGATTTGTGTTAGATAAACGAAATTATGATTGCAATAATTTTGAAAAAGCTTACACACACTTGCAAACTCAAAAGTACACTTTTGTTTGCAAATCGTGTGTGATAAACATGTACAAGTATAGATTACATGGCGTGATTTATTGTTAATACAATAAGTATTTATTTAAGTATTATTTTAAAATTATCCAATGATGTGATTTCAATGGTTTAATAGATAACAACCACAACCTCATAAAATTTTTCTAAATCTACAAAATACATATATTTTTTCTTTTGTCTATTCATACCAGAGGTGTGCATGTGAGTGACATTTTACTCACGCTCACGCACACTTAATAGAATTTGTCTCGCACGATATTTGTTGGTAGCAGTGTTGCCAGAATTTTTCTGACTCTTGTCCCCAAATTATGATGTTTTCGTCCCCAAAAATCCCCAATTTAAATTTAAATTCCTCACAAAAATCCCCAATACACTTTTGACAAGTAAAAAAAAAAATGAAGCAAAATGCTCTGCTGTAGAAAATCAGTAATAATTTAAAAATTAAAATTTTGTAAAATCAAGATCAAGATTTCAAACCACAACTCCAAGAAACTGGTGATCGTCTTCCAAATGCTGGATATATGAAAATGGGATTTCGGTCTCCTTGTACTTATGAACGAAAATTTACTGCTAAATATTCAAGTAGTAAAATTGGGTGGTAGACACGTTACCAAAGTTGATAGAATTCTACCAGAAATGGTAGATTTAACTTGTCTACAGAAATAAACTTCTGACAAAATTTTCTAAATAGAAATAAAATTTGAGAAAATTTTGTATATGAAAAAAAGAGAAATTTTTTTACATGTAAATACAATTTTGGCAAAATTTTCTATATAAATAAAATTTTTATAAAATTTTCTATAGAAATAAAATGTTGATAAAATTTTATATAGAAATAAAAATAAAAAAAAAAATTATATAGAATAAAAAATCCCCAAGCCCCCAGCTCAGAAATTTCGTCGCCATTTACGACAAAATATCCCCAATTTGGGGATAAATCGCCAATACTGGCAACACTGGTTGGTAGGATTTACGCACACCCACGAAGTGGAAATCTGTAAGTACACACACACTCACCTACGAATCATTTTTAAACTCTCACACATACTCACGAGTGGACAATATTTATTCAAGCATACAAGATCGCGACTCACAACACACAAAATTTTTTTTTTCTGATTCAATCACGAAATTAATAGATCCAATTATTTTTTTAATTGAAATGTCTTCAATCACAGAAATGATAGTATCAATTTAAAAAAAATAATTGTTACAATTAAAAAATTGATACTATTTAGTTTTGTGATTGATTTTGGTTTCAATTGAAAAATGTGTTAAATCAATTACATTTTTATTTGAGTATTTTTTAAAACTCTATTAAGACTTTAATTTGAAAATTTTTCGTGAAAAGTTTTTCTGTGAATTTAGCATGTGTTACGTTTGAAATCTTCTTCCTAAGAGTGCGTAGAAGTGAAAACGAGAGCATGATTAAAGGTGACGGTTATTGAGATATAAAGATCGTTAGTTTGACTAAAAAAACTCGTGATCGTGTTTTTGCGAAAATTATACATACTCAAGATGTGATCTGTCTGATAGATGTTTTTGTTACCCACGTCACTCATGCTATTGCCAAATTTGATAAAAATAGTCAAGATCAGATTATTTTCGTGTCTGATAGATGTTTTTTTTTTGGTTGCCCACGTACACTCACGCTATTGCCATCAGCGTGAGCCACAAAAATTTCATGTCACGTACACACCTCTAATTTATACCCAATATATATGTGAATGAGTGTGTGATGTTATTGTTCTACACGGTTTATTCATTACAAATCATCTCTATGAGAGTATATTCGGTTGTATGAGAGTGGTCCCATAAGTAACAGGTTGGCTGATAAGTCCCCGGTCTAACAAAGAAAAACATTTTTTTGTCAAAATTCGTTTTTATTATTCAACATAGTTCCCTTCAAGAGCGATACAACGATTATAACGACCTTCCAATTTTTTGATACCATTTTGGTAGTACTCCTTCGGTTTTGCCTCAAAATAGGCCTCAGTTTCGGCGATCACATCTTCATTGCAGCCAAATTTGTTCCCTGCGAGCATCCTTTTGAGGTCTGAGAACAAGAAAAAGTCGCTGGGGGCCAGATCCGGAGAATTCATGAATTTTAGCCATCGTTCTCAATGACTTGTGGCACGGTGCGTTGTCTTGGTGGAACAACACTTTTTTCTTCTTCATATGGGGCCGTTTTGCCGCGATTTCGACCTTCAAACGCTCCAATAACGCCATATAATAGTTACTGTTGATGGTTTTTCCCTTCTCAAGATAATCGATAAAAGTTATTCCATGCGCATCCCAAAAAACAGAGGCCATTACTTTGCCAGCGGACTTTTGAGTCTTTCCACGCTTCGGAGACGGTTCACCGGTCGCTGTCCACTCAGCCGACTGTCGATTGAACTCAGGAGTGTAGTGATGGAGCCATGTTTCATCCATTGTCACATATCGACGGAAAACTCGGGTGTATTACGAGTTGACAGCTGAAAACACCGCTGCGAATCATCAACACGTTGTTGTTTTTGGTCAAACGGGAGCTCGCGCGGCACCCATTATGCACAGAGCTTCCGCATATCCAAATATTGATGAATGATATGACCAACACGTTCCTTTGATATCTCTAAGGCCTCTGCTATCTCGATCAACTTCATTTTACGGTCATTCAAAATCATTTTGTGGATTTTTTTGATGTTTTCGTCGGTAAACACCTCTTTCGGGCGTCCACTGCGTTCACCGTCCTCCGTGCTCATTTCACCACGCTTGAATTTTGCATACCAATCAATTATTGTTGATTTCCCTGGGGCAGAGTCCGGAAACTCATTATCAATCCAAGTTTTTGCTTCCACCGTATTTTTCCCTTCAGAAAACAGTATTTTATCAAAACACGAAATTCCTTTTTTCCATTTTTTTCACAATAACAAAAGTTGCTTCACAAAAGACGCTCTATCTCACAAACTAATTGACTTACAGACGTCAAATTTTGACACGAATCATTTGAAGGTTGGTACTATATAAAAATAATATGCATTTAATACTATGTGTCAGACCGAGGACTTATCAGCCAACCTCACCCTCAAAAAAAATCGCTTCTTTAACATATGTTCCAAACATATTTTGCAGGAAGCACATATATTATTGGATACTGCCGAAACATTAATATGTTTGTTTTATGTGAACATATTATATGTTTGGAAGCATTTTGAGCCCAAAAATGTTATATGCTTGGAAGAATTTTTCGTAAAGACGATTGTGCTCATTCCCTAACATACTCGTAATTTTCACCTCCACGAAATAGTTTAGTTCTTGGCACCTTTTTCTGTAATACAAATAATGTTGAAGAAATTATTCACTTTTATACATTTTTTAAATTTTACCTTTCGCCTGCATGGAAAATCGAACCGAGGACCATACAGTTTGTAAGCCAACACACTATCCACTGGGCTACGTAGCTGTCACCAGTAGATATTTATCGTTATAAGTTATATTTATATAGCATAGTTTGCAGCACCCACGATCCCATGCAAACATAACATTATTTAACAGAAACATACATTTGTTTGCCACGTGGAGCAGTGGTTAGCATGTCTGCCTTGTATGCAAAGGGTCGTGGGTTCAATCCCTGCTCCGACCGAACACTTTTTTTTTTAATTTACACATTTATATTTATACTATATTAAATTTTTATAATGAAACTTCGAAATGTGCGATATTAAAGATTTATATATAAACGAAATCGACTGATTTTTGGATAAAATATTATTTTTTTATTGCAAAAATAACAATTTTGTAACAAAAAACTGTTTTTGGTACAAAACTTTAAAATTTTGAAGGAATTCAAAAACTCTAACAAAAGAAGAACGTGGAGTCGAGTATAAACATACATAAATAATATAAACATAAATTTAGTTAGGCGTGAACAGTTTTTACTAGCATTTAACACCATCGCTCTAAAATGCCTTCTATATTTCTTTAATAATTCATTTTAAAGAAAATAAACTTTTTAAATTGTTTTAGCTGCAAAACTCGAACTTAATGCCCGCTTTTATATTTGAAGGTGTACGTCAACTCCTCGTGGACTACTTATTAATAAAGAGGAACTAAACTTTGTTTTTATACATTTTACTGTGTAATTTTTCACTATTTCCTCCTTATTTCATTTTACTGTCCCAACTCTAAAAAGAGTATTGTGCCCTTTAGTTATTTTTGTGAAGACACTTGATTTCTATTCTCTTAAATAATATTTAGACTTAAGCATATCAAAGTTTTGGCCTTATCATAAAACAGTTTTCCGAAACAACATACAAGCGGTTTCACAGAAATTATTCTCTTTTGGTTCTTTCGCTGTGTTATGTTGATATCTTTCGTCAACTCTCCCGGTTTCCATCTCTATTTCTTTCTCTATATGTTACTCTCTCTGTCGCTTTGAATGAAATATCACAACATATGTATGTTTAGTCGAAATTTGTAAATTTATATATGTTTGCATTCACACATATGATTTTTATGAAACATTCATGCCCCAAACATAATATATTCTAACATATTAACATAGATGTCCCAAACATTTAGTGTTAGTTTAGGAACATTACATGTTTGCACTTAAATATATTGTGTTTTAAAATTGTGCCCGAAACACATTTTGTTTCTATCGGAACATATGAAAAACATATTTTTCTAACAGTGCTGTTATAACTTACGTACGCAAAACATTGTTAGAGTAAAGGAAACTTTTTCCAAATATAATAATTCCATGAAGTAAAATTGGCTTTAGTGAAATAGAGGGCTCACTTTTTTTAGTGCAGGCAAAACATATTCCTTTCGAGCAATTACAATAAAATAACAAAAAATCGGTCATCTTTTTCTTTCATTACTTTTATTTATAACTTTCACTATCAAAAGACCGGTCGTATTCTACGTGGATATTTTTTTATGTATTCTTCGAAATATTTATTGTAATCAGCTTTGGATGCTTGGCCAGTTATTTGTTCCTCACTATAAAGAGAACTTGCTACAGCACGAAGGTAATTTAAATCTGTATTCGAAGCATGCACCGGTTTTTCTACAGGTGATGGTCCCCGATTATTTAAATGGAAGAAATGAGGTAGCTGTTGCAGTTCAGAGGCTTCAGGATGTTGTAGACTAATAAAATCCTGTTGATTAGATAAATCATCCTGCGGTGGTGATGTTAGTATTTCATGCCTTCTAACATCGCTATGATAAATCACTGCTTGATTGTCATAATGGTAGTCTGATGGCTTTTGAACTTGACGATGATTGTAGGGCACTGGTGTTAAATTCTTGGGGTTTCTTTGCATGTGTGTGGGATTGTTTGATTGATGTTGCTGTACATTATGATTGTTATAAAAGTAATCGTCTCCTACGATAATAGGTGGACCAGTCCAAAATTGCGTTGGTGTTTGACTGGGTGATGTAAAATACAGTTGATTGGCATTTTCATAGCCCTCGGAAGATGAAGGTTGTCGCGGTGATGCTGTTTGTTGTAACCCGTTTGCATATGAATACTTCAATGGGGTATATGAATTATGTCTGTATGATATATAGTGGTTATTTGTATCATCATCCGGTGGATTAGGGGAAATTTGTGGGAAAATTCTAATATTTCCATTCCTATTGTTTTCGTTAGTTTGTTGTGCCTCCGACCATCCACAAGTCATTAGCAGGCTGCATATCAACAGGAAGCGGAATTCACTCTGTAAACAAAAAAAGTCTCAAATTAATACTTTTTTTAATTCTCAATTCGATATGGAAAATCCAACCATCTCAAATCAATTTAGTTGTAAGCACACACTTACTTGACGACAAATCATGATGTTGTTTTAACAAAATCCATGTGGAAACTATTCCAAGTAATCATTTAGAATCTCTACTTATATATAAAAGCTTAGAACCTTGTAGAGGTTCATAAACATTGGTAAATGGTGGGTGGGAGGGATGGCGGAAATTGGGAGGAGAGATTATTCAATAATAGTAAGTTTTGCTATGTTGCGATGATCTCAAGCAAAAACCTCTCGTTTTTCCCTCAACTGGCTGTATAGCAAAAATAAAAATAAAATTAATTTGAAATATTTCATATGGAAAACATATATGACATCGCGTTCATTGCGATGCTTCTCTACCCCAGGTCAGTCATCAGTTCTCCTCGTCCCCTCATATCATAATTGATCGTTGATGTGTGGTTATGCTCGGTGCAAATCATCAATTACGCATAAGTGCTCTTGCTGCTGGGCCATTTGATTTAATTCACAACTCTAATTGTCATGTCACGTAATGTTCTCCTTTATGTTCCTTCTGATAATCTTTGGCACGTTTTGGCCACAACGTTTTCATTCATTCTCAAAATGTATTTATGCGACAATTTAGAATTGAGTTTTACCTTCTTAGTATACGCTTCACTATGTGATGGTAGCAGCATATTGTAATACTCATAACAATGACGAAACCTTTTTTTTTGCCATGAAATGAAAAACAGTGATTCTCAGGTGGTGAAGTAAAGAGTACATAAATTCACAGGAGAAAAGGTTGCAAACATTCCTACACAGATGGTTGAAAACTGCATGGACAAGTAGTAAATTAACATCGATCAAAAGTTACCTGAGCAGTGTTGTATTTATGTGACAATATGGGGTTGACTTCTATCCATGTTTTGCAGAATTTTCCGTTTAATAGAAATTTTATGTTATATTTTCCAACATTTAGTTGAACCTTTTGTAATACATAATTGGATGTGTAAATATTCACAAAGTTGCTTGATTTCCGAAGAATTCAAAATTTTGGGTGTGTGAAGGCCCTTTCATCGAGTTCTGCGCCCATAGAAGGAATATGATCACATCAAATATGTTTCAAGTGAATAATGTTATTTTTAAACAGGAAACATGTGAATATTTTTTGCAAATGTACATGTTTGTCGTAACCATGCTGTCTTGTCGAAAATTCTGTTTCTGATTTCGTTGATTGTTTCGAGTCAAACATCGGGTTCTTAATTATATGTGCGGGCGCCAGTCGTACGTGGAATTTAGAGATAGAAAGTCAAGACCTCATAGAGTGAAATGTGCTGTTCCTCAAGGTGGGGTGCTATATACGGCACTGTTCATCTCCTAACTATCCTCTATTCCATACCCTCCTGACGGCTTTGAGATTATATCATATGCGGACGGCTGTACACTCATGGCATCCGGGCCCATAGGTTAGGTTAGGTTAAAGTAGCAGCCCGATTAAGTTTCAAGCCAGTGATGCCAATTTGGTGCTTTTAGCACCAAATTTAGTGCTTTTTGACTTCTAAAAAGCACCAAATTGCCTTTTTGGCGCCTTTTCCAAAAAAGCACCAACTTGGTGCTTTCTGGCATTTTCATTTAGTGCTTTTGATGCTTTTTTCATTTTGACCAGTATTAAGTTTATTTGATACAAAAATTTGGATTAGACTTTCAAGAGCTGAAGAAACTCAACTTTATTGCCAAATATAGAATTTAATTGTTATGAAGGTGGTATGGATTATTATACCCTGCGCCACACTGTGGAACAGGGTATTATAAGTTAGTGCATATGTTTGCAACACCCAGAAGCAGACGAGATAGACACATGGTGTCTTTGGCAATAATGCTCAGGGTGAGTCCCTGAGTCGATATAACCATGTCCGTCTGTCTGTGAACACATTTTGGTGATCAAAGTCTAGGTCGCAATTTAAGTCCAATCGCCTTCAAATTTGGCGCATGTTCCTAATTTGGGTCAGAATAGAACCCTATTGATTTTGGAAGAAATCAGTTCAGATTTAGATATAGCTCCCATATATATCTTTCGCCCGATATGCACTAATATGGACCCAGCAGCCAGAGTTTTATACCGATTTGCTTGAAATTTTGTACAAACATAACACTTAGTCGTATAGTCAAGTGTGCAAAATTTGATTGAAATCGGTTCAGATTTAGAAATAGCTCCCATATATATCTTTCGCCCGATATGGACTTATATGGCCCCAGAAGCCAGATTTTTGGCCGAATTTGGTTGAAATTTTGCACTGGGAGTACAAATAGTAGTATAGTCAAGTGTGCAAAATTTGATTGAAATCGGTTCAGATTTAGATATAGCTCCCATATATATCTTTCGCCCGATATGGACTAATATGGTCCTAAAAGCCAGAGTTTTGGCCCAATTTGGTTTAAACTTTGCACAGGGAGTAGATTTAGCATTGTAGCTATGCGTGCCAAATTTGATTGAAATCGGTTCAGATTTATATATAGCTCCCATATATAGCTTTCGCCCGATTTACACTCATATGACCACAGAAGCCAATTTTTAACTCCGATTTAGTTAAAATTTTGCACAGGGAGTAGAATTAATATTGTAGCTATGCGTGCCAAAATCGGTTCAGATGTAGATATAGCTCCCATATATATGTTTTTATGATTTCGACAAAAATGGTCAAAATACCAACATTTTCCTTGTAAAATCGCCACTGCTTAGTCGAAAAGTTGTAAAACTGACTCTAATTTTCCCAAGCTTCTAATACATATATATCGAGCGATAAATCATAAATAATATTTTGCGAAGTTTCCTTAAAATTGCTTCAGATTTAAATATTTTCCCATATTATTTTACTAACATTGTGTTCCACCCTAGTGCATTGAGTCTATACATTTTGTAGAAGTCTATCAAATTCTGTCCAGATCGAGTGATATTTAAATATAAGTATTTGGGACAAACCTTTATATATAGCCCCCACTACATTTGACGAATGTGATATGGTATCGAAAATTTAGATCTACAAAGTGGTGCAGGGTATAATATAGACGGCCCCACCCGACTTTAGACTTTCTTTACTTGTTTTTTACTAACAAAGTGTGCCACCCTAGTGCATTAGCCGACTTAATTTTTGAGTCTATAGATTTTGTAGAAGTCTATCAAATTCTGTCTAGATGGAGTGATATTTAAATGTATGTATTTGGGAAAAACCTTTATATATTGCCCCCAACACACTTGACGGATGTGATATGGTATCGAAAATTTAGATCTACACAGTGGTGTAGGGTATAATATAGTCGGCCCCACCCGACTTTCCTTACTTGTTTTTTAATTAATATTGTTATTGAGGGTATTCTGTAGAAAAGTCTAGGGACGAGTGCCGAATTTGTACTCACAAAATACTCACAAACTCACAAAATAAGCAATAGACTCCTTCCATATTAATATTTTGAAAGTTGAAAGACATTACTGATCAAAATGAATTGGATGAAAACATTAAAACGGAACAAGGTGTATACTTGAAAAGCGGTTCATAACTTCATAAAATTACAAATTCAATGCACAAAAGTTCTATAATACATCTTCGGAAGTTTTTTTTAGTAGAGTATTTAATTTTTGATTTTATGGTGGGAAGTGGTATGTTAGAATTTATAATATATTTTTGTTGCTTTTTGGCCTTGGGGAGTTGGCCACTCACTTAGACTATTCAGTTCATTGTGATACCACATCAACTAAAAGTATCTATTACATATGTTCACTTCTATTTTTAACCACTGTGGTGCAATGGTTAGCATGACCCGCCTTGCATACACAATATCGTGGGTTCGATTCCTGCTTCCACCGATCACAAAAAAGTTTTTCAGCGATGGATTATCCCACCTCAGAAATGCTGGTGACATTTCTGAGCGTTTCAAAGCTTCTCTAAGTGGTTTCACTGCAATGTGGAACGCCGTTCGGACTCGGCTATAAAAAGGAGGTCTCTAGTCATTGAGCTTAACATGGAATCGGGCAGCACTCAGTGATAAGAGAGAAGTTCACCACCTAACCTAACCTAACCACTGAACCTTCTCGATTATTTTCTTCTGTTGAACCAACCAGATTGTTCCAAAAACTTTAGCAGATTGCTTAAGTTAACGTTTTCAGCTCCCCCAGTAGTCTAAAGCTATATGCTCCTAAAATTCGCTTACGCCTAACACAAAATGCAGGACATTCACACAACGGGTGTTTTATTGATTCCTTTTCCTCCGCATCATGACAGCTCATACAGTAGTCCTTATACTTCGCGCCAATAGTTTTTGCAAAATCGCAGAGACCCGTTATAGCAGGAGTGATATCTGACGTCTTGATAACACTAGCATATCTGGTGTGCGGTTTAAGTTTAAATGGGCCATATTAGGTGAATACTGTACTGCTCAGCCATCCCGTTGAGAGATTTGCGGCAGCCGATGGCCGTTTTCGAGTTAAGGAACATAGAGTCCAAGGATTTTATTGCAGGTTGACTGTCTGAGTATATATTAATGCCAACATTTGTTCGAACATTACTTCTCAGCCAATTTTCCACCTCTTTTATTTCTAATATTTCAGCCTGAAACACACTACACACAAAAAAAAATTTCTGATTCAATCACGAAATTAATTGATCCAATTAATTTTTAATTGAAATGTCTTCAATCACAGAAATGATAGTATCAATTAAAAAATTAATTAAAGGTCAATTAAAAAGTTAATTGATCCAATTAAAAAATTAATTGATACTATTATTTTTGTGGTTGATTTTTGTTTCAATTAAAAAATTTGTTGAATCAATTAAATTTTTAATTGAATATTTTTTAAAACTCAATTAAAATTTTAATTGGAAAATTTTTCGTGAAATTTTTTTGTGTGTACAGTGATTAGGTAATCATTTCGCTATTCGAAGTTCCAGGTCTTTAGAATATACTCCGAAACCCACTTGTCCATCCAATTTGGAGCCATCAGTGTAGAAATCTATATCGCGTTTATTCCCTGGGGTCTGTCTGCACCACGCCTCACTGTTGGGAATTAGAGTTTCAAACTTTTTTCGAAAAATGGTCTCGCCAGAGTGTAATCCATTACGTTTGCACATCTGGCGTTAGTTTGAGGACCGAACTGTGGCCGTACTTTTTTCCGGCGGTCACGGTAGCTCACGCAACCGCGCAGTCGTTGTTGGTGACTGTTTGGTCAAAATGTCTAAAGGCAATAGATGCAGCATGACATTAAGGGAATCTGTTCCTGTCTTACTGAATGCGCCTGAGATACGCAAGCACGTCATACGCTGAACTTCATCTAAACTTGTCGGCTGCTGAAGTGCCGGCCACCAGACTACAACACCATATAGCATTATAGGTCTAACCACTGCCGTGTATAGGCAATGTACAATTTTCGGTTTTAGTTCCCACTTTTTTCCTATTGACTTTTTGCACGAGTACAAAGCTACCGTGGCTTTTCTCGCCCTTTCTTCAATATTAAGCTTAAAGTTTAGCTTCCTGTCCAAAATAACGCCAAGGTATTTTGCACCCATCAAAGGGAATTTCAATACCCCCTAAGGATATGGGCTTAACCGTGTGAGATTTACCCCAAGACCATTCTCTTTCGCCCATTTCCGATAGCATACCAGACAGATCTGAATGCACTCAAAACACAGTAAATTTTTAAGTAACCTGTATTACAAACGTAGATGCCATGCCGATTTCACAAACATCAGTAAATATTTTTCGACAAATTTAAGAAAATTTGTTAGACATATTTTTTTCACTTGTAAAAGAAATGTTCGTAGTGTGAAGAAAAGAATGAAGTACAAATTGGCATTATTAGTAAAATTTACCAATTTTAAGACATTCTGAACTATTTTGTGGGAGACACGAATTTAGTAAATCTTTATGCTTCAATTGCGTATAATTTTTCCCCTTTGTAAGGTAATTTAACTACGCAAAAAAATTATTAATGTTAAGAAATTTTTCTCAAAATATAATAATTCCATGAACTAAAATAGAATTAAATTGGCTTTAGTGCCTTTGAGTGTAGGATTCTGTACGTGAAGCAGTGATCAGTCTCTACACACAAAAAAAATTTTCTGATTCAATCACGAAATTAATTGATCCAATTAATTTTTAATTGAAATGGCTTCAATCACAGAAATGATAGTATCAATTAAAAAAAATAATTGAAGGTCAATTAAAAAGTTAATTGATCCAATTAAAAAATTAATTGATACTATTATTTTTGTGATTGATTTTTGTTTCAATTAAAAAATTTGTTGAATCAATTAAATTTTTAATTGAATATTTTTTAAAACTCAATTAAAATTTTAATTGGAAAATTTTTCGTGAAATTTTTTTGTGTGTACGCATCCCATCTTAGTCGCAGAGTTCCTTGATCTGGATACAAACCGTACATCGGTAAAGCGTAACACAAAAATGCATGATAACACAATACACTGTTCCAACAACAACGAAACTGTTCCTGTTCCTCGTTCAAAAGTAGCATTCCGAGGAGGGACGAAAACTGTTTGTTTTAAGGATCCTAAACTAGAAAATGGCGATTTTTTCAATGATGGAATTATTTTCAGTCGACTGTCAAAGTCATGTCCTGCGAGGTGGAAATCGGTAGTGAAAGAATTTTCAGGACTCAAATTTTCCAACCAAATATTGACGTGATTATTTATGTACACTACGAGTATATAGCAAAACTAGGTATAGAAAGGTCGGACTATTTGTCAAATTTCGTTTGGCCTAATCGATTAATCTATCGTATTATCTTTCCAAACCGTGTAACCGCCTTTTTATTGTTGCAACTTTTGGTGATTAGAGATTAGAGCTTATTTGGATCGAAAAATATATATTTTTTTGTAGAATTCTATGAAATTAATTTCTGCGGCTTTCCGTGTGGTTTATATATAAATAATTTCCGTGTGGTTTATATATTGTATCTTTGTGGTTTATTGTATATTTAATTATATTATTAATCATCATCCAATTTTGTAAATATTTTAAGAAGTTTTTAATTTTCTTTTTTATTCTCGGAAATAATCAGATGAAAACACCTGCGATACAAAACGATTTCAGTTACTACAGACGTATCGTTAGTCGACAACGTATAGATGCAACAAACAATATGTTGGTCAGCACGGAATTGGCAAATCGTATGTCATTATTCTATGCTCATGCAACACCCATGTTAAAAGTATTAAGTGAAGCTACCTCCAAATTTGTTCATGACAATGCCGATGATGTTGATAATACAACGGAAACACTGGGTACAATGGCCAAAGTGTGTCTGAGAATGTTGGAAAATCCGTAAGTATAAAATTCAGCTATTCTTTGAGTGTTCTTCTTCACTAAGTTTAAACAAGCCCAATATATATCTACATAACAAGTATATACGGCCGTAAGTTCGCCCAGGCCAAAGCTTATGTACCCTCCACCATGGCTTGCGTAGAAACTTCTACTGAAGACTGTCATCCACAATCGAATTACTTGGGTTGCGGTAACACTTGTCGATGGCAACGTATCTTAACATAAAACTTCCTAACACCGTCTTCTAAATTGCAAGGTAGTCCATACGTGGTATATATTAAACTAAAAAAGGCTGATTAAATACGTACAAGTACGTACAAAAGTTTCTATAGAAATAAAATTTTGACAAAATAAAATTTTTACAACATTTTCTATAGAAGTAAAATTTGGACAAAACTTTCTATAGAAATAAAATTTTGACAAAATTTTCTATAGAAATAAAATTTTGACAAAATTTTTTATAGAAATAAAATTTTGGTAAAATTTTATATAGAAATAACATTTTGACAAAATTTTCTAAGAAATACAATTTTGACAAAATTTTCTATAGAAATAAAATTTTGACAAAATTTTCTATAGAAATAAAATTTTTTTTGTTTTGTTATTGTTGGTTTTGTTCTTTAAGCATTGTTGTCGTTTTTTTATTTCAGCTTAAAACCATACATTGACTAAACTACAAGAGTAGCTTAACCAACAGAGGAAAAGAATGTTTGTCAAATTTATTTGGGCAAAGCCCTATAGACTGCAAGATGGTTGGATGGACGCACGTTTCGGAATTACCACATTCCTCATCAGCATCCTCTACTTGCAGCAAAACTATCAACCAATTATCAGAATAAATTCAGGCAGTTTATTAAACCCAACAAAAACCACACTTGAACCCTCCGAAAAAAGGTTTTACATTGATAGCCGGCTTATGCCAAATGAATTCGAAACAAACATATCTCTTTTCCTATGCCACTGTCAAATCATCGATTTGAATTCACATGGCTGGGTTTATTTTGAGCGTGCCTCCTCTTCTTTTTCCATTTGTTTTGTTTTGTTATTGTTGGTTTTGTTCTTTAAGCATTGTTGTCGTTTTTTTATTTCAGCTTAAAACCATACATTGACTAAACTACAAGAGTAGCTTAACCAACAGAGGAAAAGAATGTTTGTCAAATTTATTTGGGCAAAGCCCTATAGACTGCAAAAAAAAAAAAAAAAAAAAAAAAAAACGGAAATAAAATTTTGACAAAATTTTCTATAGAAATAAAATTTTGACAAAATTTTTTATAGAAATAAAATTTTGACAAAATTTTCTATAGAAATAAAATTTTGACAAAATTTTCTAAAGAAATAAAATTTTGACAAAAATTTCTGTAGAAATAACATTTTGACAAAATTTTCTATAGAAATAACATTTTGACAAAATTTTCTATAGAAATAATATTTTGACAAAATTTTCTATAGAAATAAAATTTTGACAAAATTTTCTATAGAAATAATATTTTGACAAAATTTTCTATAGAAATAAAATTTTGACAAAATTTTCTATAGAAATAAAATTTTGACAAAATTTTCTATAAAAATAAAATTTTGACAAAATTTTCTATAGAAATAAAATTTTGACAAAATTTTTTATAGAAATAAAATTTTGACAAAATTTTCTATAGAAATAAAATTTTGACAAAATTTTCTAAAGAAATAAAATTTTGACAAAAATTTCTGTAGAAATAACATTTTGACAAAATTTTCTATAGATATAACATTTTGACAAAATTTTCTATAGAAATAATATTTTGACAAAATTTTCTATAGAAATAAAATTTTGACAAAATTTTCTATAGAAATAATATTTTGACAAAATTTTCTATAGAAATAATATTTTGACAAAATTTTCTATAGAAATAAAATTTTGAAAAAAAATCTGTACAAATAAAATTTTGACCTAATTTTCTATAGAAATAAAATTTTGACCTAATTTTCTATAGAAATAAAATTTTGACCAAATTTTCTATAGAAGTAAAATTTTGGCAATATTTTCTATAGAAATAACATTTTGACAAAATTTTCTATAGAAATAACATTTTGACAATATTTTCTATAGAAATAACATTTTGACAATATTTTCTATAGAAATAACATTTTGACAATATTTTCTATAGAAATAACATTTTGACAAAATTTTCTATAGAAATAACATTTTGACAAAATTTTCTATAGAAATAACATTTTGACAAAATTTTCTATAGAAATAAAATTTTGACGAAATTTTCTATAGAGATAAAATTTTGATAAAATTCTCTTAGAGATAAAAAGTTGACAACATTTTCTATAGATATAAAATTTTGCAAAATATTTTTTTTTGTTTTGTAGCTTTTTGGTAATATTAAAGCACATATTGATATTAAATTTTTTTACAAGACTACAAAAGACGGTTCGTGGTTCAAAACTGGATGTTTTTGATAAATCGCCCATATGGAGCGATCTCTCGACGTTATTTCTTGAGCGCACAGCACTTCATTTTCATTCAATTTTCCTGAAATTTGAAATCTATTCTTATCTTTAATCCTAAGAATATACACAAAAAATATTTCATGTCGGTACGTATTTTGATATGACCTCCATATAGACCGAAATTCCAATTTGACTTCTGCAAAATTGACCTGATTAGCACGAAATTTTGAATCAAATTTTATCGGCCCATGATTTCACTTTTTGGAATATATAAGATTTTACTCCTTCTTCATTCCTTTACAAGTAAAGAAAATATAGAATCTAGTACTATATAGTTTGGGTTTTTTGTTATTTATTATCCACATAGAAGTCCTAATTTTAATTCGGTTGGGCTGCACGTTTAAGAGATTGAGAATAGTATGACAATATCTGCACAGAAAATGACCTTTTAATTATGCAAACCGGATCAACGAAGAAATGAATTTTGCGTGGGCTTCTTAAAGATCGGATGTCTTTCTTTTAGCATACGCTACATTGATTTCTCATTTTCAGTTTTCAGACTTCATTTCAAATTAGAAAACTTACCTTTTTCGTACGTTTTGAAACATAAAGCACATATTTTATCCGCTAATAAGTGGATGAGCATACTTTTAGATGATCAAAACCGATGGGCCGATTTATTTGTTTACCCCGAATGTTGGATTTGTTAGAAATCTCACTTTCGGTGGAACAATAGAACCGGTGTTTTCAAGACATTAAAAACTTCGCAAAATAACTTATTGTGAGGGAGAATTAAGAATGTCTATAAGAACGTTTTTGGATGTACAAAGTAAATGATTTGTGAAAAACTAATATGTTTTAGAATCAAAAAGGAAGCTGTTAAAATTTGCTATATTAGCTAAAAACTTGAAAATTGTTAATCTGTATTCAATAAATTTGTACATTATTAATTTGGATTTTATCTTTCTCTCTCTTTCTGCTATAGTAAACTCCTCCAACAAATTGAACGTGAAGAAACTCACCTGCTAGTCCTGCGAGTTATGGTCGGTCTGGTCATTCTATACGATCATGTTCATCCTGTAGGTGCATTTGCCCGCGGTGCCCACGTCGATGTAAAAGGCTGTGTACGATTGCTTCAAGCACAGCCAGCAATAAAAGCTGAACCATTATTAAATGCTCTGAGATATACTACAAAACATTTAAATGAAGAGAATACACCAAAAAATATAAGAAATCTATTGGCAGCATAATATACGAGTTCAATAGGCCAGCTGCAGCAACAAAAACATCAATGCGAAAACCAGAGATATAAGGACGAGCCATTTACAAGGAGGTGCTGTTCCAGTTGTATACAATGCGTTACCAAGTTCTGTTTATCTTTAAACATAGCTAAAACGATAACCCGCACCTCCTTCTCATCAAGTGATAGTGGGCTATTTGCTATAGATCGTCTTTTATATAAAAACAAAACAAAGAAAAAAAATTAAATAATTTTATGTATTGTGCGTGCTTACATGTTTTTTATTATTACTATTATTTTGTTTTATATATATTATTAATATTATTGTCTTAAAATCTTTTTTACCTAAAAAAAATAAAATAGAAACTGTTGCGGCTGAATACCAAAACCTCAAAACGAAAACAACAAATATTACCAACACCAGCAATAAATTACAACAATTATTATGTTATGTTTAGTTTATGTCATTGATAGAAAAACAAACTGCTTCATGTAAAAAATTAACATCAACAAAGTTTAGCGTAATACTTTAAATTTCAATACTATAAAATTTATCTTGTTTGTTTTGCTTTTTGTCTTAAACACAAATCGATGCCTTAAAATCTATAGTACGCCAATTCAACTTGGGTTTTAGAAAACAGGATAGTTTCATGGTAGGGATTATAACCAGTATCAGAGAGTCATCGTTCGAATTCTACGAATTTAAAACAAATTACTCTATGTTTTTAGACTTTTGCAAAAGTCGTGGTTTCAACCTTTCCAAAAATTGGAAGAGTAAAGTCGTCTTTCTACTTCCCAAATTAAAAAAAATAATAATAATAATAATTTTCAACTTCTAGAAATTTAAAAATGTCAAATTTGAAAACTATCAACTTTTTAACATTTTGGAGAAGCCGACTTTCGACTTTTGTTATTATTGCAAAATATATTGTTAAAGAACACGGCTTTTTGAGTTCTGAGAACTAGGCAAAGACCTACAAATAGGTGGGATATTCTCTTCGCATTTCTGAGTACAACATTATAATCTCTCAGAGACTAACTTATAATACACTGTTCCACAGTGTGGCGCAGGGTATAACAAAAACCAGAATAGAGTCGAAAACAGATTATTTAAAAACCAGAAAAGAGTCGAAAGCAGAGTAATACCAACAAAAAAATTGCGGTGGCAAATTTGAGACGATTTTCACAAAATACCAAAGTTTATTAGTCGAATTTGAAAATTACCTAAAAATCGATTTTCTAGGATAATAATGTTTTTGTTTTGAAATTGGGCATATTTACGTATATTCTTTAAAAAAAATCGATATTTTTTTGCAATCATCGAATTTCAATTAACATAATAGTTAAAACCAACCAAAAGTAAAAAAGAAAATATTTCCATTTTTCGATCAAAATTGAAGATATTGCAAGGATCAGAAATGATCCTATGTATCTTCATGTTTTTAGTAAATTTGTATTCTAAAACAATTTTATTTTTTTTCTATTACAAGTACTATATAAATGTGTGTAAAATTGTATCGTATTTCTTCCTAACAAATCCTTTTTATATATAGTATGTTTTGTATGTACATTATTTGGTCTAGTAGACTTTTATTATTTTTAAGAATTGTTTTATATATACTATATGTGATTTTTATATATATTTCAAGTATTTTTAGATTAATGCAATTTTCTGATTTTGTGTTTATGTGCATATTATTATTTCTTCCTTTAAATTGCTGGTGTATCTTTATGGAAAACAAAGAATAAATTAATGCATTTAGAAGAAAAAAAAAACTGAAACAATAATGAGTCCATATCTTTTACAGTTTCCTTAATTATTATCTACATATGTAAAAAAATATATATATACAAGAATTGAATATATTGCTAAAAAGTAAGATACCGTTAAATCTATGCAAACAAAACACTGTCAAGGAAATATTTTAGCATTTATTTTTTATTTAGAGGAGTAAACCTAGACGTCAATACTATAAATGAATCCATAATCCTAAATTCGAATATCTTTATTGTTATTTAATAGATAACCATCTAAAGGAAATGCTATTATTGTGTGCACATCCCATTACTATACTCCCTAAAAATCGAGAAGAAAATTTAACTGCATTCACACGAGAGTAAAATCATACTAATGAAATTATTAATTAAGTAATTTTAATAAACAGAAAGTAAAATAAATTAGTTAATATTTAACAATAAACCTATAACTGAAAGTTTTTTATTTATTTATTAGTCATCTTGTTTTCACTCCGATCGACTTTAGTTAAAGCACCCTAATTTTTCCAAGTTTAATGATTCGATAGTAGATTAGGTTGGGTTATAGACATTAGCGTAGCTAGGCAATTTTCCTAGGGGGGGCTATAGCCCCCCTAGCTAAAAATTTATAGACTGAACTTATGGTTCAATTAATGTTTTATTTCATAAAATTGAATAAAAAATTAGACATCAAAATAACTCGACAATTAATTTATAATAAAGCAGCTAAAAGTAGTTCCACACTTTTCCCAGCAAAAAAATTGTGAGTTGTTCTAAAGGCACAACTTTAAAAGCACTTCCAAAAATGTCCTCAATTATTTTAACTACACAGGAAGTTTTTTTTTACTTCATTTTTTTCATATTTTAATGTGTAATTTTTTGTTTTCTATTTTTTTAAATAGTTTAAAAAAAGAGTAAGAATAAATAAATTGGTACAAATTATTCAAATTTTGCCATAAAACTGCTAAATCCATTATAGAAAAATCGATACTTTTGGAAATTATTCGAAGAAAAACGTTCCAAACAAGCGTCAGAATGCATTAAAAATCATAAAAACAATAAAAAAAATTATTTATTTGGGAAAATATCACAATTTTTTTTAATTCACAAAACATTGAATTCGGATCTCACCTTAAAAAGTGATGCAAATTCATTGCAACGGCTGTTGAAACGGTGGACATTTGTCCTATGACAAGCTCATATTACATTCATTGCTTCTCCGCCAATTTTGCACCACTTCTACACCCAAAAAGAACATTTCACTACTTTTTTGGCGACGCTTTTTCGCAGCATTATTAAGATATCAATTTATGAAAGAATAGTTTTAATATCAATTACTATTTTTTTAATTAAATTGACTAAACTAAATCAATCAAAAGGTCAACCACAGCTTTATTTCAGAAATATCTGACTTTAAACATTGTCATCGGCAACTGCTACCACAACCCAAGTAATTCGATTGTTCATGAAAGTCTTTAGCGGAACTTTGGGCGATTGTATATACTTGTTTAGTTGTTAAAAAAATTAAAAAAAACTATTGACATTTATTGAAAAATGGAAAATCATAAATAGAGTTTCAAATTCTGGGGGGGGGGTCTAAGCCCCCTCACCAGAGGCCTTCCTACGCTTATGGTTATAGAGGATGATGGAAACGTATTAGTTAGACCATGTGGAATCCCAGTGGATGGGTTATTTTCCATTTATCTTCTTGACTATTCTAATCCATATTGGTATCCTAAAGTAATATTCCCAAAGTAATATTCTACTCATATTTGTGAATATTCATTGAAGAGAATGGCAGTAGATTCTTGTCACATATCTTAAATACACACCTCAGCATCTTTGAAATTGGCGCCAACTACAGAATGATTGAATGAAAGAATAAAGGTAAGATGTTTCAAACTCTTCCGACATTAATACCTTGGGAGGTATTGACACTTCCATAGTTAATTATCTTTAGAGATTGCTGGCACATATGTCCAAAGTATAACCCACCATCATTGAAATTGGTGACGATTTTTTTACTAAGGAAAAGAATACAGACTTACAAAACCGAAAAGCTGTGAACAAAACCCCTTATGATACATGATTATCTAAGTAGCCATCAATTGATCTTATTCGGCAAGACAATGAGATACTGCTGCATGAATCGGGAAAATTCATTTTACAGGAGAATAATATATGTTTTATCCACTAAGAATTAGTATATAAGATCCAAATTGAGTTACCTATCCCACTAAAGACAAAGGAAAAGTTCATTCGTACAAACGGAAATATGTATAGTCAGGCGTGTTATAGATTTTTATCTGGCGTTTTCTTTTCAATGACTCAGTTGATCGAATACCTTAACCTTCTTTATCCATAAAGTTGGAATAATAATTAATTATAAAAAAAATCATGCATTTGGACGTTGATCACTGGTTTCGATATAAGGGTAACATGAAAATGAATTTCATGTGTAAAATCGTCATTTTTTCACGATTACTTTTCTTTAATAAACCATTTTAAGGAATACAAACTTTGTGAAAATTTGCTTTGGGATATTCCCCATCAAATTATAATGAAATCTGCAACAAATATGTATAATTTTATAACTTTTTTTACTGATTTAGTTTTCACTTTAGTGAAAATTAGCGGCTAAACTCGAACTTAGTACCCACCTTAATTAAAAATTGCATACATAGCTCGTGGGTTCAATCCCAGTTTCGAAGGGACACCAACAAGTTTTTCAGCAGTGGATTATCTCCCCCCAGTAATGCTGGCGACGTTTCTGAGTGTTGCAAAGCTTCTCTAAATGGTTTCACCACAATGTGAAATGTCGTTCGGACTTAGCTATAAAGAATAGGACCTTTTGTCATTAAGCTAAACATGGAATTGGGCAGCACTCAGTGATAAGAGAGAAGTTCACCAATCTGGTAACACAATATACTGAATAGTCTAAGTGAGCCTGAAATAACGGGCTGTCCTATACCCAACCTAACCTAAGAAAAAACTGGTAAATTGCTATGGTCAGGATTATGACTAGATCTTCACCCTGGTAATGCAAAAATCCTCGACGCCAAAAATTATAATATAATAAAAATATGTTGGTCTATCAAATACAGTGAGACCTCTGAGAGCTGGACACCCAAGGTCCCCAAAATTTTGAGATGTGTTCAGTTATGAAAGCTTAACTTTAATGTATTAATATATTATTATATATTACTTACACATTATATAGTCATGAACTAAAAGTTAAATCGGCTATAAAGAACTTCGTTGTCTTTTTCTGGTGGTGAAGTAATACACAGCAGGAGCGGAGAATCTCTCAGGCCGATCTCCATTACGAAAATTGAGACATTAATTCTTACCTAACCAAAGCCTTTGATAGGTTCAATAATCGCAAGTCGACTTTACAAAATTTTGAAAAACCGGAATTAGACTCTCACATTTTGAAAAGGTTGATAGTAGACTTTTTTATTCCCATCACAATCCCCATTTCCTTCACAAACAAAAGTCTGTCAAATATAAGTACATTATCATGAATATATTTGCAATTATATATTGGATTTCACTTTCAAAAAAGAAAATTAAAATAGTTAGAACCTTTGCTTTTGACACGAAGGGATGAAGTTCGGGTGGTTAGAAATTGTTTAAAGAGTTTTTCTTTCAAGTTTAGTTTTGATTTTCATTGTGAAACACGATCATAGCACCCAATCTATAATAGTCTATTTTAGTGAATATTTACTAATGGGGGGCAAGTATTTTCATTGTTTACACATACAGAATATATTTTACAAATCTCATCCCATTTTTTCTAATAAGTTTTGTTCTTAAGTCAATAATTTCGGGAGCACATTTAGCCATGTCAGTTAATTATTATTCGGTCGAGGTTTTAAAATGAGTTTCCCCGTGTCATCACAGCTCATGTTGAAATCACTTAATACTTGTCGCATACGATTTGTTATGATTTGAGGAGCACATACTAGTTTGTGTATCCCAAAGAGGAATAAAACTACTGTAATGATGAAATATATACATTAATCGTCAGTAGATGTGTCGAGAACGAATGTGCACTTACTCAGAGTTAATGTGGCAAATGTAAATACAGGATGAATAAGAAGGGACTCTGTTAGAGGTACTACCGAAGTTCTGGGATCTCTTAGCCAATACCATGCGCCTATTGCTGTACACAAAGAAATAACTGCAAGCACAACTGCGTCGATGATAAAAAAGAAACATATATGGTTATTATATTTGGGAGATGGGTCATAGTTCTTACTTCTCCAACGAACAGTTGATGGTTTATAAGAGGACACAACCTCTGTGAGACGTCGCTCAAAGGCTTTTAAATCTACGATTATAACAAATAATTTATATCCATATCCAAGTTCAACAATTTGCTATCTTAATATTTACCTTCGCATGCCGAGGGTTCCATTTGTTGTAAATTTCTTCTGATAATAAACAAATAAATATTCCCTGCTGTCTCGCAGTGCTGTGTAAATATGACGTTTTATGTACCGGTTACCTTTAAAAAAACCCTTCCACAAAGCTGTTCGAGTTTCGCCAGAACATTAGTACGACGTTCACACTATGAAGATAATATATTATCAGACTATAAGATTAGTCTGAACGGCGCATGAGAAAGAAAGTGATTCACAAGTGGAAACCAAAGCTGAATTATACATATTTTTTGCAGATTTCCATATAACTTGATGGGGAATAGCCCAAAGAAAATTTTCACAAAGTTTGTATTCCATAAAATGGATTATTAATGGATTATTATTAATACCCACCTATAATTCGCTTTACAGATTATCAGTTATTCCGGACGGAATGTCGGTGTTTGTAAAGAATCCTATAGTGTGTCAGATCGATACGACTTGTCGGCGATGACTAAATAATCGGTAAATGTGTTATCGATCCCATAAACATGCAGCAGTATCGATTATGCCTTCAGGCCGGTACTATGTTCATTCTTGCGAAAATTTTTTATGGAAACCATTATTTCGCACATAGAAAGCGGCGTTTTTTTAGGTAGCTTGGAGCGCCATTTTACAGGGAGCGATATTGGATTAAGTTGGTGGTTGTTGCATGTTTTTACAAAATAACATTTTATTTTTCCTTGGGCAATTGATCTGCTATTCCTTTGATCCTTTGTATAGTTTCGGAACAAAAATATGGTCCGTGTTTGATTTATAAACCCGCACAAATAGTTTTTAATAAATGAATTATTTCTTAATTCACATTGCAAATGGCGCCGTGCTATAAACGTCAGTTTTTCAACACGAAAAAAACAAAGTATCACAAATGGAAAAAATTTCGCAAATTTTTCGCATTTTTTGGTTTTGTATGGAGTTTCAACGCGAAAACCGAACAGAGTACCGGCCTTTCGGACTTAATTTATAATGTGCACAATATATGGGATATGTTCGTCACGAGCACTGTCGTCCGGAATAACAGATAGTCTGTAAAGCGCATAATGAGCTTTACAGACTATAAGTTATTCCGGACAGAATGTCGGTGTTTGTAAAGAATCTTACAGTGTGTCGGATGTATACGACTTGTCGGCGATGACTAAATAATCGGTAAATATGTTATCGACCCCATAAACATGCAGCAGTATCGATTATGCCTTCGGACTTAACTTATAATGTGCACAATATATGGGATATGTTCGACACGAGCTTTGTCGTCCGGAATAACTGATAGTCTGTAAAGCGCATAACCCTTGACAATCATCGGCTTTTGGTGTTGATCATCGTTGGTCAGACGAATTCGAGATGCGTGAGGGGGACGATGGAACGCTTTTGATTTAGGATTTAATTTGAAAAGAAATAGTGGCCAAATAATCTTCGAGTAACTGGACAACGGGAAGAAAAGAAATACGTTTGCAAACGTTTTTCCGGTTTTCAGCATGGCTAACAACACAAAAGTTTCCCTGGAATGGAAGCGCCGAGTTAAAAAGGAGTACATCAAAATAAGGCAACAAAAGCGATACAAAAGGGCGGACGAAATTAAAGAAGCTTGGATAAAAAATTGGTATGTTTACGAAGGGTAACCAAATAACAACCATCTAATTATTTACTTTCTTCTCCAGGGATGACCATAATTACAACGTGCAGGACCTTTATTGCGAACCAAAATTATGGCAAGCGCAACCGTACGATCCACCTCATGTCGATTGTGTTAAAAGAGCAGAAGTAACAATATACAACGGCGGTGGTACACAACAAATTCCAATCTGTATCATTAATGCCGTGACACCTATACCTACAATGTATACATGGGCACCTACCCAGCAAAACTTTATGGTTGAAGATGAGACTGTGTTGCACAACATTCCCTATATGGGTGATGAAGTTTTGGACAAAGATGGTAAATTTATTGAAGAATTAATAAAGAACTATGACGGCAAGGTTCATGGTGACAAGGATCCATCTTTTATGGATGACACAATTTTTGTGGAATTAGTTCATGCGTTGATGCGCACCTATCCCAAAGAAATCGAGGAAATAACAGGAGTGCCATTAAAAATTGAACCCATTAAAAGCAACACCACAGAAAGCAAAGATAACAACTCCCAAACTGATGATGATAAGGACAAAGTGAAAAGCGAAGAAGAAGGTAAAGACGATAAAGTTGCTGAAAACCAAACATCTAAAAAGGATGATGCTAAGAATGATGGTGAAAATGATGGATCGAAAAAAGATTCTACCTCTAAAATAGACGATGCTAAGGATGATGGATCGAAAAATGATACTACCGACGTAGGTGAAGTAAAAGAAGAATCAAAAACTAATGAAGAGTCCTTGGAGAAACTTACGGAGAAGTTGCCGTTCCCACCTCCCATTATATTCCAAGCAGTTAGCTCCAACTTTCCCGACAAAGGAACACCACAAGAGCTTAAGGAAAAGTAAGTATAATATGATAAAAAAAAAGCTATGTATCAATTGATAACATTACGTATTCAAAAGACTGGTGGTATTTGAGAAAGTCTCACAGTATGAAACGGCAAAAGTTGTGATTTGGTAATACAGCGGATTTCATTATTAATTTAAATTAGTAACCATGAACTAAGATCTTGCTGACTTTGATCCAAACTAAGGGCGTTTTCGTTTCGCAAAAATATGTTGCCTTGGGGTTACACTACTTTTTTACTCATTGCATTTTCGCCCAAATGATAGTGTCATTCCAAAGTTATTGTTAATTCATAATATTGTGCGCGATATAGGATCCAAAATCTTTGACAGTTTCTTTCATATTTTGCAATCAACTTCGAGAATGTTGCACCTTTTTTCCCAATCGAAATCGCCATAAGTCAACTAGTTCTAGAAGCGAGAAATCTTCTACATAAATGAATTTTCCTGTAAGTGTATCGAAAGTTGTTTGTCTTCGAATATAATGATATCACCGAGAAAATACAGCAACGAACTGTCTAACTGAACTAAAAAGACATGTGAAGTGATACATGGTTAGAATGCCATTTTACATAGAAAGGCTAATTCCCAAACACCACTTTTCTCAGCTATAAAGCATAGATCTCGTTTCATTAGGCTAAACATAAAAACGACATAATATATTAGTTGACAACCTGTGGGCTCACAATGGACTTGTTATTTAATCGTTTCTAAACACATTTACATATAAACACTAGTTTATAGACTCAAACGCATTGAATATATTTTTCTTAGGTCAATTAATTTCTTTACTCCTGAAACATCTTCTTTGGACAAATGCAGACTTATATCACTTAAAACACTTGAGAATAGAAGAATGCTTCAGTCACAAATGTTTCTATATATTATTGTCTAGTAGATTGTTCTGATTTGCTTAAACTTTTGCATTTGAATGTACCTCCAAGGCTTCTGCGTCATAATAAGTTCTTTTACGTTCCATTACATAGAACGAATTATTTTTGTAATGAGCCTATAACAAGGGCTTTAAAAGAGATCAACAGAATCAATGAATACAATTTGGATTTAATGGTTAATATAGAAAAATTCGCTAATTTACTAGATCTTATATATTTTTAGTTTCAAGTCCTAGTCTGTAAGGAATTTTGTTATTCCATAGACTGAAATAAATAAATAAACTAAACGCCTTTACATTTTAAAATAGATACATCGAACTCACCGAACATCAAGATCCCGAACGTCCACAGGAATGTACGCCAAATATAGATGGTGAAAAGGCTGAAAGTGTTTCACGTGAAAGGACCTTGCATTCATTCCATACCCTTTTTTGTCGGCGTTGCTTCAAATATGATTGTTTCCTACACCGTAAGTATTGCTCATTATTTCTCCAAATTATTTGAATGAAATATTTTCTATTTTTTTACTCCTTATTTTTTTTTTGTTACTTAAAAATTTCAATTTTAAAACAAATGCTTTTGTGCATTATGTTAATATTTGTTCCAAAAACCATATTGAGAGTATATGAAAATAAAATATCTTTAATATTTACCACAAATTCAGGCCATCCAACTCACGGTGAGTTGTAGCTGTTCTATGTTTTATTACTTAATGTTGCTAATTCATATCATTGTTCCATTTTTACCATTCGATGTTTCTTATCATCCTGCTCAAAATTATGAAGAACATTAACAAAAGAAAACAATCAACAAACAAATATCATTCCTAACATTATTCTTCAAATAAGCGATATGTATCAAAATCGTGAAACAACCTTCTTTTAATTTCTATGATTATTCAATTTGTGAATATGATTTGCTAAATTTGCACATTTACATAATTCTACGCATTTCTCTCCATGGTGTCAGATTGTGCGATAATATTTTTACCATATACCCGAATTGGCATTGTCTTATTTTGTTACATGATTTCCTTGAAAATATTACCAAAATGCTTTTATCCATTGCAAACTATTTTTCCAACATTGTTTCGATTTTAACATTTACAGTGAATCTATATTAGTATCATTCCAAAATTAATCAGTGGTAACAACAAACTCAAACTCATCTTGAACAAGTATTTTACAATAATTTCCCAATTAATACAATATTGCTTATGTTTCATAGGTCTGCAAGTCGGACAGGCTGGTCCAAATTTGCAAAAACGTCGGTTTCCTGAAATCAAACCATTTACGGAACCCTGTAGCAACAATTGTTATATGCTTTTGGTAAGTATGTTTTATACGATGCAATATTTCTTGAATCCTTTTCTAGCGTTGGTTTGATCGAATTGATGATTCCAAAAAGTCGACATTGACTTTTGGTGAAAAAGTCTATTTTCGACTTTTATATATTTGTAAATTAGGTGCAATCTCATATGAAACCATGCCACTCTATGTTAGTTTATGAAAAAAATTAGGAGAAGAGAAAATTAACGGAGGTGCTTGGCAAAGGCTCTGATCCAAAGGAGTTAATAATATCAGAGACTTCATTATTAATGTGTTTTGCATAACGACTAGCCCTCATTCAATTAAGCTTCATATAATATTTTTAGGATGGCATGAAAGAGAAAATTGCAGCGGATAGCAAAACACCACCTGTGGATTCCTGCAATGAAGCCAGCTCTGAAGATAGCAACGATAGCAACAGTCAATTCAGTAATAAAGAGTTTAACAATGATCAAACTAAGGAAGCTGGTACAGTAACGAGTGCAGCCTCAGCTGAAATTAATTCTATAATGGGTAAGATTATCATAATTGCGGTTTTCATTGTTCTTGGATATAAGCATGTTTTCCATTCTAGCTGGTATGATGAATACTTCGAATTCTAAGTGTGATTGGACTGGTGCTGATCAATCGCTGTTTCGTACATTACACAAAGTTTTTCTTAAGAATTATTGTGCCATCGCACAAACAATGCTAACTAAAACTTGCCAACAGGTAACTTTAAGGACACGTACTTAGCAATGTAGTATGACATTTTCATCCATTTATGTTTTTACAATTTAAGGTTTACGAATTTGCCCAGAAAGAAGCTGCTGAGTTCAGTATAGAAGAATTACGCCAAGATTATACTCCACCACGCAAGAAGAAAAAGAAGCAGCGTTTGTGGTCATTGCATTGTCGCAAAATACAACTGAAGAAAGACTCTTCTTCCAATCACGTCTACAATTATACACCATGCGATCACCCAGGTCCATGTGATAGTACCAACTGTTCGTGTATACAAACACAAAACTTTTGCGAGAAGTTTTGCAATTGTAGTAGTGACTGTCAAAATCGGTTTCCCGGGTGTCGTTGCAAGGCGCAATGTAATACTAAGCAATGTCCTTGCTATCTGGCCGTACGAGAATGTGATCCTGATCTATGCCAGGCATGTGGAGCAGATCAATTCAAATTAACGAAAATTACTTGCAAAAATGTTTGTGTGCAGAGAGGCTTACGTGAGTATTCCAACATTTGTTATCCACGGTTTTAAAGATTTTGATAATCATACATTATCATTTATTACAGATAAGCACTTACTTATGGCTCCTTCGGATGTCGCTGGCTGGGGGATATTCTTGAAAGAGGGTGCACAAAAAAACGAATTCATATCCGAATACTGTGGAGAAATTATATCACAGGACGAAGCCGACCGTCGTGGAAAAGTTTACGACAAATATATGTGTTCATTTCTTTTTAACTTGAACAATGATTTCGTTGTTGATGCCACTCGAAAGGGTAATAAAATTCGTTTCGCCAATCATTCCATTAATCCTAATTGCTATGCCAAGGTTATGATGGTTACCGGAGATCATCGTATTGGAATATTTGCTAAACGCGCTATTCAACCGGGAGAAGAACTGTTCTTTGACTACAGATATGGTCCCACAGAACAATTGAAATTCGTTGGAATTGAGCGTGAAATGGAAATTGTTTAAATGTTCTCTAAATTGCTTTTTTATTTTTTATTTCTTTTGATTCTCAAATACATACATAATAAATAAAATTAAATATAACTCTCTTAAACAGATTTCGCCACGTTGGCTATAATAGGTTTTGGTCTGGATTTAAATGTTAACTTTTTGGTAACAATGGCTTGTACGGTATATTCAGTGCGTTGTTTGCTTTTATTTTCCAATGCAACTGTGTTATCCAGCAAAGTACGATCTACAGTTTTATTCATAATACTGGTATTCATATTAGTAGTCGTTTGATCCAACAAATGTTGACCCTCATTCGTTTTAGATTTCTCTAAGACTGCAAATGGTTTCTCCAATTTTTGCTCTCTGCCCTGTAGAATATGGTGTCCTATAATTAAAATCTACAAATAAAAAAACATAATGGAATTAATTCACAGTTTATTTTTGTTTTGCGTTGGAAATAATCATCACCGGTTGCCCATATTTGTTGTAGTAAAGATCACCCACAAATTGGTCATGCATATCTTCGTTAGTCCTCACCTCCAAATCTCCTTGGAGTTCTACAATAGCCCACTCTTTCAATCCTCCAGAAGTTTTTCTGTAATGAAGATAGTGAAGATCTTAATACACAATAGCTAAAAAAATACAATAAAATGTATCCAAAATTAGCAAAAAATCATTATATCATTCGACTTCAAGAACTACAGAATTATACCGTTATCTGGAGACAAGGGATTTCTTTAGATATTTGTACGCCAATTGGAAGAATGTATGTACGATGTATTCTGGATTGTAATGTCTATGAAAAAATGTTTGTGGGTTCTTTTGTTTAATCTCTTTGTGCTCTACAATAATGAGGTTGTTCAAATCGTTTTTTCCATTAACGAATTTATAATTGCAATTGATGTAGCCATCTTTCCATACCATTAATATTTCTCATGAATGATACAAAATTCCAACAAATATTTTTGTATTTGCTTATTTACTTTTTACTGACATTGTGCATATATTTTTGTTATTTTTGGGCAAGTGAGGCTAATTGCACCATTGTCGACTCGCTATTCGTTAGTGTGACTTGTCTTTCAAAATAGAAGTACCCATGACGAAAACAAAATACTTATTTCAAAAGAAAGATGTTTTTTATTATATATGAGTTTACATTAAACAAATTTAGATGAATATTACATGCATATACATAATAACAATTTGATTAAACACCCCGGAATTTCTTAAATAACGGATGAATATTTCCTGAATTCTTTTTACGATGTTCATAGTAAATGGCATCGTCGCCGCCAGACATTGAACTGAGGCCGCCAGCACGTTTTGATGACGTCGAAGCACCGGGGCGATATCCCGGTTCCCCAGGTACTTTTTCGTCTTCGCAATCCAAATCGGAAGCTGAAAGAACTTGTTGTAACAGTTGTGCTTGTTCCTCGCGATTTTTATAAAATAAATCTGGATCTGAGTCCATACCGCTAAGATGTGTAATGACCTTATAACTGTAACCTTGATTAACAAGGAAACGTTGACGTTTACGAGAATAACTCATTTCCATAGTATCTTGTGAGACAAGCGTATAGAAGAAAGCATTGTATTCCTCTGCAATTGCACCCTTCTTCGCACGCAAAATACGACCTAAACGCTGAGCTTCTTGACGACGAGAACCACCATGAGATGAAATTTGTATCAAAACATTGGCTTCAGGCAAATCGAAACTAGTATCGGCGACTTTTGAAACAAAAATTGTATTTACTTTTTGATTGAATTTGAAATTTTGTAAAATTTGTATACGCTCATTTTGGGATGTTGGTCCATAAATGAATGGCTTATTCATTTTTATAGCATAATGCTTCAAGGCGAACACGTTATCGGAGAACACAATAGTTTTGTCTCCTCGTAGCTCATGATATTTTATAAGAAATTGACAGCTGCGGAATTTGGAAGGATTCATTACATACAATAACATTTTCTTCGATGTTTTCGTCGTTAAATATTCGCGATAAAATTCAGGAGACATTGGACACCAAACTTCAGCACACTGAACACGAGCAATGTAACCTTTTTTCTGCAATTCCAACCAGTTGGCTTCGTAAAGCTTAGGACCAATAAGGAAGTTTAAATCTGCAATTTTATCATCTTCGCGCAAAAGTGTGGCGGTAAGACCAAGTTTGCAATGGGATTGTACAATCGTTAATACTCTACGAAACATTTTTGCAGGAATAGTGTGTACCTCATCCAAAACCATAATACCCCATTCTTGCTCTTGTAACCAACGCATAGTTTGCTCTGCCTCCCATGAACGTTTCTGCGTGTGTGTTATCATAGAATATGTTGTTACCAAGATGCCACAACCCATTGGTTTATCTTTAGCCTCCGAAGTAAAACGACAAATCATGCTGTCGTCAGCAGTAGACCACATTTTGAATTGCTGTTTCCACTGTTCCACTGAAACACCACTGTTACATAAAACTAATGCCCGCTTTCGAACAGTGCAACAAGCTGTAACTCCCACCAATGATTTACCTGTAGACAAAACAATCGAACTTAGTGCCATTTACGCAATGTGTAAAATTGTAACTAACATACCGGCACCACAAGGAAGTACAATAACTCCTGAGCGGGCTCGACCATTACCAAACATTTTACGTAAACTTTTTTCTTGGTACGGTCTCAGAACAGCAGCTGGCTTCAAATCGATATTAATATCTGGATTATGGGTATCATTTCGAAAATCGTACTCTGCCAGCAGAGGATGTTCGATTTCTATGCATCGCTTCTGAATTACTTCAATTTTTTCTTGGCTAACTTCAAATGACACCGTATTTAAATTCGCCTCGTCCTCATCCTCTTCCTCGTTATCAATCTTATCATAGAAGTTTGTAATATCATCAGGTACTGCTACGGTGCCATCCGCATTGGTTGTAGTTGCAGACACATTAGCAACTGTTTTTCCATCAGTCTTGGTTGTACCTTCTGGTAACTTAGTTCCAAATTGTGTAATTGCTTGTTTTTCCAATGTGCCCTGGATGAATCCATCTCCTTCTTCTCGCTTAAGGCGACATTGTTGAATGACAGGATCTTTTAAAAGCTTTTGCAAAATATCTGGATGCGGCGATTCAATAAAATAACGATTGTGTTTTAAAACTAGCTTAACTTTGCCATATGACAATGTACATAGTTTAATAAATTCTACAATGCCCTCGGGTATTGTGGTTTTACTTAATCTCTTGAGATATTCCACAATATCATGGGTTTGCAGGCCCACAGAGACCGCTGCATATAAACTGTAGGCAGTGAGTTTATATTCATGGATGTGTTCAGGTCTACAAACGGGTTCTGAGATGGCAATTAAGAAGTCATGTGCGTGCTTATATACAGGAGAAAATGATTCCAAAAATATATGACCATTAGGAGCTACCCATAGGGGTCGGTTGTTATGGTCGGCCTTGAGATCCATTTGTGAACGATAATCTTTAGCTCCATATTCATCTGTCATAATTCCATCATCATTTGTCTCAGCATTTTTGGAAGCAGCACCAGGGATACCGTCCGCTTCGCTAAAATCCATGGTGTCATTGTCCTCCACCATTAGGGAGTATGCATCGTCTTCCGCTCTGCGTTTTTTACCTTAGAATTAATACAACATTTCTTTATATGGGACCACGATGTTTGGATATATCACCTACCAAATTTTTCTGAACCAAATTTATCCTTTTTCGATTTCTTTGGTGGACCCATTTCTATTTCACCGGACTGCCAAGAGACACAACAATGCACTGCAGAAAATTATCATATGGTGCCGAAAGCGTCCTCAGTTGCAAAGGAATGTATCTTACGTTTAAAGTACTAATATCAACCATGATGCAGAAGACAATTTCCATAAATAATGGGATGTTTAGACTTACGTTTTTTTGTTGAACATACCCAATAAACACAGGATGAGCGTTTTTCAAATGCAACAACTTTTCAGTTTGAGGGTAAATATAATTTTCAACATAAATTCAACTTGACTTGAAACAGCTCATCTTCAATATATCTTCAAATTGATTGCGAATTACTTCAAATTTGCCAAAATGTTGATGAAATCTTTGAAAAGGTGTTGAAGATAATATGTGAAAACTTTGACAAAACACTACGCTAAAATGCAACGAAAAAACCATGTGGTTTTCAATACTTATTTATGCAACGAAGTTCGTGGTCAATTGGAAGAAATAAAAAAATGGAAAATTTTAGACAAATAACTGAATTTACTCCAAATAGTTTAGAATAATAGGCAAGTGAAAATAAAAAAAAACATTAAGGAAGTCACTAAATGTATATCTCTTTGCAGAAAACTAAAATTATGGATTCTACGTTCTTGAAAACATTAAAAAGCTGTGACTGCTTCAAATAGTTTATAATAATTGGTAAGTCAATATGAAAAATTAAATCAACACTTTAGAGAAGTCACTAAATTTAAATCTTTTTGCAGAAAACCAAAATCTTTGGATGCTACATTCGTGGAAACATTAAGAAGCTGATCAATGAAAAATGAGTGGCTTATCGGCAAGAAAAAGTTTCTAGAAACCTTTCAAAGTGCAACCAATTAAAATTGTTAAAAACAACCAATTGTTAAAATCAACAACTTCTGGATGAAAATGTGCATCACATCGTCAGTTTAATTTACATCCTATTATCAGTTTAAAATGGATATTTTGTGAATTCCTTCTGCTGGAAATCTATTCTAACACGCGGTCCAGCACGTTCTAGTTTCAAATTTTAATGCTGTTTTATGACACCAACAGGAAGGAAATCCATTTATCAATGCAAAAGTGTTTACAAATAATGTTTAAGATATTTAATGTTTTGTTCTTATTTGTTGATATGTTAAATAAGATTATTATTTTTCAATTGGTATTGTAGTGTATTATTTAGTGAAGTCTATTATTATATATTTTATTTTGACGAAAATGAATAAATTATACAAAATTCATAGAATTTTGGCTTTGACTTTGAAGTGGGGATATCATTCATACAAATTTTGGTTGAAAAGTATTTGCAACGATGTTAATTTATAATTTGACTCGCATCAAAAATTGTTTGAGAAATTATTGAGTAGCGATACATTTCAATTTGAGGATAACACTTGAGATATTATTGCTAATGTGTTGAAATTTACTGTTGAGGGTAATGTCTGTTTTTTGTTGAGAACGCGATTTTCTCAACTTGTATATTACCCTAATCCTTTGAAAAAATGTTTGAAAAATTTTTGAAATATAGCATTTTTCAAACGTTTGTGTTTATTGGATATAACAAAAATTTAATGGTTTTGTTCCTTAAGGTGGGTACTAAGTTCGAGTTTAGCCGCTAAAATCGCTAAAGTGAAAACTAAATCAGTAAGAAAAAGGCATAGAACACGGATTAACGCTAGGCTTCCCAGATGGCAGGGATTCGCCTAGATTGTCCCGGAATTTCGTCTCCAGGAAGTGTCCCGAATCTTTCACAAAATTTGCAAAAAATCCCGGAATTTCATTTATACAAGGTTTTATTGTTTTTTCACATTTTGGAAAAGAAAACGATTTGAAATTAAATCGCTTTCAAAAAAACTTTTGGTTTGGATTTCCATAACTTTTAAGTGTACATTTGTTGTGTCAGATTTTATACCATTTTATTCAATCCCATCACTATTGGAAACAAATCGAATCACTGTCATTCGAATCATCAGCTGTTACTTGAGCAGAAAATGTAACAAAATACCCTGCCAGCATTTCAAAGTTCCATTTCATCCTCATCGCTACCACCGACTCGTAAGTGACACCACTATTCGCATGAAAGTATTTTGCCATCACTATTGTTAGAAGAGCCATTTTATATTTTGCGAAACACCAAGCACAACTAGCTTTTTATAATTTATTTAAATAAAAACGGTAACGAAGTGCTGAAAACATAGTTATTTCGCTTAAAATTGTGAAAGGTATATTGGTGAACAATTGTTTACTTTCCAAATGGAATAAAATGATAGTTTTTTCAAATATTTTTCCTCCATTGGGAATAAAAGCACTGGCTGATAGACGCTACAACATGTAACTTGCAACTTGTAACTCAAGATCAATCTTTTATTAATGCACGAAAATAAGTTAACTGTGATGTGCTAGTCGTATAAATGTTTTATTCATGAGAATTTATAAATGTTTAATAAAATTAATAAAGATCTAAACAATCGTGTTTTACAATGATTCTATTACAACTATCTTAAAATTCACTTTGTCTGATTGTTTGAAGGGGCTCTTATTGGCGTCCTTCTAAATGTATCCAGAAGGGCACCTAATAATTGCACTCTTGCGATACTTTTTTGTAGTAACTTGGCGTGGTTACTACAAATCCGAGGAGTTTTGGATATCGTATACGACTGTTTTCGACGTAGTGGAGATTCTCAGAAGCGCCCCCAAATTCAAAAAATGTACGCAAATATCTATTTTTTATACCCTGCGCCACACTGTGGAACAGGGTATTATAAGTTAGTGCATATGTTTGTAACACCCACAAGGAGACGAGATAGACACATGGTATCTTTGGCAATAATGCTCAGGGTGGGTCCCTGAGTCGACATAACCATGTCCGTCCGTCTGTCTGTGAACACATTTTTGTGATCAAAGTCTAGGTCGCAATTTAAGTCCAATCGCCTTCAAATTTGGCACATGTTCCTAATTTGGGTCAGAATAGAACCCTCTTGATTTTGGAAGAAATCGGTTCAGATTTAGATATAGCTCCCATCTTTCGCCCGATATGCACTAATATGGACCCAGCAGCCAGAGTTTTATACCGATTTGCTTGAAATTTTGTACAAACATAACACTTAGTCGTATAGTCAAGTGTGCAAAATTTGATTGAAATCGGTTCAGATTTAGATATAGCTCCCATATATATCTTTCGCCCGATATGGACTTATATGGTCCCAGAAGCCAGATTATTGGCCGAATTTGGTTGAAATTTTGCACTAGGAGTACAATTAGTAGTATAGTCAAGTGTGTAAAATTGGATTGACATCGGTTCAGATTTAGATATAGCTCCCATATATATCTTTCGCCCGATATGGACTAATATGGTCCTAAAAGCCAGACTTTTGACCCAATTTGGTTGAAATTTTGCACAGGGAGTAGATTTAGCATTGTAGCTATGCGTGCCAAATTTGGTTGAAATCGATTCAGATTTAGATATAGCTCCCATATATATCTTTCGCCCGATATGCACTTATATAAATTTTGCAGAAGGAGTACAATTGGTAGTATAGTAATGTGTGCCAAATTTTATTGAAATCGGTTCAGATTTAGATATAGCTCCCATATATATATGTTTTTCTGATTTCGACAAAAATGGCCAAAATACCAACATTTTCCTTGTTAAATCGCCACTGCTTAGTCGAAAAGTTTTAAAAACGATATGGTATCTGTTGAACTCTGTTCAACCCACATTTTTCCATGAATTGAACTATTTATTTATGTGTTGAATTATTATTATACTTATGAATTGAATTATCATTTACTTGTAAGAAACAACAATGGATTAATTGACTTATTAAATGTACTTAATTGTTGAACTTATGTTGACTTAGCCAAATTTGAGTTAAATTAGTTTAAAAGCGGTAACACTAGAACTTTTCTATGCTAGTCAGAGAAAGGTCTTTTCCTTTGTATCTTTGAAGTAGTTGTCCTTCTCTATCATGAATTGAATTGTCCTTCTCTATCATGAATTGAATTGTCCTTCTCTATCTATGAATTGTAACTTCATTTTTGTGCATAGTCATTGAACTGGTAAGCTGCCGCCGTCTGCAATAAAATATCTCTGTTATTAACTGAAACTGATACTGCCTTTTTTCTTTTTCTGGTTTTCTGATCAAACTATTCTGGGAGCCTAATCTCACATACAGTCCATTCCAGTCGTATCAACCCGGAATCTGTTCATGGTCCATTCGAACCTTCAAGGAACTTTCTGAGATTGTTGAACTTGTCGGATTACATCCACCGCTGTATAAAATTTTTGACGATTTTTTTTTGGATCACGTCCACCGCTACATTAAACATTTTGAGGGAAATCTTCATAATTTTACCATGGAAAATTTAGATCTACAAAGTGGTGCAGGGTTATATAGACGGCCCCGCCCGACTTTAGACTTTCCTTACATGTTTTTTAATTAACGTTTCTCTGCGAAATGCATTTTTACAAGTTATAAGTCAAGTCTATACTGACTGCTAACATATCAAAGTTCGATTTTATCCCTATCACTACCATAGACTCTTTAGTGACACTATAACAATCCCCAACTCTGATGCGAAATATACCCAAACCATGTCCATGGAGATATCAAAATTGCCAGTATAGAAAGGCATCTCGGAGCTTAAGTTTGTTCGCCAGAACTGAAAGTAATATACAAGTAAAAATAAGTTTAGGTTTCCGTTTTTAAAAAACAAATTTTCCCACAAATGTTTATGTTTGATATAAAATCATGGGAGAAAGTTTCAGAGGCTCCAAGATATTTACCCTGCCAACATTTTTTGAGTTTGGGGGCGCTTCTGAGAATCACCACTACGTCGAAAACAGTCGTATACGATATCCAAAACTCATCGGAAAAGCGCCGTCACTATTGAGAAGTTGTACCACGCCAAGTTACTACAAAAAAGTATCGCATGAGTGCAATTATTAGGTGCCCTTCTGGATACATTTAGAAGAACGCCAATAAGAGCCCCTTCAAACAATCAGAGAAAGTGCATTTTAAGATAGTTGTAAAAGAATCATTGTGGTCAAGTAAAACACGATTGTTTAAATGTTTATTAATTTTATTAAACATTTATAAATTCTCATAAATATAACATTTATACGATTATCACATTTAACATATTTTTATGCATTAATAAAAGTTTGATGTTGAGTTACAAGTTGCAAGTTACATGCTGTAGCGTCTATCAGCCAGAGCTTTTATTCCCAATGGAGGCAGCGTGTCGGGAAAAATATTTGAAAAACTATCACTTTATTCCATTTGGAAAGTCAAAAATTGTTCACCAATATACCTTTCACTATTTTAAGCGAAATAACTATGTTTTCAGCACTTCATTATCACTTTTATTTAAATAAATTATAAGAAGCTAAGAAGCTAGGGATTTCAGAGTTTGCTGACAATAACAAATTTACCAAGTGATAAAATGTAGTCTATTTTCGAACAATTTGACTGTTTTCGTTGTCCCGATAAATCCCGGAATGTACGGCACAATGTCCCGGATTTCGGCAACCCTAATTAACGCTTGATACGTATTTCAAACTTAAACGTTTTCGTTATGAAGCGTCATTTATTAAGAAAAACTCTAGAAAAATCAACCTAAAAAAATATCGTTGAAACCTAAACCAGCTTGTCTTCACGGTTATTGTTTCAATGAATTTGGAAAGGTGAAATGTTACGCGATCAAGGTCTTTTCCATACATAACTTGACATTTAATAAAATATATATATTTTTGCACCATTAAAATAGCTTTCGTGGAGAAACCGACCACAGCACCCACATTCATATAAGGTAAGAACGTTTCTGAAGACTTTCATTTTTATGTCATTTTCAGAATGTATCGAAAGTATGCCTTAGGCCCACTGTATGTATTGGTAAGTAGAACCAGAAGATTGTCGATCAAAAGCAATACTTTCAGAACAATTGCAAAACAATTATAGAAAAATGTACTTACGTTCTTATTAACACAGGCATACTATTCTATTATTATATGTTAAACTATCACAATTTTAATTATTATTTTCTCCTCACTAAACTATCTCAACCGATGCCGCCTTTATCCAGCTGTTAAATGAAAACAATAACCAGTGTTACCAAATTAATAAATCAAGCCAATAAAGTTTCGCTCCAATACCTTTTGAAACAACGCAGGTCTTGTTTTTATATTGTTCTGTCGTGTTTACAAAAATTATATTTTTTGGGAAAAATCGAATTAAAAAAAATGTTAACAACACGTTTGTTAACGAACATACCGAAATGCAGAAATGCTTTTATGCCGGTGGCAAAAGTTAGTATTGCTTCAGATATTCAAGAAAATTAATATTTGCAAAATGTGTGTCAGAATGAATCCATCTTACATAAACAGCGGAAACAAAGTATAATTTTGAGTGTTATATTTTTCAGATTTCATCGGTCGCTAATGCACAAATTTTACGAAGTACCCAGCAGACAGATTGCAGAAATATAAAAATCAAAGTCGATAGCTGTCAGTATTGTTCTGCTAGTACAACAACGGCTGCCACAGAACAAAGCAATGGTGGTATATTGAAGAGGGTTCTCAAAAAAGTGGGGTTTACTCCAAATTCGAAAGCCGTAAGACATATTTACCTTTCAAAAATATATATTATCTAAACAGAATGAACATGTGATATGCAATGGCCATTAATTATATATGCATTTATTGTGTTCATTTTTAGAGAATACGGGTGTCCAGTCACATGTTATACGAAAGTGTTGCGGATAAAATAAACTATTTGGCTTTCTTCAATGACTTCAATATGCCCAATACATTTAACTCGTGGTTTTTGGTTACTGAATTGCATGTTTGGATGCTGCTATTACGGTCAATGGCTGAAGGTGCCGAGTCTGGAGAAGATGGCAGATTTTTGCGAAACTGTATTGTGGAGGCATTGTGGGGCGATGTGAATGCTAGAGCCAAGAAGTTGGGAGTAAGTGCCATATAAATTTATATTTAGTCAAATTTTAAAAATGACTATTATTCCTTTACAATTGCGCAGTTGAGAACAGTTGCCAAAGAATTTCGGAAGCTTGGAATTTATCAGTAACATTTATTTCTAATTATAGGCAAACAATCCCTCTAGGACACGCCAACAAATCGAAGAACTATCAGAACAGTTTCAAGCAGCTTTAATTGCATATGATGAAGGTATAATGTCGGAAGATCGTGTTTTGGCTGCAGCCCTTTGGCGAAGATTTTTCGAATTGAATTGTGATGATTATGAAAGTATCGAACGTTTGGTTAAATATGTACGTCGCCAAGTATTGATGTTGGATAAATTATCTCGACAGGACTTTTTAATAAAACCAAAAATTCCCTGGCAGGACTTGAACAAAATTCATATTTAAATAATGTGCAAAGTTTGTAAATAAAAAGAAGTGAATCTATTATAAACGCTAAAAATGGTCATAATACAATTTTTCCAAATGCGTGATCACTTATAGCCGAGCGCGTTCTCGTGTCACACTGTATGGCAAAGTGACCATCGCTACAGTTTGCCGAATAAACGTTACCAATATACATTCACCATGGATATCTCAAAATATACCTTATATCACTCTACAGCGTGCAAGCTATATTTATAGAACCAATGTATTAATCGGAAATGTCACCATAATTCCCGATTACCATAACACATTTCCTCAAAACTAGACCTCTTCCATTTGATAAGTTCTCCGTTTCTTACTACAGAATTCGAATAACATACCAGAGTGGGATCGGTTATATACCATTTTGTATGTACCCTACAGAACTCGTACTAGCGTTCGTGGATCGAGCTATGCGAGCGGACTTTGCAGACCTTGACTAACAACAAATAGTTGACCTTTTCTAATAGAACGCGAAAAGGTAAATACAAAAATTAAATCTAAAGGTGTGGAATTGTATATGTTATTGTAAAAGCAATAAACATACTCCCGAAATATCTGTGCATTCTTTGGGCATGCTTGGATATCATGCGAGAGATGAAATCCCTTAGTTTGGGATTGGTGTTTTGCTTATAGGTTCAGACACACACAATTTTGTGCATTGCTATACCACAGATGTTGCACTCCCCCAGCAAACAAGTCGTCGCCAAAAAGTAATAAAAATGTTCTTTTTGGATCCGGAAATGTTGCAAAATTGACGCAGAAGCGATTAATTTAACATGGGCTTGTCATAGAACGGAAGTTCTCCATTTCAACAACGTTGCACTGAATTTGCATCACTTCTTTAGGTGTGATCCGAATTCAATGTTTTGGATGTAAATTAGAATATTCTGATATTTTGTCAAATAAATAATTTTTATAATTTTTAATGGATTCTAAAGCTTGTCGGAAACTATTTTTAAAAATTCACATTTTTTTCAGATTGGATTTGGCATTTTTTTCGACAAAATTTAAATGATTTGTACCATTTAATGAATTCTTACTCTGTTTTTAACCTATTTAAAACAAAGAAAGTAAAAAATTACCCACAAAAAGTATGAAAAAACCAAGTTATAAAAAATTGAATTAAAGAACTTCCTCTGATGTCAGTGGGTACTGCCCTATTCTATGTTTAAGCTCAATTATAAGGGGTCTACTTCTCATAGTCGACTGCGGAACCACCCAGCAATGCTTTGAAAACCTAGAAATGTATGCAGCATTACTGAGGATCTCCGAGAACTCATTTTCTGGTTTGGTCAAACCTGGGATGACATCAATTCTCATGTTTATCAAATAGAAAAATTGTATTACTTTCAATATTTCCAAGACACCAATCTGCCCATTCAAAGTAGACAATTTCATTCAATTGCATTTTACGATCTTTTTCATCATATATTCACAATAAATATTTATGATTTTCAACTCGGAAACCTAACACAGTACCGGCCGTCACTAAGAATAATTATTCCACGGTCATTATTTGTGCTATATATAAACTTGTAAATAAACATTTATTACCAATTATAAAGAAATTAATATAATTAGTTTTTAGCTTCAAATTTGAAAATTATATTTGTAGCAAACTAAATTTCTACTGCGTCATTAAAACTTCAATCATGTTACTATAAACTGCTTATAATACTGCCTAGATATACAAATCTTCGATACCCTGTTCATTTAACGCCCTTAATTGACACTTACAAAGGAATGCAATAATTCGCTTTTCGATACGTTCACGGGTTTCTCCTTCAAATCCTTCGAAGAGAGTATCAATTCTTCGAAGGGTTTCCGCCCTATCTTCGATTATGTGTTCCTCGGTTCCGACTACCTCTTCCGCAATTTCTTCAATTATTGAGTAGGAATCAGAGAAATGTTCTTCGAGAGTATTTTCTACAATCTCTTCTTGTTGTCCATCTTGTGTTAGCTCAATGTGGAAATCGTTTACAATTTCTTCGTTTAGTTTTGCTTCCGCATCATCGGTGTCCCAAATTCCATCTGATTCATCTGGCAATTCTCGATTCTCTTTTTGTTTTCTCTTAGGCACTCTTTCCTTCTTTGGCTTATAAGCTTGTACGGTACATTCTAAAAATTTCAATCTTTCAAGGTAGGGCCAAGTGGATCCTCGTATCACACCGCTTTTTGGACAAAGTTCAGTGCAATGTTTTAATTCTTTTTGAAATTGTCCTCTTAAATTGTTCCAGCGGCTCAAACAAAATTGTACTTAAAAATAGATATGGTTTATATAGAACCCAGACAATTAATGTTTAATAGTACCACTTACCTGGGAAACCCATTTCAGCAGCAATTTCTTGCCAAACTTTGTTCTTTGCCTTCATCATTTCAAATAGCGACATACCTGGTATTTGTCGCATATATATGACGGGATGTGGTTCCACCAAAGAAATAAGTCTAAAATCAAAGGGTCGATTCTTTTTGTGACTTGTTTTGGTCATTTTCCTAAATTGTTGCCTCCGATTTGTTGTTCACCCAAAAATAAAACAAAACAACGTAAGTGGACATGCCATGGGAGATGATAACATGTAAAGTGAATGACAGTGTTGTCAATTAAACAATGATGCCAACATAATCCGAATTTAACAAAACGCTGATTTTACCGAATTGACAATAGGCTTGTTGTACAGGATAGCTTAGCCATAGCGGAAATCTTATGGTGTTTTCATTTCTTGTAAAAAATGCGCACTTTTCCGCGTTTTGCCCGGAAAATGTATGTTCTTTTCTAAAACAAACAGGCAAATTTACGAAAAGGTTTCGAATTCTTTTGTGAAAATAATGCACTGAAATGATAGCACTATTTTAGGTTGCTGGCAACATTTTAAAAATGCGTATTCTGCACAGCACTTTCTTTTAGAAATGAAAACCCCATTAAAACCAAAGACAATAAACTTGAGGAAGATAGGAAATTGGCTTGCGTCATACCAAATGTTACATTTACATGTTAGTTCCAAATATGTTCGTAATTTTTTATTTGTTTTCGTTTTTATTTTTTAAATGAAAAACTTAATTTTCTTAATGAAACAATGTTAAATTTTAGGCAACAACAAAAAAATTTATTTCGTGCACTTAATTTCTTTTTATTTGCATTTTAATGCTATGTCAACACTTGTCGTATACGTGTTTGGTTGGAGTATGAAACTAACACGGTAAATGGTATGATCTCCTCAGCAGCCAATTTCCTATCTTCCTAGAGTTTATTATCTTTGATTAAAACAATGTGCACACAATCATTGTTTATACAAACAATGTTTTTAAAAGATTGGTCGTACTGTTTTCAACATTATTTTAATAAACAGGATAATTGTGCATTTATCTTTTTTGCAATAAATTAAATGTGTTTTTCCTCATTACACATTTTTTAACGAAAATACTTAACATAATTTGTTTTGAATTTATGTTTGGAGTAATATAGATGTAAAACAAAACAAAAAACATGAAAGGACATTAGCTCGGAGATGGGAGAACACTCCCTGACAGAAGGCATCTTCTATTTCAAGTTTATTTATTCTAAATTCAAATAACTACAAAACTCTGGTGCTCATTTTTTGAAAAATATTTATTGAGTCTCTTAGCCCTAAGGGTAGGGAGCACGGTTGCCACTCGATCCAAAAATAATCTACCAAAATTTGGAGAAACTTTTACCAAAAACTACCAAACAAAAAAATATTATTTTGCAAAATTTTATTTCAATAGAAAATTTTGTCGATTTTTTTTCCATATTCGTTGTTTTGGTTTCAGCTTAAAAACCATTGCGTTGATTAAATTACAAGAGTAGCTTAACCAACAGAGGAAAAGAATGTTTGTCAAATTTATTTGGGCAAAGCCCTATAGACTGCAAGATGGTTGGATGGACGCACGTTTCGGAATTACCACATTTTTCATCAGCATCCTCTACTTGCAGCAAAACCAATTATCAGAACAAATTCTGGTAGTTCACCAAAACCAAAGTGAACCATGCAAAGCTGATTTACACACAAAAATAAGTAAATATTTGTCGACAAATTTAACAAAATTTTGTAGACATAATTATTTGTTTCATTTCTTAAAGAAAACTTTGTAGTTTGAAGGAAAAATTTTGAGTTAAAAATTTTAAAAATGACTTCAATGCCATACGAAGTTCAAGATGTGCGCACTAAAACTATTTTGTGAAAAATACGAATTTAGTAAATTTTTATGCTTCATCTTTTTTGGTTCATTTAACTAACGTACGGAAAAAACTATTAAAGTCCAGGAATCTTTCTTAAAACATAATAATTGTATGAATTAAAATTAAATTAAATTGGCTTAAGTGAAATATAGGGTTCCTTTTTTAGTATGGTTTCTCATATTTTCCTGCTATGTATTTAGCACAATAAAATCGAAAGTATTTTTTATTTTTATTAAATATGCTTCATATTTTGAATATAAAGTTGATAGGAAAAAAATTGTTTCCATGTGTTTTTTAATTTGGCCATATTCATTTGGCTCCTTTTGCAAATTGTATGACTGCATATTCTCCGGTAAGCATCCAATCTATCTGTTTCGATGTCAACTCTTCAGCTTGGCCAGGCTTCAAACCACATATTAGATCAGCCTTGATAGTTCTCAATGTGCATAGATTAGATGGATTAAAACCTCGTAGACATGTTTGGAATTTTTCAGTGGGATCCCAATTGTAATCGCCTAAAAGTTTTCGGTAATTTAAGTCTCCTTTGAAGATTATCAGAGATGATGTAGATAACATATTGTACAAACTGTGATTTATGTCGCACATTCTAAATAAAAAAATAATAAGTATGTTATTAAAATATTAAATACTTTTTATGGGGATATTAAATATAGGTGGATATTTTGACCAACATTACATATTACTAAGTATGGCTTATCCATGTGTATTGTACTCGAAGGAGTTTGTTATTACATACATCACACATTTAGTTAGTGAAACATAATAAAAAAAATCGGGGGCTATTGTATTAAAGTAACTCGACACATATTTTAGTTTGATTGAAGCACATATAGAATAGTGGCTACTGTAATAAAATAACAAGTATATACAGAAGTAAGTTCGGCCGGGCCGAATCTTAAATACCCACCACCATGAATCAAATATTATAGTTTCCTTTGGAAATTTCAGGGGGGTTTGATGACAGATGTTCCCAAACAGAGCAGTTCAACCAGTAAACTTCCCAAAGATATATTTAAAGATTCTACCTACGAAGACTATATCAGATTCTGGATTTATAAGAGCCAATTTTGTTTGGGTTTTAGAGGAATCATAAACATGTTGCGTAAGCGTGCAAGAAGATGATGAAATTACTCCTTGATTTGAAATGTAAAATCTGTAGATTTTTACCCCCATTATTTAACCCTCTAATGCCCCAATTTTTTTACCAGCTGATTAAATATTCTATGTTAACGACACAAAAGCAAGAAAACTAAACAAGACAAATTTATACGGTAAAATTCAGTATATGCTGTAAAGCCTCGTGAACAGTTTTAACTAAGTTTTCTTTTTATTTTATCCATTTTTGTTGTCTTAAGGTGTGTTTTACTAAAAGCTTCCTGATTTAACGAAGCCCGCCTAAATGCGGGATTGGGCATTAGAGGGTTAAATGATTACTAGAAGTAAAATCTGCAAATTCTACATTCAGTTTCAAGCAATTTTTATGACCAGTGCGCCTTCTATACCCTCAAGAAGAGAAATAGGTCTATATGGAGGCCTTACCAAATAAACCGATAAAAACTAAATCCGATACACGGACCGTAGAAGCTTAAGAAGTAAAATCTGGGGATCGGTCTATATGGGGGTATATCAAAACATGGACCGATACTCACAATTTTCGGCAAACCTTTTTTTGGTCCTAAAATACTTCTAGATTTTCAATTTGTTTGTTTCTATAAGCCCAAGAAGTAAAATCGGGAGATCGGTCTATATGGGGGCTATACCAAAACATCGACCGATACTCACCATTTTTGTGGTCCTCAAATACCTACAGATTTCCAATTTCAGGCAAATTGGATAAAAACTACGGTATATCAAAACCTGGACCGATATAACCCATCTTCGAACTTGACCTGCCTGCAGACAAAAGACGAGTTTGTGGGAAATTTCAGCACGAATGCTTCATTATTGAAGACTGTAGCGTGATTACAACAGACAGACGGACATGGTTATATCGTCTTAGAATTTCTCCTTGATCAAGAATATATATACTTTATATAGTCGGAAATCGATATTTCGATGTGTTACAAACGAAATGACAAACTTATTATACACCCGTCACCATTCTATGGTGGTGGGTATACAAATAATTAATATGATAAGGGCCGTATTCTCAATGTGTTGGTACTATTTATCATGTCGATAAAAGAGCTGATCCCATACAAAAATTTACTAAGCGATGGTCTATCTTCCGGTTATAATTCCTTCCATAATTCCGACCTTTTTTACGAATTATTTGATGTAACATTGACAGTTATACCAAAGTACTATGGGACAATGGCAGAAATCCCACCCACAAAATCAATATTTCAACTTGTAAAACATTTAAATTTGGTGATACAAAACAGTTGACAACACTTTAACGGAACCAAATCCAAAATGGCAAAACAATATGGCAACCCGTTTGGCGGCTTCAGGCCTCCGATGTGGTAGCCTTTTGTTATTGAATGTATAGTTAAACAAAGTGCCTTAGAGATTGTGCGCGTAAAAAAGTTGTAATGTGAAAAACTCACCAATTTTATGAAAAATTGGTGTCAATGTCTTTACTTTTAGTGAAAATTAGCAAAGTTTGTAAATATTTATTGGTAGTGGCGTGGAGTGGGTAGACACCTCCAAAATTGTTATCATAGGCTTTCTCATTCTCAGCCTTACGCACACATAGAAGGAACGTGATCACCCCAGACATCTTTCAAAAGCATAACGTCCCTTTTTTTTCTCGGTGAACGTTTAACATATTTGTGGGGACTATGTTATTTCTAGTAAAATATGAATCTGATTTCGGCAATCATATTCATGTTTGGCGAGAAAATACTAGTTTTGCCACAAACGCTCCATGTTCCCCGTAAAAAGTAAGATAACACTTTTGAAACATGTTAGGGGCGATCATATTTCTTCTCTCTCATCTGACCAGTGCGCAACGTAGAAAAAATACGATAAATGTATTTTCAAGTGCAATTTAACTTAAATAGTCTTACTCTTATTGAGTTGGAATGTGTAATATTTAATATGTATGAGGCAAGTTTTAGGTAAGTTTTGGCGAGAAAGTATTTTATTATGTTGTAAAAATATTTCGAATGTACACGGACGAAAAAGACTGTTTTTCATATGTTTGGGTGTAAAAATTATATGTTTGGAACTCAAATTTTTTAAAACAATATTTTAAGTGCAAGCATATAACGTTCATAAACTACCATAACATGTTTGGGACATATATGTTAATATGTTAGAACATATTATGTTTGGGACATAAAATGTTTGCAAATATAATATGTTGGATTCTAACATATATTAATTTAGAAATAGTCTATAAACATATATGTGTTTAAAAAGAGAGACGTACAGAGTATGCTGCAAGTAAAAGAATAGAAGTAACCAATTGGCGCCTTAAAAATATATATACAGAAAGAAAATTTCATTAATTTTTTTTTTCTACCAGTGCAAGCCTACTAATGTGAAACATAATATGTGTGAACGATACAAAAAATAGTTTGTTTGGACCAATCCTGAAAATATATTTGCTTGAAGCTAAATGTGTTTGGGGCATATGGGCATATTTTTGAGACTGTAGTTCGTTGTGTATACACAGAAAAATATTTTCAGTTAAAAGTTTGAAACCATTTGAAACCATTAATTGAAAAATCAACTTTTACAATCAACTTTATAAATTCAAATTAAAAATTAAGTCAGTTAGGAAAATTATTGAATTTTTCGTTTTTAATCAAAATATTAATCATTCTAATCAACATTTTATATATTTCAAATTATTAAATATTATTAAATATAATTATAATGGGAAAACATATAAAACAATAACTAAGATATACAGTGCTGTTCAAAACATTTGCAACTAGCCCTACCATGAACTTAATCTAGGTATATTTCCCATAATAATAACTTTATTCCTTAGCTTCCACTTAAAAAATAATCTTTATGGAGTGGTACATATTTCCATATTCTTATTGGGTAAATGAATGGGCTGTAATAAAATATTGATATTTCACGAAAAGTAAAGCATCCTATGATTCGACCTGTTCAAAACAATTGCAACTACCTACTTAGCACCCTGTAATATTTTCTTCTTTAAGGACATTATTTTTTTGTATTTTATACCTGCAATAGTTATAAGGACCTATAAGAGGATAGTTTAAACGTACATAATGGACATGTTAGGAATGTCGTTAAGTTCATTGTCTATTTTGGCCACAAACTGATCGCCATAGACTTTTATGCTCTAATTTTAGAATAATTCGATAAAATGACCGGCAATAAGTATAATAAACAAAATATATAATATTTTAAAGTTGGGGTATCACAAAAATATCACAAAAACCTGCGTCCCGAGTTATAAACAGAGGATGCACAAAACCAGTGCATTTTGGTTTTTTATACCCTCCATCATAGGATGGGGGTATATTAACTTTGTCATTCCGTTTGTAACACATCGAAATATTGCTCTAAGACCCCATAAAGTATATATATTCTGGGTCGTGGTGAAATTCTGAGTCGATCTAAGCATGTCCGTCCGTCCGTCCGTCCGTCTGTTGAAATCACGCTAACTTCCGAACGAAACGAGCTATCGACTTGAAACTTGGCACAAGTAGTTGCTATCGATGTAGGTCGGATGGTATTGAAAATGGGCCATATCGGTCCACTTTTACGTATAGCCCCCATATAAAGGGACCCTCAGATTTGGTTTGTGGAGCCTCTAACAGAAGCATATTTCATCCGATCCGGCTGAAATTTGGTACATGGTGTTGGTATATGGTCTCTAACAACCATGCTAAAATTGGTCCACATCGGTCCATAATTATATATAGCCCCCTTATAAACCGATACCCAGATTTGGCTTGTGGAGCCTCAAAGAGAAGAAAATTGCATCCGATCCGGCTGAAATTTGGTACATGGTATTGGTATATGGTCTCTAACAACCGTGAAAAAATTGGTCCACATCGGTCCATAATTATATATAGCCCCCATATAAACCGATCCCCAGAATTGGCTTGCGAAGTCTCTAAGAGAAGCAAATTTCATCCAATCCGGTTGTAATTTGGAACATGGTGTTAGTATATGATTTTTAACAACCGTGCCAGAATTGGTCCATATCGGTCCATAATTATATATAGCCCCATATAAAACGTTCTCCAGATTTGACCTCCGGAGCCTCTTGGAGGAGCAAAATACATCCAATCCGGTTCAAATTAGGAACGTGGTGTTAGTATATGTTCGCTAACAACCATACCAAAATTGGTCCAATCACACAAAAATTGGTCCTATCTGTTCATAATCTACCAAAATTTTATTTCTATGGAAAATTTTGTCAAAATTTTATTACTAGAGAAAATTTTGTTAAAATTTTATTCGGTTCACAATAAAATTTTCATCATTATCAAAATTTTATTTCTATAGAAAATTTTGTCAAAATTTTATTTCTATAGAAAATTTTGTTCAAATTTTATTCGGTTCATAATCATGGTTGCCACTCGAGCCAAAAATAATCTACCAAGATTTTATTTCTATAGAAAATTTTGTCAAAAGTTTATTTCTATAGAGAATTTTGTTAAAATTTTATTTCTGTAGAAATTTTTGTCAAATTTTCTTTCTATAGAAAATTTTCTCAAAATTTTTATTTCTATAGAAAATTTTGTGAAAATTTTATTTCTATAGAAAATTTTGTGAAAATTTTATTTCTATAGAAAATTTTGTTAAAATTTTATTTTTGTAGAAAATTTTGTCAAAATTTTATGTCTACTTTGTCAAACTGAATTTTGTACGTATTGGATCGATCTTTTTTGATTTAATATATACCACGTATGGACTTACATACAATTTAGGAGATGGTGTTAGGAGGTTTTAAGATACATACCTTGCCATCGGCAAGCGTTACCGCAACTTAAGTAATTCGATTGTGGATGGCAGTGTTTAGAAGAAGTTTCTACGCAATCCATGATGGAGGGTACATAAGCTTCGGCCTGGCCGAACTTACGGCCGTATATACTTGTTTTTGTTTTTTTTTTTGAGCGAAAAAGTACTTTTCACTAAATTTCAACAAAAGTTCCAAAAAAATAGATAAATAAAGTAAATTTTTGACAAAGTTTTCCATAGAAATAAAATTTTGCCAAAATTTTCCATAGAAATAAAATTTTGACAAAATTTTCTATAAAAATAAAATTTAAAAAAAATGTTCTACCGAAATAAAAGTTTGACTAAATTTTCTACCGATATAAAAATTTGACCAAATTTTCTATAGAAATAAAATCTTGACAAAATTTTCTATAGATACAAAATTTTGACAAAATTTTCATCAGAAATAAAATGCTGACAAAAATTTCTATAGAAATAAGATTTTGACAAAACTTTCTATAGAAATAAAATATTGACAAAAAATAAAATTTTGAGAAAATTTTCTGTAGAAATAAAATTTTGACAAAACTTTCTGAAGAAATAAATTTTTGCAAAATAATATTTTTTTGGTAGTTTATGGCAAGATTTTTTCCAAATGTTGGTAGATAATTTTAGTACGCGATCGATAAAGTCTTATCTAGAAAGTGTTCGTGTTGAAGCATAATATAGAATCACATGCTTTTTCAACTAACATTCTTGAAATTCAATAAAATCATGTTTTTGACTGTGGCTTTAAAAAATCGAGATTTTCTTCCCGCATGAACTTGTCTGGTTTGCCAAATTTTAAAAAGACTATTAACAAATAAGTTTATTAAAGATTTTCTGAAAATATTTTGTCAAAACTATTATACCATATATCTGATATCGGCTCAAAAATTTCTACACAAAAGGTACTAAACCATTAGCGGGGGTAGTACGGTACTGACCAGGGTGAAAGAGTATTGAAAAGAAGTACTATAGTACTGCATTTTCCATCCCTGCTCTCCATCATACATTGTTGAATAGATACCCATTCTCTTGTTCTCTTTTCGCTCTTTCCATTGCTCAATTCAATTTCAATCACAAAAGTGATTGGATCAGTCACATGTGTAATTGGAAACGGAAAAATTTTCAATCACGTTTGTAATTGAAAATTATTTCCGAATTGATTAACAAATTTATTGAATCTATTACTATTTTAATTGGAAACGTAATAAATATCAATCATTGTTTTAATTGGTTTTTATTCGGATTTGAATAAATAATTAATTGAATCAATTAACATATTAATTGAATCCGTTTCCAAATTCAATTAAGTGTTTAATTGAAAAAATTTTGGTGATAATTTTTTGTCAGTGACCATTTAATCCTAATCAATGGCAAGAAGTTGCGCAAAAGTAGTCAAACGGCATGGCTATACTATAAACCATTAACATTTATCGTTAAATGTTACAAAAACTCTTATTATTATATTATATTGGTTGCAAATGTTTTGAACAGGTGAATAAATAATTTTATAATGTATCAAAAAGTCTTTGTCGTTAATTCCCTTAAATCTTTAAAATAGACATAATAAGCAACAACATTGCATTAAAAGTTTGGTGTTGATAGTTTTATTTTTATTTTCATTGTAATTGCCGTTTATTTTCAACAAGCGGTTTGGTTGCAAATGTTTTGAGCAGCACTGTACATATGTATGTATTAAACTTAGTTACCTGTAGAACTCATATGGTGTTGTCCAAAAATCTTCATTGGTTATAATTTCGAATTGGCCATTATTGAAATAGTTTAAACATTCTTTGCCAAATCCCTTCAAATGTGACGAGGAATTATTTTCCATGAACTTTAGAGTGTATTGTATATCACGTGGTGTTGTGTCAGAAACAAACCATGGCATGGCTTTTACATGGAAACGTATGACACCCGCTAATTTATTTTCGATTAAATATTTTGCCAATAATAAATCCGTCAATAGTTCAAAACCAGCATTATCACAGATTAAATCTACATATCTCTTATTGGGCAACTGCGTTTTATCTTCATTTAGACAATTCCATATTTCTTCACAATCGTCTACTAAAATGTTTGGATTTAGATCGAGTATGTGTTTATTAAGACTATCAAGAGGTTTCACTTCCTGACCCGTACTTAAAGACAGGTCACATTTATTGCCCCAAAGGTTAACCTAAAACGGGAAATTAGTTTAGAAACATAGAGTAAGGAATCCTGATTATTTCTGCGGTACTGGAATATGTTGCTTGTCGATTGAAAATGTTTATGTATTTAAATAAAATAGTAATTAATGAATTGATGCACCCAGAGAAGGAATATGATCACCTTAAACATGTTTCAAGAGCAAAATGTTATTTTTGGATGGTGACCATTTTCTCGGAAATTATGTATATGTTTTCGGAAAGCATGTTATGTTTGCCGAGAAAACAACTTTTTTGCGATTTTATTTTATCGCCATATGTCAACTTTATACTAACATCTATAAATAAATTAGTATCGGCCCCTTTATGGTACTAATAAATGACTAACTAACACTAACTAAAAAGTATAATGGCATATTTTAGAAAAAAGTTTGTTATTTAATATTAAGCTATATTTATTGTTTTTGTTTGAAAATGCATTTATCATGTATGATGAGCATTGGAGACTGTTGTTGTACGAAGTACATTTACCGTAGAACGTTTAATGATATAATGGCTTATTTATTAGCCTCCCAAACAAAAAAAAAATTGGAAGTTCTTCCAAAGGCACAACTTTAAAAGCACTTCCAGAGGAAGCACTCCCAATGATGTTCTTTATTTTAACTACCCAAAAAGTTCTTTTCATAAAATTTTTTAACATGCTTTTTTCATACTTTTAATGGGTAATTTTAACTTTTTTCTTTCAAATAGGTTAAAAACAGAGTAAGAATTCATAAAATGGTACAAATCATTTAAATTTTGTTGAAAAAAATTCTAAATCAAATCTGAAAAAATTGTGAATTTTTGAAAATATTTGAGGTCAAACGTTTAAATTATAAAAAATTATAAAAATTTTTTATTTGGTAAAATATCACAGAATTTTTTAATTTACATCCAAAACATTGAATTCGGATCACATCTAAAGAAGTGATGCAAATTCAGTGCAACGGCTGCTGAAATGGAGGACTTCCGTCCTATGAAAAGCCCATGTTAAATTCATCGCTTCTCCGTCAATTTTGCACCACTTCCGCTTTTTTTTTGCTGGGCTATTATAATTGATTTTGTATGTACTGAAAAAAGCATGTCTGGTTCCAAAGATTTTGTCTTTACTTTAAAAATTTTTGTATTGATTACGAGCCAAAGAAGCGGATATTTTTAGGACACAATTCTCTTTTAAATTTAGGTTTTGTGTAATTGCTTCTAGGAAGAAAATTTTGATTTTTCGCTTTTTCAGCTTCTTTTCGTCATATGCTATGAAAGTCCTTTAAAAACGAGTTAACGACAACTTTATTTTCAAAATTAAGACTCGACTTCCAGTAGAAATTATGCTATGTTTCAAGTAAAAAACGTCTTTAAAATATAGTGTTGAAAAACGTGTCCTATATTTGAACGATGTTTTGCTTTGTAGTCAAGATGCAAAAAGACAACAAATTTAAAGACAATTTCATTAAATTTAAAGAACTTTTCTAAATTATTAAAGTCAAGTTGACCTTAGCCCAAACATTTTTTCTTTCATGTTATGATAGTCATTTTTAAGTGAAATCAGTTAATTATAAGGACAATACGACTTCATTGAAAAGTTTATCGACTTTTGGACAAGGAAAAAACTTTATATTAGAGAAATGCGTCTTCTATGATAAGCAAAATTTGCATTCGTATTTTAAAGACATGAAATCTTTGACCTCACGACAATATTTTTTTCAGTGTGGTGTTACGGAAAGGTGAAAATGTTGTCGAAAATATGGATGCTGAATTTTGCTGGAATAACAAATTGTTTTCAGTCATAACAGTAAGCTCGTCGCTTTCAAACAAGACTGTATTAACTTTTCATCAGCAAAACAAAAATTGTTGCTGTTGTTACTGGCGTCTAAAATACATTGGTGTTGACAAATAACTAGATTATTCATTACCAACCTTTATCATATGTGTAAGACCATTAAAATTATTCGCCATTGTTTCTGCACTTCTTACAAGTTCCTCCATAGCTGTCATGGATATATGGAGGGCATGCTGTTTTTGGGGCGTAAAGTAGTCATAATCCTTTAAATTTGGAGAAACTCTGAAGAAGGAATAAATTCTTCTGTATAAATAACATTCGGCATATAGCCAGCATGTTTTATAGAATGTTGACGCATCATCCGGTAGAGTTGCAATAAATTCGTTCCATAAGGCAATGTCCTTGTCTAATTCTGAAATTTAAATAGCTACGAATTAGAGCAAAAAGGATTGTTCTAAAGACAATTATATTCAATTTGAATATTTACCATTTGGAGCAAATTTTTCCAAGTGATCATCGTTCTCAATATCACACTTCAGTTTTCCTATAGAATTTAGTATATGTTTAATATCGTCCTATTGGATAAATGGATAAATTGTTAAATACAGTTGTCAAATGTATGGCTTTGGGTAGCGGAGGATTGAATGTTACATTGGAAAATAATGTTACATCCACCACCTCTATGTATGTTAGGCATCTACACACTCAAAAAAGTTGTTTACAATAATTTTATAATTACATTTTAAGAGTTCAGTTATATATCACAACGTTTCAACTTAAACATAACTTTTAAACTTTGAATAATTTTTGATAACTAAATATTAAATGAAACGGGGAAAATCAATAAACGGAAAACCCCGTATATCAAACAAAACAATGTATATGGATTCAAAGATATTGACCTTCCCTTAAGGATTTTGGCATTGATTCTGAGCCAAAGATACAGCTTCTTTGATATAAGGACAGTTTTTAGGGACCTACCTATATTTAAATCTAAACTCAAAAAAAGTTTACTTGGATCAAAAGATTTTGACCCTCCCTTAAGGATTTTGGTATTGATTCTGAGCCAAAGATGCGGGTTCCTTAAAATAAGAAAACATTTTTGCGACCTATCTGGCGTTAAATCTACACTCAAAAAAAAGTTTACTTGGATCCAAAGATTTTGACCTTCCCTTAAGGATTTTGGTATTGATTCCGAGCCAAAGATGCAGCTTCTTTAAAATAAATCTAGGATAAATAAAATTAAAATTAGATACAGATATCATTCATCGAATTTTCATCCTCTTTTTGCGATATATTAATAAAGGTATTTATGTACAAACAAATTCCAATTTAAAATCCAAATTATGACAGATACTTCAAAGTAAAAACAGTTTTCTTAATGTTAAAAAAACTTTAAACCAAAGATGCAAATCCTTAAAATAAGCCTTAGGCTATATTTGAAGCGATTTTATCTTAAATTTAAAAATGCAATATGTTAGTTGAGTTAAAGACGATTTCTTTAAATTAAAAATGTTTTTCTTTATTTTAAGGAAAATTTGCCTTACTTCAAAGATCTACAACGTCAGCAGAGAGACGGAAAATTTCAAAAATTTTTGAAGCAAGGATTATAAACTTTCATATAATTAAAATGTCATTATTTTAAAGAATTTTGTCCTTAACTTTGGGTAAATTTCGATTCCTAAAATTTAAGTTTCATAATCTTCCATATTATGTCAATATTTTTTTCAGTGTAGGATCTATAAAATTAAAATTAGGATACAGATCTCATTTATCGAATTTTCTTTCTATTTTTCCGGCATATTAATAAAGCTATTCACGTACAAACAAATGTCAGTTTAAAAATCCAAATTATGACGGATACTTCGAAGTAAAAAATATTTTCTTAATTCTAAATCCTCAAAATAAGTTTTAGCCTATATTTGAAGCGTTTTTATCTTAAATCTTAAGATTCAATACTTAGTTAATTTAAGGACGATTTCTTTAAATCAAAAATGTGTTTCTTTACTTTAAGGAAAATTTGCCTTAGTTTAAAGACATGCAACTTTAACAAAGGGATGCAAATTTTCAAAATGTGTGTCCTAAATATAATGAAAAAAATTTTTTGAAGCAAAGATTTCAAACTTTCTTTTAATTAAAATTTCTTTATTTTAAAGAAATTTTTTCAATACTGTGTAAATTGCGCATCCTAAAATTGAGGTTGCATAATCTTTAATATCATGTAAATATTTTTTTAAGCGTACTCTCAAAAAAAAGTTTACTTGGATCAAAAGATTTTGACATTCCCTTAAGGATTTTGGTATTGATTCCGAGTCAAAGATGCGACTTCTTTAAAACAAAGACATTTTGTACCTATATTTAAATCTAAACTCAAAAAAGTTTACTTGGATCAAAGATTTTGACCTTCCCTTAAGGATTTTGGTATTGATTCTGAGCCCAAGATACAGCTTCTTTGATATAAGCACAGTTTTTAGGGTCCTACCTATATTTAAATCTACACTCAAAAAAAGTTTACTTGGATCAAAAGAATTTGACCTCCCTTTAAGGATTTTGGTATTGATTCCGAGCCAAAGATGCGGCTTCTTTAAAAAAAAAGAAATGTTTATCTTTAAAACAAAGACATTTTTGACCACTATTTAAATCTGAACTTAAAAAAAAGTTACTTGGATCCAAAGATTTTGAAGACATTTTTAGTGACTTATCTGGCTTTGAATATGGTACACAGAAAAAATCACGAAAATTTTTCCAATTAAAGTCTTAATTGAATTTTAAAAAGTAGTCAATTAAAATTTTTATTGATTCTACAATTGTTTTAATTGAAACAAAAATCAATCACAAAAATTAATAGTATCAATTAATTTTGTAATTGGATCAATTAATTGTTTAATTGACTTTCAAGGCTTTTTGCTATTTGGTCAGATTTTTCTGCTGGGTCTACTATCAATTTTTTTGGGGTGTAAAAACGAATTTATTTGCCAAACCTTCACTATTTTGACAAAATTTCCCACAAATATGTATTTTTATAATGTTCACTGTGAAGTAAATATGACCACAGTACTATTTTTATATTTATCGGGTATGTAACATGAAAACAAATTAAAGCCTTCATATGACTTGCTATAATGTTGGAACCTAAATTTTTTTCGACACCTGATTTTCTAAAATCAGAAGCTCTGAAATTTTGCCTACGTATTAATATTGTAAAGAAACTGCTCTTACCTGGGAATGGTTATTGGCATTCAGATCTCTCTCAACAGATTCCAGTAAACAGTTCAGTATGTTGGGAATACGATGTTGAAAAGTGTGATAGGCAAAACTTCTGCGATAACGACCGCATAAAAGATGATTCCGTGGAGTTTCACTGTCAATTATTCCATGTTTCTCATCGAATTCCTTGGTATTTGTTGTCTAATAAACATTAAAATTGAATTCTGAGATTCACTTACATAATTTGCTTTTTACCATTATTAATCTTTTAGATTTTAATGTGGTTGTGCAAGAAAAATTGTCGAATTTTGATTTTAAAATATCTGCCCTCCAAATGTCTTCAAAATTATTTACAATAATAAAAATATTTCACACCTTAGTTACTGTTATCATCGATGTAAACAAAGAGTTGCTCTGTGGGTCATAGTATGTACCCCACTAGGAAATAAAACTAATATTCTCAATGTGATAACATTTGTATATTAAGATCAATATTATAATGCTCCATAACAATGCGTAGTGTTTCATCCAAAATAGTAAACAAAACAGATAAGTATATACTGTTTGATTCGAAATCCCTCTCTAAGGATATCTAGCCTAATCTGTCCAACTTTTTGCAATACTAAGTTCATGAATCTAATCCAATTGTGAATCATTTGTCTTTAGTTTAAAGGTAAAAAGCTTCAAATATGGACTAATATTTATCAAGGATGTTGCATTCTTGATTTGATTTTTTTGTTAAATAAGAAACATTTTTATACCCACCATCATAGAATGGTGACGGGGGTATAATAAGTTTGTCATTCCGTTTGTAACACATCGAAATATCGATTTCCGACTATATAAAGTATATATATTCTCGATCTGGGAGAAATTCTAAGACGATATAACGATGTCCGTCTGTCTGTCTGTCTGTTGTAATCACGCTACAGTCTTCAATAATGAAGCAATCGTGCTGAAATTTTGCACAAACTCGTCTTTTGTCTGCAGTCAGGTCAAGTTCGAAGATGGGCTATATCAGTCCAGGTTTTGATATAGTCCCCATATAAACCGACCTCCAGATTTGGGGTCTTGGGCTTATAGAAATCGTAGTTTTTATCCAATTTGCCTGAAATTTGAAATCTAGACGTATTTTATGACCATAAAGAGGTGTGCCAAAAATGGTGAGTATCGGTCCATGTTTTGGTATAGCCCCCATATAGACCGATCTCCCGATTTTATTTCTTGGGCTTATAGAAACCGCAGTTTTTATTCAATTTACCTGAAATTGGAAATCTAGAGGTATTGTAGGACCACAAATACGTGTGCCAAAAATTGTGAGTATCGGTCCATGTTTTGGTATGGTCCCCATATAAAACGACCTCCCGATTTGGGGTCTTGGGCTTATAGAAACCGTAGTATTTATCCAATTTGTCTGAAATTGGAAATCTAGAGGTATTTTAGGACCATAAAGAGGTGTGCCGAAAATGGTGAGTATCGGTCCATATTTTGGTATAGCCCCCATATACACCGATTTCCCGACTTTACTTCTTGGGTTTCTAGAATCCGAAGTTTTTATCCTATTTGCCTGAAATTGGAAATCTAGAGGTGTTTTCGGGTCATAAAGAGGTGTGTCGAAAACGGTAAGTATCGGTCCATGTTTTAGTATAGCCCCCATATGAACGATCTCCCGATTTAACTCCTTGGGTTTCTAGAAACCGTAGTTTTTATCTGATTTGCCTGAAATGGTAAATATTCTGGTATTTTAGGCTCACAAAAACGTGTATCGGATTAAGTTTTTATCGGTCCATTTGGTAATGCCTCCATATAGACCGACTTCACTTCTTGAGAGTGTAGAAGGCGCACTGATCATGAAAATTGCTTGAAACTCAATGTAAAATTTCCAGATTTTACTTCTACAGATTTAAGATTTCAAATCAAGACGTTATTTTATAATTTTCTTGCACACATACAAGAGATGATGATTCCTCTAAAACTCAAACAAAAATCGTTCTTATAAATCCAGAATCTGATTAGTCCTCATAGGTGAAATCTTTAAATTTATCTTCGGGAAGTGTCCTCAAGTCCTCAAGCCCTCCTGAAATTTCAAAGGAAACCCTAATATTTGGTTCATGGTGGTGGGTATTTAATATTCGGCCCGGCCGAACTTAGTGCTGTATATACTTGTTTTTATTTAATTTGATTTATTGGTTTATATGTTATACCAAGCATCACACACGCAAAGAAAAAAATAAGTTTGGAAAACGCGTACCGAAAACGTTTTTCTTTTGTTTTTTCGAATTGCTTCGAAAATTTTAAACTTTTATCACCAAAAAAAAATAGTTTGTTACAATTTTTTTTTTTTAATAAAAAAATATTTTTGAACCAACAACACAGTCCATTTAGTTTATATCAAGCACTATTCTTTTCTGACTTTAAGTCTTTAATAAGACGCATTTAACATTTTTCATAGTAAAAATTTAATATGTTCGTAGTAGTATGTAATGTTGAACATCTTTTCGGAATCTTCCGAACATATCTGGAATATATGTAAAAACAAAAAAAAAAACAAACATTTTGTCGTTCGGTCGAAGCAGGGATCGAACCCTTGGCATGCAAGGCGGACGTAGCTCCCACTGCTCCACGGTGCCAATGTAAATGTATGTTTCTGTTAAATAAAGTTAGTTTAATCGTGGGCGCAATAAGCTATGCTATATATATAACTTATATGGATGATTGTCTATTGATGACAATAACAGCAACATAGCTCAGAGGATAGTGTATTGGCTTACAAATTGCATGGTCCGTTGTTCGTTTCTCCGTCCAGGCGAATGGTAATATTTAAAAAATTTATAATATCGAATAATTACTTGTACATTGTTTGTATTACAGAAAAAGGTGCTAGGAACTAAAAAACCTCATGGAAGTGAGAAAGATGTGAAGGAAAATGCAATTAGTCAGAAAAGATTTTTTTTGAGTTAGTCTTTATGAAATTGTTTTTACATCTTGGAAAAGAATAAACGTTTATGACAAAAAGAATATACTTTTCTTCCAAATAAACATCCTTACAGCGAAAAGCAAATGAGTAACGATCTTTATTTGTCTAAAATTTCATTTGGGAGGAAAATATTATTTTTTTGCGTGCATATAAACCAATAAATCATATAAATTATAGTGCCAGTCGACATTTAAGACATTTTTAATTCATTTAAATCTTAACACTACGCCATCAGAAAAAATATTTGTTTGTTACTTTTTATACCCTCCACCATAGGATGGAGGGTATATTAACTTTGTCATTCCGTTTGTAACACATCGAAATATTGCTCTAAGACCCCATTCTGGGTCGTGGTGAAATTCTGAGTCGATCTGAGCATGTCCGTCCGTCCGTCCGTCTGAAATCACGCTAACTTCCGAACGAAACAAGCTATCGACTTGAAACTTGGCACAAGTAGTTGTTATTGATGTAGGTCGGATGTTATTGCAAATGGGCCATATCGGTCCACTTTTACGTATAGTCCCCATATAAACGGACCCCCAAATTTGGCTTGCGAGGCCTCTAAGAGAAGCAAATTTCATCCGATCCGGCTGAAATTTGGTACATGGTGTTAATATATGGCCTCAAACTCCCATTCAAAAATTGGTCCACATCGGTCCATAATTATATATAGGCCCCATATAAACCGATCCCCAGATTTGACCACCAGAGCCCCTTGGAAGAGCAAAATTCTTCCCATTCGGTTGAAATTTGGTACGTGATGTTAGTATATGGTATCCAACAACCATTCAGGAATTGGTTCCTATCAGCCCATAATTATATATAGCTCCCATATAAACCGATCCCCAGATTTGACCTCCGGTGCCTTTTGGAGAAGCAAAATTCATCCGATCTGCTTGAAATTTGGTACGTGGTAATCGTATATGATATTTAACAACCATGCCAAAAGTGGTCAATATCAGTCCATAATCATATATAGACCCATATAAACCGATCCCGAGATTTGGTTTTGGAGCCTCTTGGAGGAGCAAATTTCATCCGAGTGAGTTGAAATTTGGTACATTGTGCTAGTATATGGTCGTTAACAACCATGCCTAACTAGGTCCATATCGGTCTATGGTTATATATATCTCTCAGATAAATCGATTTCCAATCACACAAAAATTGGTGCATATCAAGTTCATAATTGTATATAGCCCCCATGTAAGTGACCCCCATATTTCAATTCTGGCTCTCTACGTACCGTGCAAAAAGTCCATATCGATTCGTAATTATTTGTAGACTTAACTATACATAACTTTTTTGTCTAATGTATACCACGTATGGACTAACTCGCAATTTAGAAAACGATATTAAGAAGTTTTAAGATACCACAACCCAAGTATTTCGATTGTGGATGATAGTCTTTCGTAAAAGTTTCTACGCAATCCATGGTGGAGGGTACATAAGATTCGGCCTGGCCGAACTTACGGCCGTATATACTTGTTTACTTATAGTTTGTTTTTAATATATTTTTATACATTTTTTTAAAGCAAAATTTTTTTAACCAAATGAAATTTTGTTTTGTTCCAAGTGTGTCTCAAAAATGTCTTTCACAAATAAGTTAAATACAAACTAAAGCTGAAGAAAAATTTCTCACATCTCAAGAATATACAGAAAACATCATGCTAAAATTAACTTATTTTTATTTATAAAAAAATATTTTTAGTTTATTCCTATTTTTTTTAAACAAATTTTCCCTAGCCTAATGGAATTTCCTTTATTCCAAGTATTTCTCAAAAACACTTTACACTTAAAAAATAGTAAGAATAAACTAGAGCGTGGTTAATAGGGCAATGATTTATTTCTTTACTTTTAGTTCTTCTTTTGGTTTTATGAGAAAGAGGAATTCCTAAATCCAAAAATGCCAATAATTTTTGGTTATTTTAATAAAAAATGAAAATCTCAAAAAATGGGAAAATATTTAGTTCAATTTTCGCACGTAGTAGATAGTTTTAATTGAAATCAATTCTAAAATCCTTTATGAATGCAAACATTTAGTCTGCGCTAAAAGAATTTAGCTATTTTTAAAGCGCATCCGGGAATCCCTCATCAAGTTTTTTCCACTTCCGATGCAGTCTTTTTGAACAAGTCCAAAAACATTTCTTTTAAAGCGCATCCTGGAATCCCTCATCAAGTTTTTTCCACTACCGCTGCAGTTCTTTTGGACAAACCCACCAACATTTCTTTTAAAGCGCATCCCGGGATCTCCTATAGAGTGTTTTTCACTTCCGATGCAGTCCTTTTGGATAAGTTTTAGAAAGTACGGAATTAGACCATTTTAAGTGAAAATTTAAGCTTTAGACAATTCAATTTCGCAAAAACGAATAGAAAATAAATATAAAAGTAAAAAATAAAAAAATATCCCCGCTGGGATTTGAACCTGTGCCGTTAGACTTTGTCACTTCCATGGAAGTTCTTTTGAGAAAGTTTTGCAAATTATGATAATTTTTTTTTTGTTGATTTTTAATGGAAAAAACATATTTATACAAAAATATATGCCGAAAAACAAAAAACAAATAAAAACGATGTATAACCTAAAAAATATTTCTTGAGGGAAAGTGAAAGGGATTTTGACAAGTGTTTATTTTTTCATTCATAATAACAAAGAACATCCCAGGAAGTAGTTAGAATGTCATGCCGTGGTGTCATATTAGGTTCATGTCACAAACATTTGAAGAGTCCTTTTTAATGCATCATGTTGTATGGCGTTTGAGGCTGAGTGTGCTAAGGCGTTCTGTTATGGTGCCAACAGACCCAGGTTCAACCCCCGGTGGAAACGAAGAAGTTTTTCAATTTTTAAAAAATAGATAATAAGATAATAAAAGTGTAACAAAAAATAGTGATAAAAATAAAAAGTGAAATTGGAAAAAAATGTTTTTTTTTTGTTTTTTAAATTTCTTTTTCCAAATAAACTTCCAAGGCACAACTTCTAAAGTAATGCAAAGGATCCAAAAATGGAGTACTTCCGTCCTATGACAAGCCCATGTAAATTTCATTGGAGATGTTCCAAGTTTGCACTATTTCCGGAACACAAATTGGGGATCCAAACCAGGGATGGAAAATGCAGCACTAACAGGTTGGCTGACCGGTCTGACACATAGATGGCGTCGCTAGTATTAAATGCATATTATTTTTATATAGTACCAACCATCAAATGATTCGTGTCAAAATTTGACGTCTGTAAGTCAATTAGTTTGTGAGATAGAGCGTCTTTTGTGAAGCAACTTTAGTTATTGTGAAAAAATGGAAAAAACGGAATTTCGTGTTTTGATAAAATACTGTTTTCTGAAGGGGAAAAAATACGGTGGAAGCAAAACCTTGGCTTGATAATGAGTTTCTGGACTCTGCCCCAGGGAAATCAACAATAATTGATGGGTATGCAAAATTCAAGCGTGGTGAAATGAGCACGGAGGACGGTGAACACAGTGGACGCCCGAAAGAGGTGGTTACCGACGAAAACATCAAAAAATCCACAAAGTGAAGTTGATCGAGATAGCAGAGGCCTTAAAGATATCAAAGGAACGTGTTGGTCATTTCATTCATCAATATTTGGATATGCGGAAGCTCTGTGCAAAATGGGTGCCGCGCGAGCTCACATTTGACCAAAACAACAACGTGTTGATGATTCTGAGCGGTGTTTGCAGCTGTTAACTCGTAATACACCCGAATTTTTCCGTCGATTGTGACAATGGATGAAACATCACTACACTCCTGAGTCCAATTGACAGTCGGCTGAGTGGACAGCGACCGGTGAACCGTCTCCGAAGCGTGGAAAGACTCAAAAGTCCGCTGGCAAAGTAATGGCCTCTTTTTTTTGGGATGCGCATGGAATAATTTTTTATCGATTATCTCGAGAAGGGAAAAACCATCAACAGTGACTATTATATGGCGTTATTGGAGCGTTTGAAGGTCGAAATCGGGCTTCGAATTGCTTCCCCACCCACAGTATTCTCCAGATCTCGTCCCCAGCGACTTTTTCTTGTTCTCAGACCTCAAAAGGATGCTCGCAGGGAAAAAATTTGGCTGCAATGCAGAAGTGATCGCCGAAACTGAGGCCTATTTTGAGGCAAAACCGAAGGAGTACTACCAAATTGGTATCAAAAAATTGGAAGGTCGCTATAATCGTTGTATCGCTCTTGAAGGGAACTATGTTGAATAATAAAAACGAATTTTGACAAAAACATGTGTTTTTCTTTGTTAGACCGGGGACTTACCAGCCAACCTGTTATAGTACTTCTTTCAATACTTTTTTACCCGTAGTACCCCCCGCGAATGATTTAGTACCTTTGGTGTATACATTTTTGAGGCGATATCAGATTTATGGTACAATAGTTTTGGCAAAATATTTTAATATTTTGAGAAAGTCTTTAACAAACTTATTTGACTAATGTATGGAATGCATTCTACAAATTTGGCAAAACAGACAAGTTCATGCGGTAAGAAATTTTTTTCTTTTGGATTTTTTTTTTGGAAAAATTCTGTCAAAATTTTATTTCTATAGAAAATTTTGTCAAAATTTTATATCTATAGAAAATTTCTTTTTTTTTTTCTTTTACAAATTTGGAATGGAATGCATTCTACAAATTTGGCAAAACAGACAAGTTCATGCGGTAAGACATTTTTTTCTTTTGGAATTTTTCTTTGGAAAAATTCTGTCAAAATTTTATTTTTATAGAAAATTTTTTCAAAATTTGATTTCTATAGAAAATTTTGTCAAAAATTTATTTCTTTAGAAAACATTGTCAAAATTTTATATCTATAGAAAATTTTGTCAAAAATTTATTTCTTTAGAAAACATTGTCAAAATTTTATTTCTACACCCAGAAAAAGTAACCCCTTCTTTAAGTTAAAATGAACTCATTGTGAAGAAAGTTGAACTTCGTATAGCGCCAAAGACATTTTTATTTGTTTGAACGATGTGATTTTCATATCGATTACATCGATGGCAGGTATCGATAAAAGAAATATAGGAAAATTTCCTGTATTCTAACAAGTGTGTTTCCTTAAGTTTTGAAAGGATTGAATACTTCTCAGTACGAATGAACTAAAATATTTTTCTATGCCAAGTGTTATTCGTATGTATGATAAGCTTTCTATAAAGGAAGTCAGAATTATCATTTTTTAGGAATTTTTACTAAATTTGAGGAATCTTGGGTTTAGTTCGGTTTTTGTTTATTTTTACGAATGTTTTGTTATCAGTGAATAGAATTTTCTTTTTCAGTAGTAAATTCTTATACCCAGCGAAGAAAACAGTATTAGTAAAATTCCATGCCTTATTCTAATTAAGGAACTATTCCTAACTGCTTTCAGTTTAGGATTTTTTTTACTGAAACAAGTAAATTTTATTATTTCACACAAAGATTTACCTTAATGGAAATAAAATGGTTAAACTAAATTGATGAACATTTTTCCTTTAGTACTTTTTTCTGGGTGCATAGAAAATTTTGTCAAAGTATTATTTCGGTAGGAAATTTTGTCAAAATTTGATTTCTATAGAAAATTTGTGAAAATTTTATTTCTATAGAAAATTTTGTCAAAAATTTATTTCTATAGAAAATTTTGTCAACATTTTATTTCTATAGAAAATTCTGTCAACATTTTATTTCTGACGAAAATTTGGTCAAAAATTTATTTCTATAGAAAATTTTGTCAAAATTTTATTTTTATTTATCTACAGAAAATTTATGAAGTACCATGAATTCTAACAACTGTGGCAAAAGTGATTACAATACTACGATACTCTTTGTAAACGGATATACATAAAAAAATTAAAATTGAGGAAAACAAACTAAATTTTAGTTTAATTAAGCCAATTTGAGAAAGTATATTTTACTGTCATATTTTGCATGTTAGCTGAATGAACTAGAGTTTCCTACACTTTGTAAATGTTACCAAAAATACGTCCATCATTACTGCGTATGGCGCTAAAGTCATTCATCTTGTATGAAATTTTCTTTAACAACGGAAAAATATCTAGGCTTTTTTGTTTGCAATTTTGAACTCCAATTATTTCCTTAATACTACGAAATTTTCTTTTGCAAGTAAAAAAATAAATAAATAATTACGTCTAAATTTGTCGGCAAATATTTACTTATTTTTGTGAAATCGGTGTGACATCTGCGTATGCAAAACAGTTTAGTTAAAATTTTCTAAAAGTAACATAATTTATCTAAAATTAATCGAAATTGTCTTTCCTGTTTTTTGAGTATGTATTTAAATTCTTTAGATGTTGGTGACTATTGATAGAATTTTATAATGGTATGCACTTTTTGTCTCATTTGCATTTGCTCCAAAGGGGGACGAGGAATGCAAATCGATTCAAATGTCAAACTGACAGCGATAACAAATCAACTCAAAAACATACATATCGATCGCTTACTCGTACACAATGATGTCAATTATGTACATTTTTGAACGCATACTAGCGTGTTATCATTCGAGAGCCGATTTCAGTATCATTATATTGTAATTTTTGCTCGATAGGATTGAGTTTGATAAAATTAAGTTGATTTCAAATTAAGATGATAAGCAAACTATTATAAGATAAATAAATTACTTTAGCTCTAATTATATCAAATTAAATTTATTTAAACTATATCATAAATTTAAAGGCCGCATTTTTTGATTGAAGATACCAACAATAGCCTTTGGTTGAGATTTTCCATGAACACACTAATACAAATAACTTTTTTTATTGCACAGACAAAAATCGCACAATTAAAAAGTTGATTAAAGTTTAAAACGTGATCAAATAAAAAAATTAACTGATACAATTAACTTTTTAGTTAAATTGAAAAATAAAGTCAGTTAAGAAAATTATTGAAAAATTTACGTTTTTAATTAAAATATTAATTATTCTAATTACAAATTTAATTAAATAGAAAAATATTCCCAGTTAACAATATGTATAATTAATTTTTTTTTCGAAAAATGCAGTTTCTATATACATACATTGGTTCATTAAATTATGACTCAAGTCGAAAAAATCCAAATATAACTGTAAGCGTAAAATTCATTAGAATCCCAGCAAACAAATTTGGAAGTTCCTCCAAAGGCACAACTTTAAAGCACTTCCAAAAGATGTTCTTTATTTCAACTACACAGGAAGTTCTTTTAATTCAATTATTTATAACTCGCTTTTTTTCTTATTTTTAATGGGTAAATTTAATTTTTTTGTTTCAAAAAGGTTAAAAACAGAGTAAGCTTTAATAAAATGGTACAAATTATTGAAATTTTGTCGAAAAAAGTTGTACATCCATTCAAGAAATATTGCGAATTTTTAAAAATATTTTAATTCAAACGTTTCGGACAAGCGTTAGAATGCATTAAAAATCATAAAAAATTACACACAGAAAACAAATTTGTTGTGCCAACCAATTTTTTTGCCAACCGATTTATTTGGTCCCATCTACCATCAGAATATAACCGACAATATTTGTTAGAGCAACCAATTCTTGTCTGGCACAACAATACATAAATTGTTTGGATAACTAAAATTTGAGCACATTAACACCCTAATTGGTAATCCCAACCAATAAAATTTCATTCGTTTGTTAAAACAACTAATTATTTTTTCGGACAACCTTATGAAATTAAGAAACCATCCTTTGAATTAAGTTTAATTTATATTTAATTTTATTACATATTAATATATCTTGTATTGATTATTGAGCTAATAAAAAATCGTCATCTGTAGAACATTTTTGAACTGGAAAAGGAACTTCACAAAATAGATAGTTGCGATGTTTGCAAACCAATCTGCATAATTTTGAGGCCCAAGGAGGTCCTCGGCCTATAAGAATTCTTCTAAACTTGTAATCTTCGATTTCATAAATCTTATTGGAGGGCAGTTCTCAAAATATTTTGCTTTTAAAGCCTGAAAGAAAAAATACCTAACGACATTTTTGCGTTAATATCCAAATTGGCATGATCATGGTGTAATGGTCATTCGGTTTTAATCGCAGAAGTGAAGCCAATGTATCCGAAACACCTACAGAGCTTAGAACTGAATGGAAATGTTTCAGTTGCGGTACTTATAATTACCGGATCGATTTTCAGCGTGACTCCGAACTCAGGCATGGATCATGAAATGTTGTCGTTACATCGGAAGTCGTCACATTTGTTGAAATATCCCTAGAGGGAAGAAGGTAAAGAGTGAGGAGTATTAATTTAATTTGATGTTTAAGTTACTTACAACTTAAGAATACAGCTACCCAATTTAAAAATATACAAAAAACTCTCAGACTTGGTCACTCTGAAAACCGGCACCTACCAAACGTGGACGGTTTTCTAACTGGACACCTGCCAAATGTGGACAAAAGTTAGACGACCGTTTGTGTCTTCCATTCACTGTATATATATAACTCACAGCAATCCTTTATGGACATGTTCTCTAAATTCGAGTAAACGTCATCAAAATATTGAATTGAAATTTAAAGAATTTAAAGTTGATAATTAATTAGGCAAAACACAATATATTTGTTGTTATATATGTATATGTAGTCCATAGCAACCAATTCCCTTTATAACTATCAAATCAGTTAACACAACCAACTTAGTTGTTAAACAGACCTTCAGTTGGGCATGGAAGCATATTGGCAAAAGAAGTCAGTTAGCACAACGGGGTGTAATAAATTGAAATGGTTGTTTACTTCAATTTATAAATAACGACCAATACTTGGTCGTGTGTACCACCTTTCGGTCACACCGCTATTATATTGGTTATATAAACTATCTAACAAAAGAAATAACTAACAATTATTCCACACAATTAAAAATTGTGAGTCTCCACTATCAAATTGTTGTCGTAATCGAATTCCAACCAATCATTTCTCTGGGTGTATAAAAATTATTTGTTTTTGTCAAAATATGACATTTTTTAATTCACAAAGTGGTCCATGCCAAAAGTGGTCCACAACCCAAGTATTTCGATTGTGGATGACAGTCTTTCGTAGAAGTTTCTACGTAATCCATGGTGGAGGGTACATAAGATTCGGCCTGGCCGAACTTACGGCCATATATACTTGTTTATTTCTAATTGGTTCTGTGATTGAAACTATTATTTTCGTGTTTGAAGCAATTTCAAATAAAACACATCCAACTATAGACACACAGAAAAATATACTAATTAAAAATATAATTGTTCGGAAGTAATTACTTTCTATATACATACTATTCATTATTTCATTAAATTTTGACTTCAATCCAAAGAAAAAAAATCCAACTATAATTATAATCGTAAAATCCAAAAGAAAGTATAAAATCTTACAATGTTATAAGAACATTATTTCGTCTATAGACAAAATAATAATAAAACAAGTATATACAGCACTAAGTTCGGCCGGGCCGAATCTTAAATACCCACCACCATGAACCAAATATTAGGGTTTCCTTTGAAATTTCAGGAGGGCTTGAGGAGACCCCAAATCGGGAGGTCGGTTTATATAGGGACTATATCAAAACCTGGACCGATATAGCCCATCTTCGAACTTGACCTGCCTACAGATAAAAGACGAGTTTGTGCAAAATTTCAGCACGATTGCTTCATTATTGAAGACTGTAGCGTGATTACAACAGACAGACAGACAGACGGACAGACGGACATCGTTATATCGTCTTAGAATTTCTCCCTGATCAAGAATATATATATACTTTATATAGTCCGAAATCGATATTTCGATGTGTGACAAACGGAATGACAAACTTATTATACCCCCGTCACCTTTCTATGGTGGTGGGTATAAAAATAAATTATTATTTGACTCAATAAAAACTTAATTTAGTTTTGCGACCAAAATCAATTAAATTTTTAATTAAACAAACGAAAAGATTAATTGAAAGGGCCGAACAAATCAATTATTTTTCGATCAAGAATGTTTTAAATCTCCAGTTAATTCAGTGATTATTACCATAATTTTCAAGCAATTTACATTAAAAAAACAACAAACAATTAATTCGTGATTTAATTAATTGATACAATTAACTTTTTAATAAAATTACAGTTGAAGCTCGAACGATATATTGTCATGCTCTTTCGCTATTTAGAAATATTCGTTAGGTCGAACGGGAATATTAAATGTTAACTTTTATTGAAAATCGTAGGTTTTTTTTTGTACCAAATGATCAAAAATTCAGAAGCATTTTGCAAAATTAAACTACAGAGGCATTGTTGCATGTTGCACTCCCCCAGCAAACAAATCGTCGCTAAAAAGTAATGAAAATGTTCTTTTTGGATCCGGAAGTGGTGCAAAATTGACGCAGAAGCGATGAATTTAACATGGGCTTGTCATAGAACGGAAGTCCTCCATTTCAACAGCCGTTGCACTGAATTTGCATCACTTCTTTAAGTGTGATCCGAATTCAATGTTTTGGATGTAAATTATATATATAATAATTTTTATACTTTTTTATAATTTTTAATGGATTTTAACGCTTGTCGGAAACGTTTGACCTCAAATATTTTTATACCCTCCACCATAGGATGGGGGTATATTAACTTTGTCATTCCGTTTGTAACACATCGAAATATTACTCTAAGACCCCATAAAGTATTTATATTCTGGGTCGTGGTGAAATTCTGAGTCGATCTGAGCATGTCCGTCCGTCCGTCCGGTTGTTGAAATCACGCTAACTTTCGAACGAAACAAGCTATCGACTTGAAACTTGGCACAAGTAGTTGTTATTCATGTAGGTGGGATGGTATTGAAAATGGGCCATATCGGTCCACTTTTACGTATAGCCCATATAAACGGACCCCCAAATTTGGCTTGCGATTGCTTTAAGAGAAACAATTTTCATCCGATCAGGCTGAAATTTGGTACATGGTGTTAGTATATGGTCTCGGTCCATTATTACATATAGCCCCCATATAAACCGATCCCCCGATTTGGCTTGCGGAGCCCTAAGAGAACCAAATTTCATCCGATCCGGCTGAAATTTGGTACATGGTGTTAGTATATGGTCTCTAACAACCATGCAAAAATTGGTCCACATCGGTCTATAATTATATATAGCCCCCATATAAACCGATCCCCCGATTTGGCTTGCGGAGCCTCTAAGGGAAGCAAATTTTATCCGATCCGGCTGAAATTTGGTACATGGTGTTGGTATATGTTCTCTAATGACCATGCAAAAATTGGTCCACATCGGCCTCCGGAGCCTCTTAGAGGAGCAAAATTCATCCGATCCGGTTGAAATTGGGTATGTGGTGTTAGTATAAGGCCGCTAATAACCATGCCAAAATTGATCCATATCGCCGATCCATATATAGCCGATCCCCAATTACACAAAAATTGGTCCATATCGGTTCATAATCATGGTTGCCACTCGAGCCAAAAATAATCTACCAAAATTTTATTTTTATAGAAAACATTGTCAAAATGTTATTTCTATAGAAAATTTTGTCAAAATTTTATTTCTATAGAAAATTTTGTAAAAATTTTATTTCTATAGAACATTTTGTCAAAATTTTATTTCTATAAAAAATTGTGTCAAAATTTTATTTTTATAGAAAATTTTGTCAGAATTTTATTTCTATAGAAAATTTTATCCAAATTATATTTCTATAGAAATTTTTTTCCAAATTTTACTTCTATAGAAAATGCTGTCAAAATTTTATTTCTATAGAAACTTTAAACTTAATTATATACGAATTTAATCGGCCTTTTTTAGGTTAATATATATCACGTATGGACTATGTGGTATATATTACGGTGTTAGGAAGTTTTAAGATACCTTGTCATCGGCAAATGTTACCGCAACCCAAGTAATTCGATTGTGGATGACAGTCTTCAGTAGAAGTTTCTACTCAATCCATGGTTGAGGGTACATAAGCTTCGGCCTGACCGAACTTACGGCCGTATGTACTTGTGAAAAATTCACAATTTTTTCAGATTGGATTTAGCATTTTTTTCGACAAAATTTATATGATTTGTACCATTTTATGAATTCTTACTCTGTTTTTAACCTATTTGAAACAAAAAAGTTAAGTTATTTCATAGTTTCTCTTCTGCTATAAGAAGGAGGTTCCTTGTAATTGAGCTAAATATAGAATCGGGTAGTATTCATTAATAAGAGAAAAAATCACCACCTGCCCAACTGGCGATCCTACGAAAATTTGGTGCATATTGACACTAATGGACCTATCACAGGACTAGTACCAGTGCTCCAGTTTGTCGCAGTTTTTAAATTTTCATATTATTTATTGATTTCTATACTCTATTGATTTTAAAATCTTATTGGATCAGACATTTACCCACGGGTCAACATATTCCAAGAGTTTTTCCAAAATAATACCGGTTCCTAACAGTTTGTTCAAGGCTGGTTAATGAGGACCTGTCTAGTCCTACTAAGTTCTCCCAGGGCATGTCCTTTGGAATGAGTCCAAGCCGTGTCCTACCCCGTCAATGACAAACCCGTGTTAAAGTGACCGATCCCGTCCATACGTTTCGACCAGGACTGGGACTGATCCATTCACATCAGGGAGTAGTCCTGTACTGGTTCTGGGGTAGATCCATTTCCCGTAGCGGAGCTGTCACTCTATATAACATAACTTTACCTAGTTACCTGGCCATTGAATATGTGTTTCCAAACATTTGATGTAATCTAAATACCTTGGGAATGCCGTACTTTGTGGACATTTCCGAAGGACTTAAGCCACTCTCCCAAACGTTTTCGTTAAATCGGACGTAAATTTTGTTCAAACGTTCGTTATTTAGAATACTCAATGTTAAGAATTTGGACGTTCGTTAAATTGGATTTTCGCTAAATGGGATATTCGTTAAACGGTGCTTCGACAGTAATTGAAAGTGCCGATTGTTCCATCAATTTCCAATTAATTCTGTGATTGATACTATACATTTCGTGGTTGAAGCAATTGCAGTTAAAAATTAATTGGATCAATTAACTTCGTGTTGGAATAAAAAATAAATAAAATATTAAGAATACGCCCAAGAAATCAGCTTATTTTTTAATAAAGTGCATTTTGTATTTCGAATTAAGTCTGTGATTGATACTATCATTGCCATGATTGATTGAAATTATAATAATAGCTTCAGCAGAATTTATTTGTTTTTATTTGCATATATTAGATAAAAAAGTTATGTATAGGTAAGTCTTCAAATAATTACGAATCGATATGGACTTTTTGCACGATACGTAGAGAGCCAGAATTGAAATATGGGGGTCGCTTATATGGGGGCTATATACAATTATGAACTTGATATGTACCAATTTTTTTGTGATTGGGGATCGATTTATCTGAAGGCTATATATATATATATATATATATATATATATATATAACTATAGACCGATATGGACCTAGTTAGGCATGGTTGTTAACGGCCATATACTAGCACAATGTACCAAATTTCAACTGACTCGGATGAAATTTGCTCCCCCAAGAGGCTCCAAAACCAAATCTCGGGATCGGTTTATATGGGGGCTATATATGATTATGGACTGATATGGACCACTTTTGGCATGGTTGTTAAATATCATATACTACCACCACGTACCAAATTTTAAACAGGTCGGATGAATTTTGCTTCTCCAAAAGGCACCGGAGGTCACATCTGGGGATCGGTTTATATGGGGGCTATATATAATTATAGACTGATATGAACCAATTCCTGCATGGTTGGTGGATACCATATATTAACATCACGTAGCAAATTTCAACCGAATCGGATGAATTTTGCTCTTCCAAGGGGCTCCGGAGGTCAAATCTGGGGATCGGTTTATATGGGACCTATATATAATTATTGACCGATTTCGACCAATTCTTGCATGGGTGTTTGAGACCATATATTAACACCACGTACCAAATTTCAACAGAATCAGATGAATTTTGGTCTTCCAAGAGGCTCCGGAGGTCAAATCTGGTGATCGGTTTATATGGGGGCTACATATAATTATGGACCGAAGTGGACCAATTTTTGCATGGTTATTAGAGACCATATACTAACACCATGTATTAAATTTCAGCCGGATCGGATGAAATTTACTTCTCTTAGAGGCTCCGCAAGCCAAATCGGGAGATCGGTTTATATGGGCCTATATATAATTATGGACCGATGTGGACCAATTTTTGCATGGTCATTAGAGACCATATACTTACACCATGTACCAAATTTCAGCCGGATCGGATTAAATTTGCTTCTCTTAGCAAATTCCCCAAATCTGGGGATCGGTTTATATGGGGGCTACATATAATTATGGAAAGATATGGACCAATTCCTGCATGGTTGTTGGAGATCATATTCGAACACCTCGTACCAAATTTCAACCGAATCGGATGAATTTTCCTCATCGATAAAACTCCGGAGGTCAAATCTGGGGATCGGTTTATATGGGGGCTATATATAATTATGGACTGATATGAACCAATTTTTGCATGGTTGTTAGATACCATATACTAACACCATATACCAAATTTCAGCCGGATTGGATGAAATTTGCTTCTCTTAGAGGCTCCGCAAGCCAAATCGGGGGATCGGTTTATATTATATAATTATGGACCGATGTGGACCAATTTTTGCACGGTTGTTAGAGACCATCTACTAACACCATGTACCAAATTTCAGCCGGATCGGATGAAATTTGCTTCTCTTAGAGGCTCCGCAAGCCAAATCGGGAGATCGGTTTATATGGGGGCTATATATAATTATGGACCGATGTGGATCAATTTTTCCACGGTTGTTAGAGACCCTATACTAACACCGTGTACCAAATTTCAGCCGGATCGGATGAAATTTGCTTCTCTTAGAGGATCCGCAAGCCAAATTTGGGGGTCCGTTTATATAGGGGCTATACGTAAAAGTGGACCGATATGGCCCATTTGCAATACCATCCGACCTACATCAATAACAACTACGTGTGCCAAGTTTCAAGTCGATAGCTTGTTTCGTTCGGAAGTTAGCGTGATTTCAACAGACGGACGGACGGACATGCTCAGATCGACTCAGAATTTCACCACGAGCCGGAATATATATACTTTATGGGGTCTTAGAGCAATATTTCGATGTGTTACAAACGGAATGACAAAGTTAATATACCCCCATCCTATGGTGGAGGGTATAATAATAACCCAGCAAAAAAAGCGTCGCCAAAAAAGTAATGAAAATGTTCTTTTTGGATCCGGAAGTGGTGCAAAATTGACGCAGAAGCGATGAATTTAACATGGGCTTGTCATAGGACGGAAGTCCTCCATTTCAACAGCCGTTGCACTGAAATTGCATCACTTTTTTAGGTGTGATCCGAATTCAATGTTTTGGATGTAAATTAAAAAATTCTGTGATATTTTGTCAATTAAATAATTTTTATAATTTTTAATGGATTCTAACGCTTGTTGAAAACGTTTGAACTCAAATATATCAATTTTTTCAGATTGGATTTAGCAATTTTTCGACAAAATTTAAACGATTTGTACCATTTTATGAATTATTATTATTATTATTAGTTTATTTAAAATCATAATAAATTATGAAAATAAATACAAAAAAATGAAGGTAATAACAACTAAGGTTTTCGACCTAATTTTATGAATTCTTACTCTGTTTTTAACCTATTTGAAACAAAAAAAGTTAACACTACCCATTAAAAATATGAAAAAACCAAGTTATGAAAAATTGAATTAAAAGAACTTCCTGGGTAGTTAAAATAAAGAACATCATTGGAAGTGCATCTTCTGGAAGTGCTTTTAAAGTTGTGCCTTTGGAAGAACTTCCAATTTTTTTTTGCTGGGAAAGTTTGTACGTGTAATAGAATAATAGCTTCAGCAGAATTTATTTGTTTTTATTTGCAAAACAAAAATGTTTGCTGAAACAACATAAAAAATACACCTACCTTAGTTATAGCTTTTTTGACAACAATAAAATACCGTATTTTTATTATTTATAATATTTTTTATTGTTTTTCTTTTTCATCATCTTCTGTTTGTTTTGCGGTGTTCTTAAATATCTTAATATTTTTGTGTTCTATAATTTGTTTGTGGCTTTTTTTCATGTAATTTTTCACAGTTCACAACCTTACAAAAATGGAAAGAAAAAAACTTATTACATGCTGTTTGAATTCATTTCTAGATTTGATGCCAAATTAGTTCTTGCTATTCTTATGTCCTGGTGGAATAAGATGTGATATAATCCATTTGGAGATTATTACATATAGAACTTTTTCACACTAATAATACCAGCAAAATACTCTTTCTATATGTATATATATATAAATACATATATAGTTAGGTATATATTTGTTGGAAAATTTTAAATACGATTAGTTTTCACAAATTCGAATAAAACCAAGTTCGAAAAATTCAAACAGGATTGTGATTGTTAAATATTTTGGTAATTCTTGTGTGTTTGGTTTTTGTGTTTTTCCCCCTTTTATAACTGCCTTTGTAAATTTTATAAGATTTAAATGAAAATAAAATATTTAGGTTTGTTTAGTTATTTTGGGATTTTAATTGTGTTTATTTTCAATGTTGTGTTGTGTTAATCACCTTAAATGTAATGTGTTAGCGCCTGTATATTTGAAGGAGGGCAAAAAGAAGACTATGACATTATTCATAAAAAATAAGTGCTAATGTTTGTTTTTTGTTTTATTTTGTAATAGATTGTTACGTTTTATGAAATTTCTCACTGTGTATTTTTATTGTTATAAATTTATTATTTGATTTGGAGCTTGAATAGAAGCTCAACTCGTTCCTTTTTGGGAGGCATAGTTTTTCCATGAAATTTCACATATATATATATATTTTTATATGAAAATTTACATATAATTTTGGCACATTTTATATGTTTTAGTTGTATTTTTATACTTTGGGATGTTTTGTTGTTATTTATTTAAAAGAAAAACTACTTTGATACGTATGTTATAGAAAAGCAAATATGTAAAACTAAAACAACCAAGGGTTAAATTATTTCATTTAACGGCCATTTTCATGTAGCTCCGTTAGGCTTTAACTGCCAGTTAACAGAAAGTAAATTGCAAATATCTTCTCTCCAGTTAACTTTAACTGAAAAATTTTCGTCAGTTAAGTTCCTAACTGGCATATGGAATATATATGCAAGATGACAGCTTCGTCCATAATACGGTTTAAAAGTTGGTTAGTTAACGGAACACTAACGGAGCTTTATGAAAATGGGGGTAAGACATATAAGTGAATCAATGAAAAAAATTACAATTTATTTTCTTTAATTAGTTATATATTTTTCTTGGACTATTATTTATTAAATTTGTTATATTTATTTTAATAGTTTAACGGTGGATGTTGTTATTTCTTGTGTTTTATAATTTTTAAATAAAATTTTTTTCTTCTTCTTAACTAATTCAACTGATTTGTCAAAATAGCAGAGGTGTGAGTTGGTGTATGAGTGTGTATTTTTTGAGAATCTATTGTTATTTGGCTTATTACTTTTATTATTTTTTCTTTCAATGTTATAGAGCTCTAATTATATAGTTTGAGTTTAGATTTTAGAACCAATATCCAAATAAGTAATGAGAAACTGCATTTATATATTTGAGTATACAATACAGAAATAAATATCAAAAATGTTTATGTTAGCCTGATATCAACGAAGGCTGGTTTTTCGTCCAAATCAATTACTTTACATTAATTACAATTTTAAATGCGAGCTAATTGGATATGAAGATTAAGGAATTGGTATTATTATGCTATTGAAAAGAAAATGCCAGATACCCATCTTACAAGCCTGACTATACATACACGCAAAGAAAAAAAACGTTTGGAAAACGTGTACCGAAAACGATTTTCTTTTGTTAGAGTTTTTTGAATTGCTTCGAAAATTTTAAACTTTTATCGCCAAAAAAATTCGTTTGTCACAAAATTTTTATTTTTTAAACAAAAAAGTTATTTTTGAAACAACAACACAGTCCATTTCGTTTATATCAAACACTGTTCTTTTCTGACTTTAGGTCTTTAATAAGACACATTTTACAGTTCATAGTAAAAATTTAATAGTAGAATGTATTGTTAAACATTTTTTCGGAATCTTCCGACCATATCTGGAATATATGTAAAAAAAAAAACATTGGTCGAAGAAGGGATTGAACTCACGACCCTTGGCATGCAAGTCGGACGTAGCAACCACTGCTCCACGGTGCCCCACTAAATGTATTTTTCTGTTAAATAAAGTTTGTTTAATCGGCTCGTGGGCGCCGCAAGCTATGCTATGTAAATATAACTTATATGGGTAATTGTCTATTGATGACAACAACGGCTACATAGCTCAGTGGATAGTGTGTTGGCTTACAAATTGCAGGGTCCGCGGTTCGATTCTCCGTCCAGGCGAAAGGTAAAAAAAAAATTAAATTTTATAAAATCGTATAATTTCTTCTAAATTGTTTGTATTACAGAAAAAGGTGCTAAGAACTAAAAAACTTCGTGGAAGTGAGAAAGATGTGAGGGAAAATGCAATTAACCAGAAAATTTTTTTTTTGAGTTAGTCTTTATGAAATTGTTTTTACATCCTGGAAAAGAACAAACGTTTATCACAAAAAGTATATACTATTCTTCCAAATACATTTCCTTTCAGCGTAAAGCGAATGAGAAACGAACTTTGTTTGTCTAAAATGTCGTTTGGGAGGAAAGATTTTTTTTTGCGTGTAGTGAGAACTGTATTTAATTTCTACGTTATTATTTCAAACAAGTAAGTAAAGTAGAAAGTCGGGCGGGGCCGACTATATCATACCCTAAACCACCATTACAGAATTAGTAATCATAAGCATTTGTGGGGTAACATATAGGTCTGGGAGATAAACCGCAGTTGCATATTTAAGAAAATTAAGGGGTTCATGTCTATGGGTGCTTTGTGTCAATCTGACTATAGCTCATAGTCAATGTTGCCAGGGAAAATGTTCGGTTTACCCTACAAGGACAAAAAAAGTTCCCTACTTTCCTATACATTCCCAAACAATTTTCCCCTACTATATTTTTCTTTAAATTTAAAAAAATTTTACAAAACAAAAATGGTCCTAAGTACTTTATTATCTTAAAACATGAATATGCAACGTATATAACTTAGAATATAAATTTGTATGTCGACCACGGTTGCCACAGTTGGTAGAATTCTACCCAAATTAGTAATTTTTTTTGTTAAATCTTTATAAAAATAAAATTTTGAAAAAAGTTTCTATAAACAAATTTTTGTGAGAAATTTTTCTATAGAAATAAAATTTTGAGACAAATTTCACAGAAATAACATTTTGAGAAATTTTTTTTTTTTATAGAAATAATATTTTGAAAAAAATTTCTATAGAAATACAATTTTGACAAAATGTTCTATAGAAATAAAATGTTGACAAAATTTTCTACAGGAATAAAGTTTACCACACATTGTTATAGATTAAGCCTTGTCGGCTTCTAATTTCCTCCTCTAGAGCCACCAAAATGTAAAAATTATTACAAATTGTGTTGAGTGAAAATGTCCCTACATTGTGGTCCTAGCTAGGTCCTTACAAGACGCTAAATATTAGAAAAACCCTACATATAGGGAATTTCCCCTACTTCTAGCAACACTGGCTGTGTTGATATTGCGCCTACGGAGTTAGTATGCCACTAATATTGAGCCCAATATTACAAAAGAGAAAATCGTTAAATTAGTGTGGGTAATAAATACAAATTTGTAAAAATCGAGCAATATTCTTATGTAAGAGCTACAAGTACGTATAAGTACGATTGGCTAGTACATCAAAATTTGAAATTTGAGTAACATTGGTTAATAAATAAGAGTACTATGGCCAAATTTGGGAAAATCGAGCGATGCATATATATGGGAGCTATATCTAAATCTGAACCGATTTCGATGATGTTTTGCACATATAGTTAGTGCTATAGAAGACTACATTTAGCCAAATTTGGGTAAGATCGGTTGATAAATAAGGGTTTTATGGCCAAATTTAGAAAAATCGGGCGGTACATATATATGGGAGCTATAGCTAAATCTGAACCGATTTCGATGATTTTTTGCACATATAGTTAGTGCTATAGAAGATTATATTTAGCCAACATTGAGTAAGATCGGTTGATAAATAAAGGTTTTGTGGCCAAATTTGGGAAAACCGGGCGATACATATATATGAGAGCTATATCTAAATCTGAACCGATTTGCATGAAATTTTGCAGACCTGAAGGGCGATGGAAATGATTACCTTTTGCCAAATTTGGTGACGATCCGTTTGAAAAAAAGCGCAACGTGACCCCATTTGTCGAAATCGGGCGATACATATATATGGGAGCTATATCTAAATTTGATCCGATTTCTTCCAAATTCAATAGCGTTCGTCCTTGTGCCCAAAAAACTCCCTGTACCAAATTTCAACAAAATCGGTTAACAATTGCGACCGGAATCCTGTGAACAACAAATACATGGACAGACACCAAGCGCTAGATCGACTCAGGAGGTGATTCTGAGTCGATCGGTATATATTTTATGGGGTCTAAAATCAATATTTCTGGTAGGCACATTTTTTGGCCGATCAAACTTTTTATACCCTGACCACTATGTGGTTTAGGGTATAAAAAACACACTATGCTTCAACGTTGATGGTAATAATTTTATTGACATTTCAAAAATATATTCAAAGGAATTCGGCTGTGAGTACCAAACGAAAGTGCTGACTACTAAGTGACAGTTACAAAGGTTTTATAAGGTTGGTTGTGCCTATCGAATTCAATCAAAATTTTTCAAAAGAGAGACATTTAGTTTAGACAACTAATTGTCTTGAATTACAAACAACAAATGGTAGAAGGAACGCAACTGTGATTTGATTGTAAATGTAGAATTTTCGTTACAATAATCGATTTTCAACCTATCTGTTATCTGTGTGTGAATGTCAAATCTTTTTTTAGAGAACTAAATTAAAAATATTATGGATGTTATGCAACCAATTAACTAAAGGTCTGACAACTTTGTATGTTGATCCAGGTATACTTAGGCTGTTAGACGAACTTCTAACAAAGAGACGTATTTCAGCCACACTAGGACAAGCAAACATACAAAGGTATGTGAACAGAGGCACTCCCCAAAGAGGAGTTCTATCACCTCTTCTTTGGAATGTTGCTATAAACAACCTTATGGTTTCCCTAGAAAAAGAAAGGATAAAAGTGGTGGCATATGCAGATGATGTGGCGCTAGCAGTCAGGGGAAAATTCCCATCCACAATCATAGATATTATACAGAGAGCCCTCCGCATGACTGAGAAATGGGCGAAAGATAATGGTCTTGGGGTAAATCCTGCAAAGACAGAACTAGTCATGTATTGCAAAGATCGCAAAACTCCCACGGTTAGGTCCATTTCCTTAGGGGGTTTTTGAAATTCCCTTTGTTGAGTGTGCAAAATACCTTGGCGTTATTTTGGACAGGAAGCTGAACTTTAAGCTTAATATTGAAGAAAGGGCGAGGAAAGCAACTGTACTCGTGCAAAAAGGCAATAGGAAAAAAGTGGGGCCTAAAACCAAAAATTGTGCATTGGCTATACACGGCAGTGGTTAGACCTATAATTCTATATGGTGTTGAAGTCTGGTGGCCGGCACTTCACCAGCCGACAAATTTAGACAAGGTTCTGCGTATGGCGTGATTGTGTCTCTCAGGCGCATTCAGCAAGACATGAACAAATTCCCTTAATGCCATGCTGCATCTGTTGCCTTTAGACATCTTGGCCAAACAGTCAGCTGCAACAACGGCTGTGCGGTTGCGCGAGCTATCGCTGTGGTCGGAAAAAAGTTACGGTCACAGTTCGGTCCTCAAAATAATGCCAGATATGCCTAACGTAGTGGATTATACTTTGGCGACACCACTTTTCGACAAAAAGTTTGAAAATCTAATTCCCAACAGTGAGGCGTGGTGCACACAGGCCCCGGGGAATAAACGATGTATAGATTTCTACACTGATGGCTCCAAATTGGATGGACAAGTGGGTTTCGGAGTATATTCTAAAGATCTGGAACTTCGAATAGCGAAAAGATTACCTGATCACTGTAGTGTTTTTCAGGTTGAAATATTAGCAATAAGAGAGGTGGCGAATTGGCTGAGAACTAATGTTCCAAAAAATGTTGGCATTAATATATAGTCAGACAGTCAACCTTGCAATAAAATCCTTGGACTCTGTGTTCCTTGAACTCGAAAACGGCCATCGACTGCCGCAAATCTCTCAAAGAGATGGCTGAGCAGCACAATATTCACCGAATATGGGTGCCTGGCCATAGGAACATACCGGAGAACTGCGAAGCGAATGAGTTAGCGAGGCCAGGGACTACCTTACCTATTCCAGGGGGGAATCTGTTGGTATGCCCCTGGCTACCAGCAAGCTCATACTGCGTGAGAAGGCTGTTATGATGGCAAATGTTCGATGGGAGAATTGCAAGGGTTGTAAAGACACCAAGCAAATATGGTCCCATTTAAACTTAAACCGCACACTAGATATGCTAGAGTTCTCGAGACGTCAGATATCACTCCTGATATCTGCTGTAACGGGTCGCTGCCTGATAGGCGATTTTGCAAAAACTGTCATGATGCGGACGAAAAGGAATCAATTAAACACCTCTTGTGTGAGTGTCCTGCATTTTGTGTAAGGCGTAAGCAAATTGTAGGGGCATATAGCTTTAGATTACCGGCGGACCTGGAAAACGTTAACTTAAGCAGTCTGCTAATGTTTTTGGAACAATCTGATTGGTTCAACAGAAGAAGATAATCGAGAAGGTTCAGCGGTTAAAACTAAAAGTGAACATATGTAATAGGTACTTTTAGTTAATGTGGTATCACAATGGACTGAATAGTCTAAGTGGGCCTGAAACTTAATCGGGCCACTACTTTAACCTAACCTAACCTAACTATTGAAAAGATACCATGATAGACAGATTTGTATATATTGTGTCGGAAACAAAATTATTTTGAACTCGTCTAAAATCTTATAAAACAAAGAAAATACTTGCAACTTCTCATTAGTTCTTTAGGAATCAATTCTTCGAATTTAGAATAAGGTCAAATAAAAAATTTTTGATATTGTAATATTTTTCGATTTATTTTTTATCTTTTGAAACTCGTAAATAAATTTTAAAATATAATTTGTATGGGCGACAAACGTAAAAAGTACATAAAAAATAAACTTAAACGAATATTACAACAATTTGTAAAGAATTTTAAGAAGACAATAACTACAAACTACAATTTTATAATAAAGGGATTCTTCATAATTTTATGATAAAATTTAATTGTTTATTTTTAATTTGCTCAGTTTTATGTATTTTTATGTATTTTTGTGTATTTTTATGTTGTTCTTTGTCATTTATATATAAACGTTTTGTTCTTTACTTGTTTTTTTTTTTTTTAATTGATAAAAGCTACAATTAATTTGGCAATTGATGGGTTTGATTTGTTTTTTTTTTGTTGTTTGTTTGTTTACATAGTATTTTTCAGTTTTTTTTGTGCATTTATGTTTTTTTACTGACATTGGTTTGTTTAAAAATCGTAAAACTACTTACTTTGTTTGTATTTAATAACTAAAACAAATTATAACTTTTATTTTTTATAATGTATATATGTTGTATGTTTAAAGTAAATCAAACAATTTAAAAAATGTATATGAGGAAAACAAATGAAAAATTCATTAAAATTATTATTAAAATAAAACAAAAACCATTTAATGTTTTTGCAGTTATTTCTCTTGCATATAATGTAATTAAAATTAAACTTTGGCTTGGTTTTGTTTGTTGATTTTGTTTTTTTTTAATGACATTTTCTTTCAAATCAGTTTGAAAATACTTTATTTTGCTTATTTATTTATCATAAAAAAAAGAATAAATTCGATATACAAAACAAATATTTCATTGTGTGTTGTATTACTTTTGTTTTTGTTTTTATTGTTATTTTGCCTTTCTACATATAGAAATTTAAAATTTTCAATTTTATTTGCTTTTTTTCTTTTCTTTATACTGCTGCTAACAGGAAGATAAGGAGGACGTTTATTTATTCGATTTTGGTTTATAAATCTTTAAGACTAATTTGTATTTATTACTATGAGCATTAAGGTAAATTTTTATTTTAAAATTACAAAAAAAAAAAAAATTGAGAATGTGGTAGAACCAAGAATATAAAAAATAAAATGAGTATAATGATCAGACATTGACCAAAGCTTGAGTTTAAAATCGGGAATTTTTTTGAAAAATTAATTCTGATAGAGGAAAAAATAGATATGCTTATCGGTGTTTTAGCAACAATAACTACAGCAGATATTGATAACGAATGTCGTTTTTGTCTTTAAAGAATTTACGTTGATGATGAATTCAACTTTAATTGCCACAAAAAATATTGGAAACTTCTTTGGTCTATTGATTTCAACTAATTTTGATTCAATTAATTTTGTATCAAATTGAATTATTTTGTCCATCGAATCCCAAAATAGCAATTGATAAAAAATTCCATATTTGTATTTTGTTTTTGTTATTTCATGAAAATGTTCACCTAAATTATTCCGGATATAGGATGTCTAGGAATTTATAAAAGATTTTCTTTATGGAAAACAAAACAAAACTTCGATTTATTTGTAAATATCTACAAAAGAATCTGAAAGCAATTTTGGAAGCTTAAAAAAAAACACCAAAATAATTTTTTTATGGCAAATTTAGCTATTGAAAATCTTTTTTTTTTACTGAAATTAAGTTTTATTTCTTCTATCAGAATTTTATTACTTTTGCGTGTTTACAGTGGTGCAAATATAAACACAAATATATTCGGTCTAAAAGTCTCCATTTAAAATGTGTTAGAAAATAACCAGAAATTCATAGAAAATCCTGGAATCATGAATATCAATAAATTAATTAGTTAATTAGATTTCAATGCCCCAGAATCCGAACGGCAATAGATAGTTTATTGTAATGAAACAAAGATTTTGAAAATTACCTACCACTTAAAATTCTTCCTAATATGTTAAAATTTAGCTTTTGTTTTGTAAATTCAGCAATATGTTAATTTGAAAAGAAAATAATAATACATGAATATAATATTCTAAGCCTAGTTTTTGATTGAAATTTAAATATTTGCAATTGTTTTTATTTTTCTGTTTTGTTTTGTATGGGAAAAATTTCATTTGATGCTTTAACTTTTAAAAAGTGCTTAATTTTGCTTGATGCTGGATTAGGTTTAAGGTTACATAGTTCATGTTTTCTTTTCAATGTATACATACATACATACGATATAATAATATATGATATATATATACATTAAAAAAACAATTGCACAATAAACATACACACAATTTGAACATTGAAAAAACAAAAAAAAAATGATAACACACTTGGAGAAATATTTCTTTTCTTTTAATAGAGAAATAGAGAGAGAGAGAGAGTTGGGATGAGTTTGTTTGGTTTTTTTTTTGCAAAGAGAAGGGAATATTTTTCTATTTTGCTTGTGATTTAGTTTGATATCTTACTAGTACTATATTTATATTTATAATATTTATGGCTTTTAATTTATTTAAAATATATTTATAATAATAATAATAATAATTTGAGCATTAATATGTGCTTTCTTTGTTTTTTTGTTTTCATATAATAATCTCACATGTTGTTTGTATATTTAAAGTAGCTGTCTTATAGAAAATCGTATTTTTATAATATTATTTGTTTTTAGATATATATCTGATGGTTTTCTTCGAACACACTCTCATACAATACAATTTACGTTTTTCTTTAAAATTTCTCATAATCTTTTTTTTTTGTTTTTTTTTTTTTTTGCAAATTTGGAAAGAAAACCCAAAAGGATTAGGAAGATTTTTATTTAAATTGGACTTTTTTTCTTTGAAGAATTTGTTAAGATTTGTTTTTTACTTTATTTATTGTTGTTGATTTCTCTTTAAAAAATATAGTAGATTGCTTTTATGAATAAATTCTTGTTTCATGTAAGTGAAAATAAACCAAAACATTTGTGGGTTTTTCTCAAATACTTTTTTTTACAAATTAATTTAAAAAAAAATGTTCGTATTACGATTTGCAATAGCTTAAATATTTAGATAATAGTTTTAGTTTTTTTTATAATTTTGTTTTCATTACTTTGCAATTTTTTTAATGGATTCTTATTGTATATATCAAGGATATGTCTACGTTTTTCACTAAAATATTTTTGAGTGTGTGTGTGTGTGTTTCAAAAATTTCCTTTTTTAACTATTCTATCGTTTTATTAAAAATATAGTTTTAGCTGCCAATAATATAATATAGAAATAAAAACTAAAAAAATATAAAATTTTATAATAGAATTGCAAATATTCACGAGGAACTAAACGAAATATTAAAATGTAATAACAAATGAATTAAGCAATATCTTGCGACTGTTTATTAAATTCGATTAAAATATGACATTTGATCTTTAGTTTCAAATTTTAGATTGTTCGATAGTATTCGAATTAGGCAAAATCAATTTTTGAATTTTAGAAGAATAGAGTTTTCCTACTATTACATTAAAACAAAATCCACTGTCGACTTATTCAAATATTTGAAAATAATTATTGACATTGAGATTATAGAATTTTATAGAAATCTGGACTATAACCACTGGTGTAAACAAAAAAAAGTTTTATGCTTTTTGGTAATGGCATTGAAATTTCTATTTGGCCTCAAAATCCGGTTTTAGAACTTCCGTAAATTCCATATCAGGACTACGAAAATCCGATTAGTAGATTTTAAGATAACAACCTTCTTAGCATTTAAATGAAAAATTAATTTTCTACATTTTGGACTCTACCACTTAGAAAAAGTTGAAGAAACAATAAATAGTCTCTACAAAAATTTAAAAACATCGAAAATTTTCTATGATTTTGTAATTTTGAATATTCAATTGATTCCAGTTGTGCATTTACATATATTTTTTGGATTGTGTCAATGCAAACACGGAATCAATTGAAAAAAATTATAAATTATAAAATTTTAGAAATTAAATCAAAAAAATATCGAAAATCAATTTACTTTAATTTTAAAATTTAAATAATATTCAATTGATTACAGTTTTGCATTGATACATATATGCAAACCTGGAATCAAGTGAACATTTAAATTGGAACATTTTAAAAATTAATAATTTCGATATTTTAAATTTTTTGAAAAGACAATTTTTTGCTTCTTCAAAATTTTCATTTGCTAAAAATTGTCCAACTAAAATTATTATAACTGAACTTGAAAACTTTCTCACCTAAAAGCAGAATTGATTTCATTATTTAAAAATCCACTCATATTTTCATTGGATTGTCCAATTAAAATTATTATAACTGAACTTGAAAACTTTCTCACTTAAAAGAAGGCTTGATTTCATTATTTAAAAATCCACTCATATTTTCATTGGATCAATAAATATTTCAATTAACTTGGATGACATTGGTTTTTGCAATTGAATCAATTTCATGTAAAACTTTAGATCAAATATTTCGTAATTAAAGCCCAAAAAATTGGGTTTGAGTATAACTGCTAACTAAAATACCAAAATTTTATGGTGAACACTGGAAGCGTTATGAAAATCAATTAAAAAAAAATAATCTAGAACGAGTATTGTTCAAGTATTTTTGCTTAATTTTGTAAACTATTACTTTTAGTTTTGAGTATTATAATGTTCTAAATGAGTATTAATCAAAAATGTTCAAGGAAAATAATTTCGCCATGAAGTGGTGAAGAAAAAGTTTAATGGATGTAAAAATGATGATAAAAAATTAACTGCTAAAAAAATTCGTTGATAAGACAAATAGAGTATACAATAAAAAAAATAATAATTATAAAAATTATTATAAATAATTATGAATATCTAACTGATTAAATGAAAAAATCTTAGCATAAAATTAGGCTGCCAGTTTGTGTAAACATAATTAAAAATATATAAATGTTTGAAAATAAGCATTTTTTTCTCAAACTAATGGTTGAATAGAATTTTCTTGATAGAAAATATTTCTATATGATATTTGTAAATGTTTAAGCTCTGCGATTTCTTTTAAAACTACACTGCAAACAAATGAAATTGTTTTTTTTTTTGGTATATTGCCCAAAAATATGGTAGGATTTCTTCTCTGCTATTGTGTGTGAGAGAGAGAGAGAGAAATAGGTTTTTTTAAAAGAATTGCATACTACATTTCATCAAAATAGAAGCCCTACTATTTTGTGTTTATGTGAATTATTTCTTTTGGATTTTTGGTATAAATCTGTTATATATAAGATTACTTAATTATTAAATTAATATTTTTGTTTCTCCATGTATTCTTTAATTCTACAAATATTTACTGTAAACTGTATTTGCTGGACGACATTGAATTGGAACAAAACTACTCTCGATTTTTCTTATTATTTGCATTGTTTCTTAATATAATATAAATTAATTTTGTTGTCAGAGTGAGTGTTTTGCTATTATATCATAAATTTTGGTTTTTATATGTATTTTCACCATTTCTCTTGTGATGTTCTTTGTTTTATTTTTGATTCTCTCCTAAACCCGTAACACACAAGTTCCTTTGTGATGAATGCTGGATTTTTGTTGTGTTTTTTTTTTTTTCTTTTGAAGTTGCAGAAGTTTTCTTTGTTCAATGGTATCTGTTTTGTTCTTTTATGTTTTTTTTTTAACGTCTGCATCCGAATAACACTGATGAGTTGGGGTGAACAACGTTCTTTGAGCATTTTTTTGTTTTTACGATATATTTAATTACTATTACTTTTTTCAACATTTTTGTTTTCAACCGATAATATCTCATGAGCATTATGTGGGATATTTCAATACGTAAGCGCTTGAAATTAATATGGTGTAAAGCGATTGAATCCTCCGCGATACATGGTTGCCTGTAAAAGAAGAAGAACAGAGATAGTACAATTTTAAAGGCACACGAAATTTTAGATATATTTATAAAATTTAGAGTTTGGAGTAAATGAGAAATTATGGGAAAATAAACAAACTTTTACCTTTGTTATACATAAACCCAACTTTGTGAAAAACATAACAATAATTATCATAATTTTTTTCAAGACTATAAGCATTATTATTTACAGACAAAAAAATACCCCGTTCGTTTAAAATGTTGTTCCTAAAAAATACAACTCTTCTTTCAGTGTAGACAAATAAAATAAATCTGTAAATAAATGAGTTACCCGTGTAAAAATTGGTGGATCTAATTAGATATTGTCATATCTCAAAATTGGCCGCTTCAGATCTAGGCAGATGATATAGAATTAGATATAATTATATGTAATTCCATATATAGGGAGATCTGACACCAGATCTAATTACATATAGGGATATATATAATTATATCTAAAACATTAGATCTGGGCCAATTTTGAGATCTGATCAGATCTATTTCCATAGTAATTAGATATGACTAGATCTTACCATTTTTCGGATCTAATCATATCAAAATAGATCTCTCAATTTTTACTCGGGTATTCTTAAATCTTAAACTCATGGTCATTAGCCTCATTCTAGAAATTCCCACCCTGTAGTTACACAAATCTCATATTACACTAGTTTACAAAACAAAAAAAAAATATTTCTTGTACGAGAGCAGTTCGGAAAATTCTTAGCCTAGCACAAAAAGCGCAGTATAAACAGAAAAAAGTTAAGTGTTTTGGAAACGTCCATTAGATAGGGTCATGGCCTAAAGGAAAAAAAAACAGTTGATGCGGTCACCCCCCAGTTTTGTAGCATATTCGAAGACAATTTCAGAACACCAAAACTTTTTTTTCGTGCACCCTACGACTCCCCGAAATACAATTTATTGTGCTGTGTCGTCATTTGAAGTCCGATCGAAAAGAAACGCATATCGTTGTTCGTGGTTGATCAGGGGCTATATTTCGTGCATTGGTCATTTTTGACTCCGACGTCAAATTTGATTTTTAATTTTTTTTTATTTCGCTTCGTATACCCCTATGATGCCCATTTCTGATAACCATTATAAAGATCTTAACAGAATATGAAACTTTTGCTTTTGAAGTATTTACTTATATTCATAAACAAAAAAGTTACAGAGATTTTAAAAAGTCAATAGGTCACAAAAATATGGACAGACTTAAAAAATCATGTAGCGAAAGTGATTGTTAAAATTTTAAAACAGTAGGCTCTTAAATTGTTCTAGCTAAAACACATGCACTTTGCATAACGCAGAAAATGCCGTAGTGCAAACAACGAGTATGTATTCAGGGATGGAAAATGCAGTACTATAGTACTTTTTACAATACTTTTTCACACTGGTCAGTACCGTAGTACCCCCGCGAATGATTTAGTACCTTTTGTGTAGCCATTTTTCAGCCGATATCAGATATATAGTACAACAGTTTTGACAAAATATTTTAATATTTTAAGAAAGTCTTTAACAAACTTATTTGCTAATAGTCTTTTACAAATTTTTGTCAAAATTTTATTTCTATAGGAAATTTTGTCAAAATTTTATTTCTACAGGAAATTTTGTCAAAATTTTATTTCTATAGAAAATTTTGTCAAAATTTTATTTCTATAGAAAATTTTGTTAAAATTTTATTTCTATAAGAAATTTTGTCAAAATTTTATTTCTATAGGAAATTTTGTCAAAATTTTATTTCTATAGAAAATTTTGTCAAAATTTTATTTCTATAGAAAATTTTGTTAAAATTTTATTTCTATAAGAAATTTTGTCAAAATTTTATTTCTATAGAAAATTTTGTCAAAATTTTATTTCTATAGAAAATTTTGTTAAAATTTTATTTCTATAAGAAATTTTGTCAAAATTTTATTTCTATAGGAAATTTTGTCAAAATTTTATTTCTATAGAAAATTTTGTTAAAATTTTATTTCTATAGGAAATTTTGTCAAAATTTTATTTCTATATGAAATTTTGTCAAAATTTTATTTCTATAGGAAATTTTGTTAAAATTTTATTTCTATAGGAAATTTTGTCAAAATTTTATTTCTATAGGAAATTTTGTCAAAATTTTATTTCTATAGGAAATTTTGTCAAAATTTTATTTCTATAGGAAATTTTGTCAAAATTTTATTTCTATAGGAAATTTTGTCGACATTTTATTTATATAGAAAATTTTGTCAACATTTTTTCTATAGAAAATTTTGTCAAAATTTTATTTCTTTAGAACATTTTGTCAACATTTTATTTCTATAGAAAATTTTGTCAACATTTTATTTCTATAGAAAATTTTGTCAACATTTTATTTCTATAGAAAATTTTGTCAACATTTTTTTCTATAGAAAATTTTGTCAAAGTTTTATTTCTATAGAAAATTTTGTCAAAATTTTAATTCTATAGAAAATTTTGTCAAAATTTTATTTCCATAGGAAATTTTGTCAAATTTTTTTTTAATAGAAAATTTTGTCAAAATTTTATTTCTATAGAAAATTTTGTCAAAAATTTATTTTTATTTATCAAGAGAAAATTTATGTAGTACCATAAAGTAGAGCTGTGGCAGCCGCGATTACAATACTACGGTAGTCTTTGTGAGCGAATATAAGACTAAAAAAAGAAAATATTTAAAATTTAGGAGTTGGCAAACAAAATTTTCTTTTCTTTAAAATTCAATTTAAGGGAGCTCTTGACAATAATCTTCCAATGGAATTTTTATTAAAATTTAGTGAAATTTTGTCAAATTTTTTTTTTTTTTAATAGAAAATTTTGTCAAAATTTTATTTCTATAGAAAATTTTGTCAAAAATTTATTTTTATTTATCAAGAGAAAATTTATGTAGTACCATAAAGTAGAGCTGTGGCAGTCGCGATTACAATACTACGGTAGTCTTTGTGAGCGAATATAAGACTAAAAAAAGAAAATATTTAAAATTTAGGAGTTGGAAAACAGAATTTTATTTTCTTTAAAATTCAATTTAAGGGAGCTCTTGACAATAATCTTCCAATGGAATTTTTATTAAAATTTTGTGAAAAATACTTTTTCGCTCAAAAAAGTACCTTTTTTGTACTTTCTTAAAAATTGTATTTTCCATCCCTGGTATGTATACAAAGGTACCGTTAGAAATTTACAGATAAACAGGTTTTGTTTTCTAAATGCCTTATAAATTAACTTCGTAGATGTGAATAACGATGTGCATGTGGTTTCGATCGGACATCATGACAACACAGCAAAAACTATTTGGTGGTGTGTAGGGTGACCTATTGACTTTTTAAAATCTCTGTAACTTTTTTGTTTATGAATATAAGTAAATACTTCAAAAGCAAAAGTTTCATATTTTGTTATGATCTTTATAATGGTTATCAGAAATGGGCTCATAGGGGTATACGAAGCGAAATAAAAAATTTAAAATCAAATTTGACGTCGGAGTAAAAAATGACCAATGGCCAAAATATATCCCCCGATCAACCACAAACAACGATATGCATTTCTTTTCGATCGGACTTCAAATGACGACACAGCACAATAAATTGTATTTCGGGAGGTCGTAGGGTGCACGAAAAAAAAGTTTTGGTGTTCTGAAATTCGAATATGCTACAAAACTGGGGGGTGAGCGCATCAACTTTTTTTCGTGACCCTATCTAACGTCCATGTCTGTTATGAACACATGTTAAATTTTGTTTCGATCTGGCAACTCCTTCATATAGAAACAGGTGTTCAAAAAAGACGCAGCCACAATTTTTTTAAAATGGAAAAATTAGAAATGCTTGCTGTCATTAAATATTTACATAAAAAAGGGACAAGAAATTCATAATGATATGGTGAATGTGTTAGATGAAAGTGCTCCTTCATATGCAACAGTAAAAAATTGGGTTGCTGAATTTAAACGTGATCGTACAAGCAATGAAGATGAACCACGTAGTGGACGTCCAAAAACAGCAACAACAACAGAAATTGTAGCCAAAATGCATGATATGGTATTAAATGATCGACGAATAAAAGTACGTGAAATTGCTAATATCATGGGCATATCAAATGATCGAGTTCATTTAATTTTGCATGAAGAACTACAGATGAAAAAGCTTTCTGCAAGATGGGTGCCGCATTTGTTAACAGTCGATCAAAAACGCATAAGAATGAACATTTCTCAAGCTTGTTTGGATCGTTTTAAGCGAAATAAAATGGATTTTAAGCGTCGTTTCATAACTGTTGATGAGACACGGATCCACCACTATACTCCCGAGACAAAAGAACAATCCAAACAATGGACTAAAGCAGGAGGAAGTGCCCCAAAGAAGCCAAAAACAATTCAACCGGCTGGTAAGGTTATGGCAACGGTTTTTTTGGGACTTCAAAGGTATTTTATTGATTGACTATCTGCAAAAGGGTAAAACAATAAATTCAGAGTACTATTGCAACCTTTTGGATCAATTAAATGTTCAAATTCGAAAATAATTTTTCATCAAGACAACGCACCAGCGCACAAGAGTGTTTTAACAATGGCTAAATTCAACGAATTAAAGTACGAGTTGCTTGACCACCCACCTTACTTGTTCCCAAATCTAAAAAAATCCTTGCTGGCAAGCGTTTTACCTCAAATGAAGATGCAATAACAGTTGTAACCACTATTTTGAAGACCTTGAGGAAAACTATTTTAATCAAAGGGATAGATTAGCTAGAAAAGCGTTGGACTAAGTGTACTGATGTTTCAGGAGATTATATTGAAAAATAAAAATACTTTTGAAAAACTAACTATTCTCTTTCATTGATAGGCTAAGAAGTTTCCGAACCGACCTCATACCTAGATGAAAGGCAACTTTTCTTATGTATTTTGAGCTGCTGAATTCAAAAAAAAAAAAAAAATAAAAAAAATTATGGAACAGTTTTTGAGATATCCCGTTATTTTTAGATTTTCGCTCTTTTTTCACTAAACAATCTATATCTCGAGTTAGAAATGTCCTATTATAACTTTGTTGGTACGTTTTTCTTCTAGTTGGTGGGAATCACATTAGACAATTGAAGAAAAAATGGAAGCATTCGACAAAGAAAAAAATCGATCTTTCTCTAAGATACCACTGACACCCTTGGCAGTATTTTGATTTCCCACCTGTGTCTTCGTTTTGTCTTTTCGTTTTTCTGATCAGGAACATGCAACATGTTTGTAGCAAGCATGTTATTTTCTTGGACATTCGGTATCTGATTTCGACAACCATTTTATGTTTGGTAAGAAAACAGCATATTTCCAAAAATAACATTTGGCTCTAGAAGGTAATCATATTCCTTCTCAGCGTGCCATGTCCTTCGTCATCATTATTTAGAACTTTTATAACTTCTTCCATGTATACCGGTGGGGTTTCTTTTCTGAGGAACGAAATTTAAGAAAACCGAAGTTTTCTTTTGGCGCAAAAAATTTTTTCTTGGCTAAAATTTTGTTTCGGAGGAAAGTATTTTTTCTTTCAGAGTACCTGACAAATTGTTAAAGAGTCTCAACCTCATACTGATTAAGTATATGGACCTATCTTGGATCACATTTTCATTTCTTTTTTAAAATGTTCCTTAATTTATGTAAAAAAATCATAACTTACCCCATATCCGGGCACTGGTCCAATGCCATGTCCTAAATAAGGATCTGCATATTCACGAGCGTAACTGGGCGTTTGCAAAAAATATAAAAAATAAATTGGCATAATTAATAAAAAATCAAGGGTTTTGCGTTTGACGTCTTAACAGGTACATATTATAGTCGCTAGGTTAGTTCTTCAGTATTGATGATGATAATTGGTTAATTTCATTAATGAGTTATTTCACAATAGGTAGTTTGTTTAATTTCGTTCACGCGATTAGTCAAAATTATTAAGTTTCGTTAAATCTTTGCAAAAGTCTTCAAGTAAATCTTTTAAAAGTTCGGTTTTTCTTATCTTGCTTTTGCTATAAATAAATAAAAATTTAAAAAATAATAAATAAAAATATTAGTAAATGAAACAAAAAAGAAAAATTAAATTTTCGATAAAAAAACAAAAAAATAAATTGTAAATAAAGCCATATTGAGTAAAAATCAAAATCATATGTGGCATGAATAAAGAAGAATGGTTAATATAAGAATAATAATTTGTGGTCCTATCAGTCAGAATCAATATAATAATAACAGGTGTGATAAAAAGAAATACATAATTTTTCCAATATCTCGTAATCGGATTCTAGTCGGTGTTATACAAATAACATTCCGTATCCCAGCAAAAAAAAAAAATTGGAAGTTATTCCGCATACATTTCTTTTAAAGTGCGATGCCGTCCCTTAGGACAAGTCCACAAACATTTCTTTTAAAGCGCATCCCGGGATCCCCTATCGATTTGTTTTACTTCCCATGCAATCCTTTTGGACAAGTCTTAGATAGTACGGAATTAGGCCATTGTAAGTGAAAATTTAAGTTTTGGACAATTAAATTCATCCCCGCTGGGATATGAACCTGTGCCGTTAGACTTTTTCACTTCCATGGAAGTTGTTTTAAGAAGGTTTTGCAAATTACGATAATTTTTAATTTTTTGTTGATTTTTAATGGAAAAAATATATTTATACAAAAATATATGCCGAAGCAAAAAAAAAAAAAAAACGATGTATAAAAAAAAAATATATATATTTAATAAAAAAATATCCCGATTTGAATCAGCGTTCTTTATTTTTTCATTCATAATAATAAAGAACATCTGAGGAAGTAGTTAGAATGTCATGGCGTGGTGTCATATTAGGTTCATGTCACAAACATTTGAATAGACGTTTTGATGTATCGTGTTCAATAGCGTTTATGGCTGAGTGTGCTAAGGCGTTCTGTTATGGTGCCAACAGACCCAGGTTCAACCCCCGGTGGAAGCGAATAAGTTTTTCAATTTGTAAAAATTAGATAATAAGAAAATAGAAGTGTAACAAAAACAAAAAAAAAATAGTGATAAAAATAAAAAGTGAAATTGAAGAAAAAAATTAGTTTTTTTTTTTTTTTTTTTTTTAATTTCTTCATCCAAACGAACTTCCAAGGTACAACTTCTAAAGCAATGCAAAGGATCCAAAAATGAAGAACTTCCATCCTATGACAAGCCCATGTAAAATCTATTGGACATTATCTACGTTTGCACAACTTCCGGATCACAAATCGGGAATCCAAACTACATTTTTGGAAGCTTTTTTTTTTGCTGGGGTACTAAAACAGTTTTTCTGTAGGTTTTGTGATGGATTGATTCCATTGTTTTTCCTCAAAACATGGGCACTAGCAGAGAGTAAATACCTTGTACAGTGTGGCTGATATGTATTGTAACCATATTCAGATTGCTTTCATTTCTAAACTGCTTCTGCTGATAGCTTTCGTTTTAATTGTAGAGAAGCATTTTGATCTTTTGAATTTAGAAATAAAATTATTCGTGATGAAATTCAAGCATCATAATGTGATTTCTTTATATTTGGCTGGAAAACCATAAGTAACCATTTAAATGTGAATATATTCTTTGTTACTTGTACCATTGTTCGTTACACAAAAAAAAATCTGATTTAATTACGAAATTAATTGATCCAATTAATTTTTTAATTAGAATTCGTTCAATCAAGAAAATCACAGAATTAAATAGAATTAAACATAAGTTCGGACAGGCCGAACTTCTACTGAAGACTGTCACCCACAATCGAATTACTTGGGTTGCGGTAACACTTGCCGATGGCAAGGTATTTTAAAACTTCGCCTTCTAAATTGCAAGGTAGTCCATACGTGGTATATATTAAACTAAAAAAGGCCGATTAAATACGTATATTTATAACAAAGTTTCACAAAATTTTTATAGAAATAAAATTATGACAAAATTTTCTATAGAAGTAAAATTTGGACAAAATTTTCTATAGAAATAAAATTTTGACAAATTTTTCTATAGAAATAAAATTTTGACAAAATTTTTTATAAAAAAAAATTTACAAAATTTTCTATAGAAATAAAATGTTGACAAAATTTTCTATAGAACAAAAATGTTGACAAAATTTTCTATAGAAATAAAATGTTGACAAAATTTTTCTATAGAACAAAAATGTTGACAAAATTTTCTATAGAAATAAAATTTTGACAAAATTTTCGATTGAACATAAATTTTGACAAAATTTTCTATAGAAATAAAATTTTGACAAAATTTTCTATAGAAATAAAATGCTGACAAAATTTTCTATAGAACAAAAATAATGACAGAAAATCTATTGAAATAAAATTTTGACAAAATTTTCTATAGAACAAAAATGTTGACAAAATTTTCTATAGAAATAAAATTTTGACAAAATTTTCTATAGAACAAAAATGTTGACAAAATTTTCTATAGAAATAAAATTTTGACAAAATTTTCTATAGAACAAAAATGTTGACAAAATTTTCTATAGAAATAAAATTTTTACAAAATTTTCTATAGAACAAAAATTTTGACAAAATTTTCTATAGAAATAAAATTTTGGTAGATTATTTTTGGCTCGATTGGCAACCATGATTATGAACCGATATGGACCAATTTTTGTGTGATTGGGGATCGGCTATATATAACTATAGACCTATATGGACCAATTTTGGCATCGTTATTAGCGGCAATATACTAACACCACGTTCCAAATTTCAACCGGATCGGCTGAATTGTGCTCCTCCAAAAGGCTCCTGAGGACAAATCTGGGGATCGGCTCATATGGGGGCTATATATAATTATGAACCGATATGGACCAATTGTTGCATGTTTGTTACAGACCATATACTAAGACCACGTACCAAATTTCAACTGGATCGGATGAATTTTGTTCCTGCAAGAGGCTCCGGAGGTCATATATAATTATGGACCGATTTGGACCAATTTTTGCACAGTTGTTAGAGACCATATACTTACACCATGTACCAAATTTAATCCGGATTCTCTTAGAGGCTCCGCAAGCCATATCTGGGGATCGGTTTATAGTGGGGCTATATATAATTATGGACCTATGTGGACCAAGTTTTGCATGTTTGTTAAAGACCATATACTAGCACTATGTACCAAATTTCAGCCGGATCGGATAAAATTTGCTTCTCTTAGAGGCTCCGCAAGCCAAATCTGGGGATCGGTTCACATGGGGGCTATATATAATTATGGACCGATATGGACCAATTGTTGCATGGTTGTTACAGACCATATACTAAGACCACGTACCAAATTTCATCCGGATCGGATGAATTTTGCTCCTCCAAGAGGCTCCGCAAGCCAAATCTGAGCGTCGGTTTATATGGGGGCTATACGTAAAGTGGTCCGATATGGCCCATTTTCAATACCATGCGACCTACATCAATAACAACTTTTTGTGCCGAGTTTCAAGTCGATACCTTGTTTCGTTCGGATGTTAGCGTGATTTCAACAGACGGACGGACATGTTTAGATCAGAGAATGAAGCCGACCCATTTTTGTCGGCGGCGGCTAACACTAAATTCTTGACTACGGCGGCGGCGGCTTGACTGCTAAGTCGATAAAAAATTGTCTGTTCGGCGGCGCAAAATTATCTATTATAAAATCAATTTGAAGTTTTCCGAATTGTAATGAGACCAATCTTACAATCAAATTTACATTTCATTCAAATTTTTTGAGCTAAATTTTTGTAAAACTATTATAGCAACTTGATACTAATTGATTAAACGTGGAAAGTTCAAAATTTTGGCAAAAACTATAACAAATATTATTAATTTTTCTGATATAAATCAATATTTTAGATTAATTGGCGGCTAAATTTTAGTCGAGATGAGTCGACATATTCGGCGGCGGCGTCGACTGCTAAAAACGGGTCGGCGACGGCTAAAATCGGCGGCGCGACTCGGCGGCTTCATTCTCTGGTTTAGATCGACTCAGAATTTCACCACGACCCAGAATATATATACTTCATGGGGTCTTAGAGCAATATTTCGATGTGTTACAAATGGAGTGACAAAGCCAATATACCCCTATGGTGGAGGGTATAAAAATGTACTTAATTAAAAATTAATTGATTACTTCCGGCACTTTCTATTAATTTTTTAATTGGTTCAATTTAATTTAGTTTGGTCGAAAAATTCAATTAATTTTTTAATTGAGGCTATTGATTATTTATTATATTATTGTTTATTTGTTTATAACAATTTTTTAATTTAGATAATATAATTTTCCTGCCATTTAATACGAGTTTAACTTTCTTATGCATTTTCCGGTTATAATTATAGTCGGATTTTTCTTTAGCCAAGGAAAGTAATTATTTCGGAATAAAATTTTTTATTATTCTTTTTTTGGGAATTTTTTTATTTAATTAAAATGTTAATTGGGATACTTAATATTTTAATTGAAGTTGTAAACATTTTCAATCATTTCCTTAATTGATTTTATTTTTTAATTTGATTAAAAAGTTAATGGTATCAGTTCATTGTTTAATTGATTACGTTGTCAACTTCAATCAACTTGTTAATTGGAAATATTTTCGATATATGTTTTCCTGTGAACCGTGATACTGACAGTGTTGCATCGCGTTCAAAAAAACGGTAATAGCATCAGAAATTATTCGAAAAGTGAATGCCAGATTTAATCGAAATGAAGGACGCAGTGGTAGAAAATTAGCTCGTGTGATGAACACATCGCGAGAACGGATGCAAAACATATTGAAAAATTAGATTGGACTAAAGTCTTTAAAGTTCCAAACATAGCAAGTGCACCGATGGACAAAAAAAAAGTGAGACTGCAAAGAGCCAAGGAGTTGCTTTGCTTGCACGAAAGTACTCAGATACCGGATTTGGTTTCAAAGAGGTCAGCTGGAAATTTAAAACTTCGATAGGCCACCAGAACTCAAGCGCCGGGGTCAAAATAAATGCTCAATATTATCGGGGAAAAGGTCCTGAACACAGTATGAAGACCTGCGCAGACAAAAATTTCGGCACCAACAGGACTCAGCACCCTCGCATCCAGCACGTCTCAACCATGAATGGCTTAAAAGGTAGGCTCCCCGTTTCATTGCCACCACACAATGGATACCAAAATCTTCGAATCTCACTCCTGTTGACTTTTGAGCCTGAAGCATATTGGAGAGTAAAGTTGGCAGTAAAAAATACCAAAGTGTCGATCATATCAAAAAGGCCGGGAATGAGCCAAAATACCACAGAGCCACTTCCGTGCAGCGTGTGATGGCTTTTTCGTATGTTTGAAAACCACACAGAAAAAAATTCACGAAATTTCTTCCAATTAACAACAAATTTCAATTTAACAAATTTTTTAATTAATTAATCCAATTAATTGACTTTCAAATAATTTTTTAATTGACACTATCAATTCTGCGTTTTGTGCATAATTCGTGCCAAAGGTAGCCAATTCGAACAAATCTAAACTAATTATAAAATGTGATGTTACTTGCGACATTTTTTGATTTTGAACAATAAAATTAAAAACAAGTATATATGGCCGTAAGTTCGGCCAGGCCGAATCTTATGTAGCCTCCACCATGGATTGCGTAGAAACTTCTACGAAAGACTGTCATCAACAATCGAATTACTTGGGTTGTGGTATCTTAAATGGTTTTAAATTGTGAGTTAGTCCATACGTGGTATATATTAGACAAAAAAGGTATGTGTAGGTAAGTCTACAAATACTTACGAATCAATATGGACTTTTTCACGGTACGTAGGGAGCCAGAATTGAAATAAGGGGGTCGCCTATATGGGGGCTATATACAATTATGAACTTGATATGGACCAATTTTTGTGTGATTGGGGATCTATTTATCTGAGGGCTATATATAACTATAGACCGATATGGACCTAGTTAGGCATGGTTGTTAACGGTCATATACTAGTACAATGTACCATATTTCAACTGACTCGGATGAAATTTGCTCCTCCAAGAGGCTCCAAAACCAAATCTGGGATCGGTTTATATGGGGCCTATATATGATTATGGACTGATTTGGACCAATTTTTGCATGGTTGTTAAAGACCATATACTATCACCACGTACTAAATTTCAACCAGATCGGATGAATTTTGCTTTTCCAAAAGGCACCGGAGGTCAAATCTGGGGATCGGTTTATATGGGGGCTATATATAATTATAGACTGATAAACAATTCCTGCATGGTTGTTGGATACCATATACTAACATCACGTACCAAATTTCAACCGAAATCGGATGAATTGTGCTCTTCGAAGGGGCTCCGGAGGTCAAATCTGGGGATCGGTTTATGTGGGGGCTATATATAATTATGGACCGATTTCGACCAATTTTTGCATGGGTGTTTGAGGCCATATATTTACACCATGTACCAAATATCAACTGAATCAGATGAATTTTGGTCTTCCAAGAGGCTCCGGAGTTCAAATCTGGTGATCGGTTTATATGGGGGCTATATATAATTATTGACCGATGTGGACCAATTTTTGCATGGTCAGTAGAGACCATATACTAACTCCATGTACCAAATTTCAGCCGGATCGGATGAAATTTGCTTCTCTTGGAGGCTCCGAAAGCCAAATCGGGGGATCGATTTATATGGGGGCTATATATAATTATGGACCGATGCGGACCAATTTTTGCATGGTTGTTAGAGACCATATACTAACAACATGTACCAAATTTCAGCCTGATCGGATGAAATTTGCTTCTCTTAGAGGGTCTGCAAGCCAAATTTGGGGGTCCGTTTATATGGAGGCTATACGTAAAAGTGGACCGATATGGCCCATTTGCAATACCATCCGACCTACATCAATAACAACTACTTGTGTCAAGTTTCAAGTCGATAGCTTGTTTCGTTCGGTAGTTAGCGTGATTTCAACAGACGGACGGACGGACGGACATGCTCAGATCGACTCAGAATTTCACCACGACCCAGAATATATATACTTTATGGGGTCTTAGAGCAATATTTCGATGTGTTACAAACGGAATGACAAAGTTAATATACCCCCATCCTATGTTGGAGGGTATAATAAAATGAAAATATATAGCACTTTACTTTGTTGCCTTACATATCAGTCACTCTGTAAATGTTTAAAACAAAATAACACTTTCTATTAGTTTTAATATTTATATCCACGCCAAAAAACCAAAAAAAGGCAAAACAATTTATCCTTTCTCAAACGCAATATCGCACCATCGAATTTCTCTTTTGCTATAAAAATAATTTCTCTAAAGAAAAACTGTTACTCGTTGGAGATAAATGTGACATTGGTTGCCATGAATTAAATTTTGTCCTTAACCAAAAAATGAATTACCACAAAAGGAAACCCATAAGTCTAAAATTTCGTTTCAGAGAGAAATACTATGTGTTTATACATTACAAATATTTGTTAAAGCTTATTATAGTTTTTTTTTAATTTGTTACTTTTAATCATCCAATTTTAGACTTACCCCGCAACGGTGGCATAACCAGCCAATGCCGGTTGAGCTGCAGCGGCAGCAGCTGCTCCATAAGCTGCCCTAGTTGCCACAGCTGTATAAGTGGTAGCGGCTGTAGCATATGCCTGTTGAGCCTGTGACAAAGGTGTCTTTAACAGAGGAGCAGCAGCCTGTAAAATGTGCAATAGAAATATTGATTAGTACAAATGTTTCTGTGAGCCACTGTATCAATGAAGAATAGTTAAACAAAGCGAACGGCAGAGTTTTTGGTAAAAGAAAAAAAGTTGGGGAGGTGAGTTTTCATTTCGGTATATTTCTGATATTAGTGAAATAATTGAGATTTGATTTGAACAAATAGTAGTATGCACCTGTTCGTTATATATCTAAAAACTAAGAAATTAGTTTCTTTATCATATATATATATATATATATATATATATATATATATATATATATATATATATATATATATATATATATATATATATATATATATATATATATATATATATATATATATATATACCATAAAGGGAGAATACTATATGTAGACAATACAAATCAGTGAAATGAGACAACGATGGCCCCACAAACACTGAAATTACACATACACATTAAAAAAATGGAACAAAGAAAACTACAAACATTTGAAATGACAAAAAAAAATTAATAAAATATCAATCAAATGGAGGGTGCTTGTCTGCCAGGAATTATCATCAAAAGTGCTTGTAGATCAGGCTACACAGACAGGTAAGTAAAAACTAATGCGATTTACGATAGCTCAACAATGGAATGCATATTCCCTGCATCACCCTTAACCAGATTAAAAAAAAAAATACATATTAATATAACAAGATATATGCTTATACAATAAAAAAACTCATGCTTTATATGAAGTTTGATTCGGATCTAAATCTAAATAGAAATTAATTTTTAAAATAATTGTCAAATCAAATTCAAATTCCAACACACAGCAACACCTTGTAAAAAAAGACTGCAATTAAAGGTTTCTTATATTTACAAATAATACATATATATAGTGATCATATTTATATTTATACACATTTAATTTATATACAAAACGGTAACTGCCATGCTATTAAAATGAAGAAGGCGATGGTGAGAGGCAAGATTATTATACATCGGTGAAGGAGAAGCCAACAATTGTCACAGCTCACGAACAACAAATTCACTCTCACGAATGAACATAATCTTCAGGGTCAATATTATACTCAATATTACTGTGGGAAAAAGAACCGCGAATTTTAAAATGTAAACATTTAAACATTTCGAGGAAGACTGAAAAAAAGTTTACACGGTTCCATGTTATTTTTTTTTCTTCTAATTCAATAAGGAAATTAATTGATTTTTTTTATTGAAATGTCTTCAATCACGAAAATTATGGTATTTAGCTCAAATATTTAATATTTAATAGGTTCAAATAATTTTTATTTTTTGATTTTGATCGAACAATTCAATTATATTTTTAATTGAGAATACACAGAAATAAATTTCACGAAAATGTTTCCAATTAAAATTTTAATTGAGTTTGAAAAGATATTCAATTAAAAATTTAATTGAATCAACAAATTTTTTAATTGAAACAAAAATCAATCACAACAATTAATAGTATCAATTAATTTTTTAATTGGCATTCAATTAATTTTTTAATTGATACTATCATTTCCGTGATTGAAGACATTTCAATTAAAAAATTAATTGGATCAATTAATTTCGTGATTGAATAAGAAAAAAATTGTTTGTGTGTATAATATATTTAGTGTATTATACTTTATTTATTTATAATTATTATTCCTTTAGATGGAATAAATTTCGTGTAATTGTAATCGTGTAAAATCACACGATTATAATTAAAGATGGTCTTTTCTTTGGATTTGACTCACAATTCAATGATTAAATGAATAGTATTAAATTGTATGAAAATATTTGTTTTATTTAACATTTGATTAACATTCTCATTAAGAATATAAAATTTTCATTCATTTTTCTAAATTGACTGAGTGATTTGCTTAAAAAGTTAATTGTATCAGTTAATTTTTTTAATTGATTACGTTTTCAACTTTAATCAACTTTTTAATTGGAAATATTTTGTCGATAGTTTTTTCTGTGTATGTAGAGATAATAAGCCAAAAAATTGAGAACAAAACAAGTAAGGAAAATCTAAAGTCGGGCGGGGCCGACTATATTATACCCTGCATCACTTTGTAGATCTAAATTTACGATACCATATCACATCCGTCAAATGTGTTGCGGGCTATATATAAAGGTTTGTCCCAAATACATACATTTAAATATCACTCGATCTGGACAGAATTTGATAGACTTCTACAAAATCTGTAGACTCAAAATTTAAGTCGGCTAATGCACTAGGGTGGAACACAATGTTAGTAAAAAAATATGGGAAACATTTAAATCTGAAGGAATTTTAAGGAAACTTCGCAAAAGTTTATTTATGATTTATCGCTCGATATATATGTATTAGAGGTTTAGGAACATTAGAGTCACTTTTCGACTAAGCAGTGGCGATTTTACAAGAAAAATGTTGGTATTTTGACCATTTTTGTCGAAATCAGAAAAACATATATATGGGAGCTATATCTAAATCTGAACCGATTTCAACCAAATTTGCCACGCATAGCTACAATGCTAATTCTACTCCCTGTGCAAAATTTCAACTAAATCGGAGCAAAAAATTGGCCTCTGTGGTCATATTAGTGCAAATCGGGCGAAAGCTATATATGGGAGCTATATCTAAATCTGAACCGATTTCAACCAAATTTGACACGCATAGCTACAATGCTGATTCTACTCCCTGTACAAAATTTCAACTAAATCGGAGCAAAAAATTGGCCTCTGTGGTCTAATGAGTGTAAATCGGGCGAACGAAGGCATAATCGATACTACTACTACTCGATCGCCGATAAGTCGTATCGATCCAACACACTGTAAGATTCTTTACAAACACCGACATTCCGTCCGTAATAACTGATGGTCGATTGACCGCCGATGCTAATGGTGTGAGTCGTCTTAACAGCCGATGGTCACCCTCATCGACCATGGGGTCAAAATAAACGCCCAATGTTATCGGCGAAATCTCCCAAAGACAGTATTGAAGCCCTGGGAGGACAAACGTTCACAGACTTGTATATTCCAGGGAGCAACCGGGGTTAAATAACACTAGTTTACACTGAAAATGTACACTTGATTAGAGTCGACATTTCTTATTTATATGCTGTGGTCTATGGCCGTGGTAAACAAGTATATACGGCGGTAAGTTCGGCCAGGCCGAATCTTATTTACCCTCCACCATGGAATGCATAGAAACTTCTAGTAAAGACTGTCATCCACAATCGAATTACTTGGGTTGCGGTAACACTTGCCGATGGCAAGGTATCTTACAACTTCTTAACACCGTCTCCTCAATTGTAAGTTAGTCCATACGGGGTATATATTAAAAAAAATAGGCCGATTAAATACATATATAATTCAGTGTGACAAAATTTTCCATAAAAATTAAATTTTGACAACATTTTCTATAGAAATAAAATTTAGAGAAAAAATTCTATAGAAATAAAATCTTGACAAATTGTTGTATGGTAATAAAATTTTGACAAAATATCCTATAGAAATAAAATTTTGGTAGATTATATTTGAGGATCGGCTATATATAACTATAGACCGATAGGGAGCCACCGTGGTGCAATGGTTAGCATGCCCGCCTTGCATACACAAGGTCGTGGGTTCGATTCCTGCTACGACCGAACACCAAAAAGTTTTTCAGCGGTGGATTATCCCACCTCAGTTATGCTGGTGACATTTCTGAGGGTTTCAAAGCTTCTCTAAGTGGTTTCACGGGAATGTGGAACGCCGTTCGGACTCGGCTATAAAAATGAGGTCCCTTGTCATTGAGCTTAACATGGAATCGGGCAGCAGTCAGTGATAAGAGATAAGTTCACCAATGTGGTATCACAATGGACTGAATAGTCTAAGCGAGCCTGATACATCGGGCTGCCACATAACCTAACCTAACTATAGGCCGATATGGACCAGTTTTGGCATGGTTATTAGCGGCCATATACTAGCGCAATGTAACAAATTTCACCACGTACCAAATTTCAACCGGATCGGATGAATTTCGCTCCTCCAAGATCTCCGGAAGTCAAATCTGGGGACCGATTTAAATGGGGGTTATATATAATTAACACCGGTATGGACCAATTTTTGCATGGCTGTTAGAGACCATATAATAACACCACGTACCAAATTTCAACCGGATCGGGTGAAATTTGCTCTTCCAAGGGGCTCCGGAGGTCAAATTTGGGGATCGTTTTATATGGGAGCTACATATAATTATGGACAGATATGGACCAATTCCTGCATGGTTGTTGGAGATCATATACGAACACCAAATTTCAACCGAATCGGATGAATTTTGCTCATCGATAAGACTCCGGAGGTCAAATCTGGGGATAATTATGGAGCGATGTAGACCAATTTTTGCATGGTTGTTAGATACCATATACTAACACCATATACCAAATTTCAGCCGGATTGGATGAAATTTGCTTCTCTTTTAGGCTCCGCAAACCAAATCGGGGGATCGGTTTATATGGGGGCTATATATAATTATGAACCGATGTGGACCAATTTTTGCATGGTTGTTAGATACCATATACCAGCACCATGTACCAAATATCAGCCGGATCGGATTAAATTAGCTTTTCTTAGCAAATTCCCCAAATCTGGGGATCGGTTTATATGGGGGCTATATATAATTATGAACCGATGTCGACCAATTTTTGCATGGTTGTTACAGACCATATACTAACAGCATGTATGAAATTTCAAGCGAATCGGATGAATTTTGCTCCTCCAAGAGGTTTATATGGGGACTATACGTAAAAGTGGTGCGATATGGCCCATTTGCAATACCATCCGACCTAAATCTATAACAACTACTTGTGCCAAGTTTCAAGTCGATAGCTTGTTTCGTTCGGAAGTTAGCGTGATTTCAACAGATGCTTAGATCGACTCAGAATTTCACCACGACCCAGAATATATATACTTTATAGGGTCTTAGAGCAACATTTCGATGTGTTACAAACGGAATGACAAAGTTAATATACCCACTTCCTATGGTTGAGGGTATAAAAACTACTACATAAAAATTGAGCCAACGAGACAATTTCATAAATACAACGAAACATTTCATTAATGTAATGATTTTTCTATTAAACAATATTGTATTATTAATGAACATTTTTCATTATGTTAATGAATTAAATGGTTGCTTCAATTCTAATAAAATTTTCTTTCTGTGTAAACTGACCCAAAACTTGTTCTTTGGAATAAGCCCAATTCGTGTCATAGAGTATTAACTTATCCCATCAAAGACAAACCTTACATACGTTTGGTCAGAGATTGGATTCGTCTAAATACACCAGGAACTATTCTTACACAGGTCCTAGGGTGGGTCCATTTCTCGTAGGGAAAGTACACATTTTAGGCCCTTTGAATGTTAGGGATATTATAACAATGGCATGTTGTTGCATTTTAAAATAAAAATTATTGGCTATCTAAATATTACGAATATTCGTGTAAATTTGGCGGCATTTTTGTTTTAGACTAGTTAGTGTTTTAACAACTAAAGGTAAGGAGCTAAATTGCGAACAAACAAACGACAAGCACAAAAACATTCTTCATTCTAATGGGCATTTAAAATCATGATAAACCGTGGATAATATAGCAAACACCAAAAACATGTATATATATATATATTTTTTTTTAATGAAAAAGTATTTGAGAAAAAATTATATTGTTTTTTAATATAAATATTTTTTACCAAAACATTCTGTGGTACCGGTATGCGGTTGATCGTATGTGGGTGGTTACTGTTTAGCGTTGTCACAGTGCGGCGCTGTAAGTTTTAAGTAGATTTCGATAATGGTATATTTATATACTCTTTTTTTTTAATAAATGTATTTTTTTTCGGTATATACAAATAAGTTTTATAAGTATGATTGTTAGGTGGTATGTGTGTAAATATTAATTGTTTTGTGTGTGTTTAAAAGGACTTGATTTTGTGGTTTGCTTATACTGGTTATGCATATTAGTATACACAAATAAACAATTTTATACTATTTAATTTATAACAAAAATGTAAGCGACCGATTACAATAATAATAAAAAAAAAAAAACAATATTCTCCAATTGCTCTATTTTATGGGTTCTGTCTACAAATCAAATGTTTTAGATGAGCACGGGGTCTCTGTATATTTCATGTGTGCAAGTGGAGATTATGTTCATGTTTTACAGTGGAAATCAAAGAAAAGCAGAAATAAAACAAACAAATACGCACATAAGTCGGCTATGCCGACTTAAATATGTACCAGGTTGGCTGATAAGTCCCCGGTCTGACACATAGATGGCATCGCTAGTATTAAATGCATATTATTTTTATATAGTACCAACCTTTAAATGATTCGTGTCAAAATTTGACGTCTGTAAGTCAATTAGTTTGTGAGATAGAGCGTCTATTGTGAAGCAACTTTTGTTATTTTGAAAAAAAATGGAAAAAAAGGAATTTCGTGTTTTGATAAAATACTGTTTTCTGAAGGGAAAAAATACGGTCGAAGCAAAAACTTGGCTTGATAATGAGTTTCCGGACTCTGCCCCAGGGAAATCAACAAAAATTGATTGGTATGCAAAATTCAAGCGTGGTGAAATGAGCACGGAGGATGGTGAACGCAGTGGGCGCCCGAAAGAGGTGGTTACCGACGAAAACATCAAAAAACTCCACAAAATGATTTTGAATGACCGTAAAATGAAATTGATCGAGATAGCAGAGACCTTAAAGATATCAAAGGAACGTGTTGGTCATATCATTCATCAATATTTGGATATGCGGAAGCTCTGTGCAAAATGGGTGCCGCGCGAGCTCACATTTGACCAAAAAACAACAACGTGTTGATGATTCTGAGCGGTGTTTGCAGCTGTTAACTCGTAATACACCCGAGTTTTTCCGTCGATTGTGACAATGGATGAAACATGGCTCCATCACTACACTACTGAGTCCAATCGACAGTTGGCTGAGTGGACAGCGACCGGTGAACCGTCTCCGAAGCGTGGAAAGACTCAAAAGTCCGCTGGCAAAGTAATGGCCTCTGTTTTTTGGGAAGCGCATGGAATAATTTTTATCGATTATCTTGAGAAGGGAAAAACCATCAACAGTGACTATTATATGGCGTTATTGGAGCGCTTGAAAGTCGAAATAGCGGCAAAACGGCCCCATATGAAGAAGAAACAAGTATATACGGCCGCAAGTTCGGCCAGGCCGAATCTTATGTACCCACCACCATGGATTGCGTAGAAACTTCTACGAAAGACTGTCATCCACAATCAAATTACTTGGGTTGTGGTCTCTTAAAACTTCTTATTCCTGCATGGTTGTTGGATACCATATACTAACATCACGTACCAAATATCAACCGAATGTGAAGAATTTTGCTCTTCCAAGGGGCTCTGGAGGTCAAATCTGGGGATCGGTTTATATGGGGCCTATATATAATTATGGACCGATATCGACCAATTTTTGCATGGTTGTTAGAGACCATATACTAACATCACGTACCAAATTTCAGCCGGATAGGATGAAATTTGCTTCTCTTACAGGCCTCGCAAGCCAAATCGGGGGATCGGTTTATATGGGGGCTATATATAATTATGGACCGATGTGGACCAATTTTTGCATGGTTGTTAGGGACCATATACTGACACCATGTACCAAATTTCAGCCGGATCGGATGAAATTTGCTTCTCTTAGGGGCCTCGCAAGCCAAATCGGGGGATCGGTTTATATGGGGGCTATATATAATTATGGACCGATGTGGACCAATTTTTGCATGGTTGTTAGAGACCATATACTAACACCACGTACCAAATTTCAGCCGGATCGGATGAAATTTGCTTCTCTTAGAGGCCTCGCAAGCCAAATTTTGGGGTCCGTTTATATGGGGGCTATACGTAAAAGTGGACCGATATGGCCCATTTGCAATACCGTCCGACCTACATCAATAACAACTACTTGTGGCAAGTTTCAAGTCGATAGCTTGTTTCGTTCGGAAGTTAGCGTGATTTCAACAGACGGACGGACGGACGGACGGACATGCTCAGATCGACTCAGAATTTCACCACGACCCAGAATATATATACTTTATGGGGTCTTAGAGCAATATTTCGATGTGTTACAAACGGAATGGCAAAGTTAATATACCCCCCATCCTATGGTGGTGGGTATAAAAAGTGTTGTTCCACCAAGACAACGCACCGTGCCACAAGTCATTGAGAACGATGGCAAAAATTCATGAATTGGGCTTCGAATTGCTACCCCACCCACCGTATTCTCCAGATCTGGCCCCCAGCGACTTTTTCTTGTACTCAGACCTCAAAAGGATGCTCGCAGGGAAAAAAATTGACTGCAATGAAGAGGTGATCGCCGAAACTGAGGCCTATTTTGAGACAAAACCGAAGGAGTACTACCAAAATGGTATCAAAAAATTGGAAGGTCGTTATAATCGTTGTATCGCTCTTGAAGGGAACTATGTTGAATAATAAAAATGAATTTTGGAAAAAAATGTGTTTTTGTTTGTTAGACGGGGGACTTATCAGTCAACCTGTTATACCCTTACTAAGAAGATCTATAAATATTGAATAATGCAATTAAGCTTAATTGCATATAATTCAATGGTGAACTGTTTAATTTACTCTAATTTCAGTTTCTAATAAATATATACTAATTTTAATAAATACATTTAACTTTATTCCATTTAATGTAAAGTAATTTAGTTTAATTAAGTTCTTAAATTTTGGCATTACTGTTTTAATTCAATCACGAAATTAATTGACCTACTTAAATTTGTTTTAATCACGAAAATATTTTAGTATCAATCAATTAATTAGAAATAAAAAATAAATATCCTTGATTGATTTGATTTTATGGATTTCTTCCAATTATTTTTTTGTAATTAATTCATTGAAAAATGTAATTGGTTTTGGTCGTAATTGAGACTAAAAATTATTTAGTGTATGATTATTTATAATTTTTTTATCCTTAAAGTTTTTTTCATACCTTCTTATGTATTTTCCAATTATAATTATAGTTGGATTTTTCTTTGTATTTAAAGGATGATACGGTCAAAATTTGGTCAATATAAACTTGACGTATTTCTTTCAATTTTGCATTTAAAAAACCTGAACACCCCTCATTTTGAAGGTGTGTGTGTGAAGAATGTTGCTCCTATTTTGATTTTGGAATTCACTCTTCAGTTGTCAAAATGCTGTCCAAGCAAGAAGAGCAGTGTATCAAAATTTTGCTCGCGCATCGCGAAAATCCGAGCTACTCGCACGCAAAGCTGGCAAAATCGCTAAAAGTTGCCAAATCAACCGTTACAAATGTAATTAAAGTGTTTGGGGAACGTTTGTCGACAGCCAGGAAGTCTGGATCGGGGGGAAATCGAAAACCGGAAGCCGCTGAGACGACAAAGAGAGTTGCCGGTAGTTTCAAGCGAAACCCTAACCTCTCTCTCCGAGATGCCGCCAATAAGCTGGGTGTATCGTCTACAACCGTGCATCGAGCCAAAAAACGAGCCGGACTATCGACTTACAAGAAGGTAGTGACTCCAAATCGCGATGATAAACAAAATACGACGGCCAAAGCGCGATCCCGGAGGCTGTACACGCCGAAACCTACGTCAAAGCCGACTACAAGCAGCTTCCGGGACAGGAGTTTTATGCGGCAAAAGGAAGGAGAAAGGTAGCAGATATTTTCAAGCACATAAAACTGTCAAAGTTCGCAAAGAAATATCTGGTTTGGCAAGCCATCTGTACCTGTGGCTTGAATAGCAGCATTTTCATAGCTTCCGGGACTGTCAACCAAGAAATTTACGTGAAAGAGTGTTTGAATAAACGTCTGCTGCCTTTCCTGAAGAAACACGTACTGTTTTGGTCGGATTTGGCATCATGCCATTACGGTAAAAAGGCCAAGAAGTTGTACGCCGCCAACAACGTGCAGGTGGTTCCCAAGGACAAGAACCCTCCCACGCCAGAGCTCCGCCCAATTGAGAAATACTGGGCTATTGTCAAGCGGAACCTAAAGAAGACCAAAAACTGCTAAGGACGAGCAGCGGTTCAAGGCAAACTGGCTTTCTGCGACGAAGAAGGTGTACAAAGTGGCTGTACAAAATCTGATGGCAGGTGTCAAGCGTGAGGCCCGGCAATTCGGATTTGGAAAAGCGAAAGCCTAACTGAAAATTTTTCTGAATTTTATACTAATTGAACTTGAAAAAGAAATCTAATTTGATTTTTTAAATAAACGATTTCACCGATTTACACGCGTTTTCCCTTGACCAAATTTTGACCGTATCACCCTTTAAGTGAAAATTTTATGAAAATAATTATTTCTGAAAAAAAAATTAATTTTTTAATTGGCGCGATAGGACAAACCTAAATTGCAATCTGTCAACTGGCAGCTCTATCCCAATTTTAATTGGGCAAAACTCTTTAGACTGAAAGAATTGCACTGAAAAAAAAGCATGCCCGGTTCCAAAGATTTTGTCTTTACTTTATTGGTATTGATTCCGAGCCAAAGAAGCGTAGAATACAAGTAAGGATACTTTTAAGACACAATTCTCTTTTAAATTTGGGTTTTATGTATTTGCTTCTAGGAAGCAAATTTTAATTTTTCGCTTTTTCAGCTTTTTTCTTCATATGCTATCAAAGTCCTTTAAAAACGAGTACACGACAACTTTATTTTCCAAATTGAGACTCGACTTCCAGTAGAATTTATGCTATGTTTAAACTTAAAAGCGTTGAAAAACATGTCCTATTTATATTTGAACGATTTTTTGCTTTGTAGTCAAGGTGGAAAAAGAAAACAAATTTAAAGACAATTTCATTAAATTTAAAGAATTTTTCTGAATTATTAAAGTCAAGTTGACCTTAGCCCAAACATTTTTTATTTCATGTTATGATACCCATTTTTAAGTCAAATCACTTAATTATAAGGATAATAAGACTTCATTGAAAAGTTTATCGACTTTTGGACAAGGAAAAAAACTTTATATTAGAGAAATGCGTCTTCTATGCTAAGCAAAATTTGCATTCGTATTTTAAAGACATGAAATCTTTGACCACACGACAATATTTTTTTCAGTGTGATTAGACAAAAACCTTTTAGATTGATTTTGAAATGAAATTAAAGCAGTAATGTAAAAATTAATTTTATTTATTATAATTTAATTCAATCAAATACAATTTTTATTCACATAGTTTATTTAATTATTTTACTTTAAATTAGTATAAGCTAATTTAAGTATACATCAGGTGTATTAAAAGGAAATCCGGTATTTATCTGAATCTCGCGTTGCATAAGTCTGATTCACTAGATGGCGCCTTACATACACAAGATCAATCTCAGTTTCGACCAAACACTAAAAAGTTTTTCAGCGATGGATTATCCCCTCTCAGTACTGCAGGTGACATTTTTGAATGCTGCAAAGCTTCACCGCACACAACAAATGTATTTTCTGATTCAATCACGAAATTAATTGATCCAATTAATTTTGAATTGAAATATCTTCAAACACGAAAATGATAGTATCAATCACAGTTTTAATTGGAAATTACAAAAATACTTGATTAAAAAAATTAATTGATTTCATTTGCAAATTTCAATAGAGTTTTTAATTAATTCAATTAAAAATGAATGCAAATTGATGTTGAATGTAAAACTCAATTAATTTTTTCATTAGAAACGTAACTATTTTCAATTACTTTCTTAACTGACTTAGTGTTTTAGTTTGATTAAAAAATTGATTGTTTGAAAAAAATTTTTAAGTTAAAAATTAAAAGAAAATCGATCATTTTTTTCAAGTGACTTAGTCTTCTGAGTTTAATTAAACAGTTAATTGTATCAATTAATTTTTTTTTAATAAAAATTTTAAAATTTTCAATCATTGACGTAATCAACTTATTGTTTCTATCTTGATTAAAAAGTTAATTGTATCAATTAATTTATTAATTGAAAAAAAAAAATATCAACTTCAATCAACTTTTTAATTGGAAAAATTTTGTGATATTTTTTTCTGCATAGCGTTTATTGCCCTGAATTTTGTTTTCGTCTATTCTGCTCCGTTAATTTCGATGCAGTAAGTTTAATTGTCGACAACCTCGATAAAATCGATACAAAAAACAACCGTTTTAAAATCCAAATTATAACTTATACTTCAAAGTATAAAATATAATCTCAAAAAAAAAAAACTTAAACCAAAGATACAAACTCCTCAAACTAAGTCTTATCCTGTATTTGAAGTTTTTTTTTTTATATTACAATTTAAGTTAGGACACTAATCTCATTGGTCGAATTTTCATTATATTTTTTGCAATATATTAACAAAGCCATCCACGTACAAATTTTTCTTAATTCAAAAATATCGTTAAACCACAAAATTCTCAAAATAGCTCTTAGACTACAGAGAAAAAAAATCACGAATATTTTTCCAATTAAAATCTTAATTGAGCTTGAAACAAATTCAGTTAAAAATTTAATTGATTCAACAAATTTTTTAATTGAAACAACAATCAATCACAAAAATTAATAGTATCAATCAATTCTTTAATTGGATCAATTAATTTTTTAATTGATACTATCATTTCTATGTATGAAAACATTTCAATTAAAAAATTAATTGGATCAATTAATTTCGTAATTGAATCAGTTTTTTTTGTGTACATTTTAAGATTTGACTTCCACAAATATTATATTTGATGTGTACTACAACAGATTTAATAAAAACTTTCAATACCTTTGTTGTAATTTTTGAAAAAAAAAAAATCTCATTTATAAAAACCGTTTTCCCAATTCGCAAATATTTTTTTCTTGAGGCACATGTGTATTAATGGAAATAAACTTGCTAACTGACAACCAAATTAGGTGTTTTTTTAATTCAACTTAAAGAGTACACTTGTAGCTTTCGATATCGTTACGGTTTTATGAAAAACAAAAACAACGCTGACAGTTAGTCTCAAACTACAAAAAGTTGTGTACAGGCAACTTTAGGGTCAAAAGGGTTAAGAATATTTAATATTGTGTAAATTGCATGTACGAAAAAACCTTGATGTATGGGCAACACACTGCACGGTTTTGCCGTGTAATGGAAGGAAATTACATACTATAGGATCAGATCTATAGATGGCAACATTGTTAAGTCGCAGTTAACTTTAGTCAAGCGCAGATGAATTGTGTTCCATCTGGGCAATGCCAGGCCGCAGACACTTCGATAATCACTCGCCAGAAGCCTCGGACGCCTTGGTTGGAAGGATCTTAGCATCCGCCTTATAGTCCGGACTTTGGACCAAGTTAAAGTTCTGCTTCAAGAAAGGCATGTGAAAATTGATGGTCTCAATTGTTGTCAATCGAGGGCTTCTTGAGAGAGGAATAATGAATTTCTCCTTAAAATAGCAATAAATTATAGAATAAAATTTCACATATTTGATCTAATTCGGATAATTCTAACCATGGTAATTAAAAGCTACAATTTCATGCAAAAATTCCTTGGATTTCTTTTTATTACACCATAGTATTTCCCAGCAAAAAATTTGGAAGTTCTTCCAAAGGCACAACTTTAAAAGCACTTCCAGAAGATACACTCCCAGTGATGTTCTTTATTTTAACTACCCAGGAAGTTATTTTAATTCAATCTTTTTTAACTTGGTTTTTTCATATTTCTAATGGGTAATTTTAACTTTTTTTGTTTCAAATACATTAAAAACAGAGTAAGAATTAATAAAATGGTAAAATTTGGCCGAATGAGGCTTATAGATTATGAAAGTAAATAAATATATGAAATGAAATGAATGAAAATATTTGAGGTCAAACGTTTCCGAAATTAAAAATTATAAAAAATTATAAAAATTATTTATTTGACAAAATATCACAGATTTTTTTTAGTTTACATCCAACACATTGAATTCGGATCACACCTAAAGAAGTGATGCAACTTCAGTGCAACGGCTGTTGAAATGGAGGACTTCCGTCCTATGAGTCAATTTTGCACCACTTGCGGAACCAAAAAGAAAATTTTCATTACTTTTTTGACGACGCTTTTTTTGCTGCTTCCATTTCAACAACCGTTGCTGCCCAGCAAAGAAAGCGTCGCCAAAAAAGTAATGAAAATGTTCTTTTTGGGATCCGGAAGTGGTACAAAATTGACGCAGAAGCGATGAATTTAACATGGGCTTGTCATAGGACGGAAGTCCTCCATTTCAACAGCCGTTACACTGAATTTGCATCACTTCTTTATGTGTGATCCGAATTCAATGTTTTGGATGTAAATCCAAAAGAGAACATTTTCCCAAAAAGAACATTTTCATTACTTTTTTGGCGACGCTTTTTTTGCTGCCTCCATTTCAACAGCCGTTGCTGCCCAGCAAAAAAAAGCGTCGCCAAAAAAGTAATGAAAATGTTCTTTGTGGATCCGGAAGTGGTGCAAAATTGATGCAGAAGCGATGAATTTAACATGGGCTTGTCATAGGACGGAAATCCTCCATTTCAACAGCCGTTGCACTGAATTTGCATCACTTCTTTAGGTGTGATCCGAATTCAATGTGTTGGATGTAAATTAAAAAATTCCGTGATATTTTGTCAAATAAATAATTTTTATAAGTTTTTATAATTTTTAATGGATTCTAACAGGTTGGCTGTTCGGTTTTGCCTCAAAATAGGCCTCAGTTTCGGCGATCACCTCTTCATTGCAGCAAAATTTTTTTCCCTGCGAGCATCCTTTTGAGGTCTGAGAACAAGAAAAAGTCGCTGGGCGCCAGATCTGGCGATTACGGTGGGTGGGGAAGCAATTCGAAGCCAATTTCATGAATTTTTGCCATCGTTCTCAATGACTTGTGGCACGTTGCGTTGTCTTGGTTGAACAACACTTTTTTCTTCTTCATATGGGGCCGTTTTGCCGCGATTTCGACCTTCAAACGCTCCAATAACTCCATATAATAGTCACTGTTGATGGTTTTTTCCCTTCTCAAGATAATCGATAAAAATTATTCCATGCGCATCCCAAAAAACAGAGGCCATTACTTTGCCAACGGACTTTTGAGTCTTTCCATGCTTCGGAGACGGTTCACCGGTCGCTGTCCACTCAGCCGACTGTCGATTGGACTCAGGAGTGTGGTGATGGAGCCATGTTTCATCCATTGCCACATATCGACGGAAAAACTCGGGTGTATTACGAGTTAACAGCTGCAAACACCGCTCAGAATCATCAACACGTTGTTGTTTTTGGTCAAATGTGAGCTCGCGCGGCACCCATTTTGCACAGAGCTTCCGCATATCCAAATATTGATGAATGATATGACCAATAGGTTCCTTTGATATCTTTAAGGCCTCTGCTATCTCGATCAACTTCATTTTAGGGTCATTCAAAATCATTTTGTGGATTTTTTTGATGTTTTCGTCGGTAACCATCTCTTTCGGGCGTCCACTGCGTTCACCGTCCTCCGTGCCCATTTCACCACGCTTGAATTTTGCATACCAATCAATTTTTGTTGATTTCCCTGGGGCAGAGTCCGGAAACTCATTATCAAGCCAAGTTTTTGCTTCCACCGTATTTTTTCCCTTCAGAAAACAGTATTTTATCAAAACACGAAATTCAATTTTTTCCATTTTTTCACAATAACATAAGTTGCTTCACAAAAGACGCTCTATCTCACAAACTAATTGACTTACAGACGTCAAATTTTGACACGAATCATTTGAAGGTTGGTACTATATAAAAATAATATGCATTTGATACTAGCGACGCCATCTATGTGTCACACCGGGGACTTATCAGCCAACCTGTTAACGTAAGCGTTTGATCTCATATACTTTCAAAAATTCACAATTTTTTCCGATTGGATTTAGCATTTTTGTCGACAAAATTTTAATGATTTGTACCATTTTATGAATTCTTACCTATTTGAAACAAAAAAAGGTAAAATTATCCATTGAAAGTATGAAAAAACCAAGATAAAAAAATTGAATTAAAAGAACTTCCTGCACGCAAAAAAATAATTCTTTCCTCCCAAACGAAATTTTAGACAAACAAAGTTCGTTTCTTATTTGCTTTTCGCTGTAAGGAAGTGTATTTGGAAGAAAAGTATATATTGTGATAAACATTTATTCTTTTCCAGGATGTAACAACAATTTCATAAAGACTAACTAAAAAATTTTTTTTTCTTGCTAATTGCATTTTCCCTCACATCTTTCTCACATCCACGAGTTTTTTTAGTTCTTAACACCTTTTCCTGTAATACCAACAATGTAGAAGAAATTATACGAATTTATAAATTTTTAAAATTTTTTTACCTTTCGCCTGGACGGAGAATCGAACCGCGGACCATGCACTTTGTAAGCCAACACACTAACCACTGAGCTATGTACTTGTTATGGGCATCAATAGATAATTATCCATATAAGTTATATTTATATAGCATAGCTTGCGGCGCCCACGAACCGAATAAACAAAGTTTATTTAACAGAAACAAACATTTTGTTTGGCACCGTGGAGCAGTGGTTGCTACGTCTGACTCTCATGCCAAGGCTCGTGGGTTCGATCCCTGCTTCGACCAAAGTTTTGTTTTTTTTTTTTTTGCATACATTCTACATATGTTCGGAAGATTCCGAAAAAATGTTCAACATTACATTGTACTATATTAAATTTTGAACTGTAAAATGTGTTTTATTAAAGACCAAAAGTCAGAAAAGAACAGTGTTTGATATAAACGAAATGGACTCTGTTGTTGTTTCAAAAATAACTTTTTTTATTGAAAAAATAAAAACTTTGTAACAAACGATTTTTTTTTTTGGTGATAAAAGTTTAAAATTTTCGAAGCAATTCAAAAAACTCTAACAAAAGAAAAACGTTTTCGGTACACGTTTTCCAAACGTTTTTTTTCTTTGCGTGTGGTTAGTTAAAATAAAGAACATCATTGGGAGTACATCTTGTATAAGTGCTTTTAAAGTTGTGCCTATGGAAGAACTTCCAAATTTTTTTGCTGGGTGGGTTATCAAGTGATATTGGAAAAAAAAAATAGAAAACACCTATAGAATCAGGGAAACATAAGATATTTAGGACAAAATAGTTTCAAGGTAAAAACCACTATTCGATGAAATACTATATGACGAATTAAAAAAAAAAAAACATTTTCCTAAAGCTCTTGAAAAATATCAAAATACAGAAATATTGTATTTATAAAAATAAAAATATTGCAATTATAAATATTACGGATGACATGATGTAGTAGCAAGGGTAAGCCGTTTGTTTTACAGTGTTTCAATTTGTTTTTGTTTTTTTTTCTTATAAAATATGTAGATCTATTTTTTTACAAAGCAATGTTTGACTATTTATCAGATTATTTTCGGAATAAAATGTTCAATTATTTAACTTTAATAAAAAAAGGGAGTATAAAACATCAATACCATACTATTACTTGGAACAAAATACATGAAAGATATGACATGATTATAATTTATAGTGTATCAATATCAATGATTGGCAAAACAATCATTAAATAATAATACTTCTATGTTTATATTTTTTTTAATAAAAAAAAAAGAATACACATAAATTAAAAGAAGCCCCAAAAACCAAAACTAAAATGGGGATATAAATTAAACAAGACCAAAATAGATTTGCATTTAATTATATTAAAAAAAAACACAAAAAGCAAGAGTAATATTTTTGAATGACACAAGAGACAGAGAATGGATTTCAAAGAAAATATTTCACAAATTAATGAAGCATACTCTAGGGGGACCAGGGCCATAGGTTTGTTTAATAGTACAATATAACAGCTAGGAACAAGATAATAATAGTACTAATAACAATGATAATAATAAAAAGTAGAAACAAACAAAAAAAAAAGAATGAATGATTTTAAACGCCTAGGGCAATTGATGTGTTGATATTGGTGGTTAAATTATTCAAAATTATGAAAGTGATGAGTGATGAAAGTGAAGATTTTTTTTTGGAATGTGATAAATGGTAATGGAATATTCATATATAGAATTAAAAAAACAATGATTACATTTAGAATTGCTGGGGGCTGTGCTGCTGGAACTTCGTTGACCGGTTTGGCTGCCTGCAAAATGTTATGTATCTTTGTAAAATCATATTTCGCTATATATCAAACGGTGTGTTGCTTAAAATTAAATATATATATATATATATTTCTATTTGTATATAGATTGATGGCTATTTTTTTTCATAGATTAACTCTTTGTCTTCCTGATAATTTGTATACCTAACATATTCCACATATATGTATATTGTTTTTAAAATATATACTCTGTGTGTGTGTAAATTTATTTATAATTAAAAATTTTTATAAATAGTATTAAAAATTATAAATTGTATCGATCGTGTTTTTGTTGTTGTAAAAGTTTGTTTTTTTTTTGAACTTACCTGAAAACGTAAATTGGGATCAGCAGAAGCTGCAGCGGCTGCTAAGTATGGATCAAAGTAAACACTGTGGGAAAAATTCGAAAAGAGAAATTCCATTTTATAAAAAAACTTAAATCTATCTGTGTCGATTTGAAGATAGATCTGTGTAAGAGTACTTAAAAGCAAAATTCATTTGTATTTTAATCCTTTTTTTGTTGGTGTATCTCAAGGGTTTTTGTTTATATGTAATATAAAAACTTAAAGAAGAATGTTTGATTGTTTTTTTTTTTGTTTTTTACTTTGAAAGTTTTATAATTTATACGTCTTGACTGTTGCCTGCAATTGTATAACACAATATCTAGATTAATGGAATATCTTTTGAGTTTGTTTTTTAAATGGTAACCACCGTATTGCATGTTGTAAAAATATACACAATTCTTAGAAAATACATAGGGAAGAAACATCACTAAAGGGCACATTAAACATGTCCATATTGTTGATCTTCACCATCAGTTTTATGATACTTAATTTATATAAATTTTTATGTTTATTTTAAATTTATTTATAAGTTTATACAATAGAAGTAAATGTTAAACCCTTATATATTACTTAATTTTATTTTACAAAGTCTACAATATTTAAATACTTTATATTTTTAACATTATACTTTTTAAATTCAATTTACATAAATTTTCCAATTCAATGCGCAGAAAAATAAATCCGATTCTATCACGAAATGTATGGGTTCAATTATTATTATTTTTTTGAAAATGCTTCAATCACGAAAATTATAGTAGCAATCGCAAAATTAATTGGAATTTAATAAAGTTATTTATTGAAAAGTTAATTGAGTTTGTAGACACACGTTCAATTATTATTTTTTTTAATTTGCTCAAATAAATATTTAATTGATTTTTGCCACACAACTCAAATATTTTTATACCCTCCACCATAGGATGGAAGTTATATTAACTTTGTCATTCCGTTTGTAACACATCGAAATATTGCTCTAAGACCCCATAAAGTATATATATTATGGGTCGTGGTGAAATTCTGAGTCGATTTGAGCATGTCCGTTCGTCCATCCGTCTGTTGAAATCACGCTAAGTTCCGAACGAAACAAGCTATAGACTTGAAACTTGGCATAAGTAGTTGTTATTGATGTAGGTCGGATATTATTGCAAATGGGCAATATCGGGCCACTTTTACGTATAGCCCCCATATAAACCGATCCCCAGATTTGACTTGCAGAGCCCCTTGAAGGAGCAAAATTCATCCGATCCGGTTGAAATTTGGTATGTGGTGTTAGTATATGGTCTATAACAACTATGCAAAAATTGGTCCATATCGGTCCATAATTATATATAGCCCCCATATAAACCGATCCCCAGATTTGACCTCCGGAGCCTCTTGGAGAAGCTAAATTCATCCGATCCGGTTGAAATTTGGTACGTGGTGTCAGTATATGGTCTCTAACAACCAAGCAAAAAGTGGTCCATATCGGTCTATAAATATATATAGCTCCCATATAAACCGATCCCCCGATTTGGCTTGCTGAGCCTCTAAGAAAAGCAAAATTCATCCGATCCGCTTGAAATTTGGTATGTGGTGTTAGTATATGGTCTATAACAACCAAGCAAAAATTGGTCCATATAGGTCCATTATTATATATAGCCCCCATATATACCGATCACCAGATTTGACCTCCGGAGCCTCTTGGAGAAGCAAAATTCATCCGATCCGGTTGAAATTTGGTATGTGGTGTTAGTATATGGTCTATAACAACCATGCAAAAATTGGTCCATATCGGTCCATAAATATATATAGCCCCCATATAAACCGATCCCCAGATTCGACCTCCGGAGCCTCTTGGAGAAGCAAAATTCATCCGATCCGGTTGAAATTTGGTACGTGGTGTCAGTATATGGTCTCTAACAACCAAGCAAAAATTGGTCCATATAGGTCCATTATTATATATAGCCCCCATATATACCGATCCCCAGATTTGACCTCCGGAGCCTCTTGGAGAAGCAAAATTCATCCGATCCGGTTGAAATTTGGTACGTGGTGTCAGTATATGGTCTCTAACAACCATGCAAAAATTGGTTCATATAGGTCCATTATTATATATAGCCCCCATATAAACCGATCCCCAGATTTGACCTCCGGAGCCTCTTGGAGAAGCAAAATTCATCCGATCCGGTTGAAATTTGGTACGTGGTGTCAGTATATGGTCTCTAACAACCAAGCAAAAATTGGTCCATATAGGTCCATTATTATATATAGTCCCCATATAAACCGATCCTTAGATTTGATTCGGTTAAAATTTGGTAACAGCCATATATATAACTATAGACCATATCGGTCTAGAGTTATATATAGCCAATGGCCAATCACACAAAAATTGGTCCATATCGCCAAAAATAATCTACCAAAATTTTATTTCTATAGAAAATTTTGTCAAAGTTTTATTTCTATAGAAAATTTTGTCAAAGTTTTATTTCTATAGAAAATTTTATCAAAATTTTATTTCTATAGAAAATTTTATCAAAATTTTATTACTATAAAAAATTTTGTCAAAATTTTATTTCTGTAGAAAATTTTGTCAAAATTTTATTTCTATAGAAAATTTTGTGAAATTTTTATTTCTATAGAAAATTATGTCAAAATTTAACTTCTATAGAAAATTATGTCAACATTTTATTTCTATAGAAAATTTTGTCGAACTGAATTATATACGTCTTTAATCGGCCTTTTTTTTTTGTTTAATATATCTCCCGTATGAACTAACTTACAATTTAGAAGACGGTGTTAAGGATATTTTAAGATACCTTGCCATCGGCAAGTGTTACCGCAACCCAAGTAACTCGATTGTGGATGACAGTCTTTAATAGAAGTTACTACGCAATCCATGGTGGAGGGTACATAAGATTCGGCTTGGCCGAACTTACGGCCGTATATACTTGTTTTAATTGAGGTAATTTATTTGTAGCGTTTTTTAAGATACAATTTGGATTTGACCCAAAATTTAATGATGCTAGTATGAATATAGAAACTAATTTGCAATTACATATGCTTTTATTTGGAAATATTTTTTAACTTTATTAAAATTGTATGGGATAATTAGTATTTTATTTAAAAACATAAACATATTCAATCATTTTCTTAATTTACTTTATGTTTTCAGTTTATTACAAAGTTAATTGTCCCAGTTAATTATATAATTGATTACGTAGCCGATACGAATAAACCTAAACTGATTCTAAAATTTGAATTTCCACGTTTTTTTTGGTTTTTGAGCAATAAAATTTAAAAAAAAAACGAAAGGATATAAGGCTTTTACTTTGTTGCATTACCTATCAGCCAACCTGTATACCCAGCAAAAAAAAAAAACTTCGTCAAAAAACAATAAAAGTGTTCTTTGCTTAAAGCAGTGCCATTTTTTCATTGCTTCTGATCTGATTTTGCACAACTTCCCAGTATATTAAAATTTTGTTTTCTACCCGGACGAAATAGACTGTTTTTCATATGTTTGGATGTAAAACTTATATGTTTGGAACTCAAATTTTTCAACACAATATTTTTAAGTGCAAGCATATAATGTTTATAAACTAGCATAACATGTTTGGGACATATATATTAATATGTAAGAACATATTATGTTTGGGACATAAAATGTTTGTAAATATAATATGCTTAGATGCAAACATATATTAATTTAGAAATAGCCTATAAATATACATATATGTGTTTAGAAAGAGAGACCTAGAGGGTATGCTGCAAGTAAAATAATGGAAGTAACCAATTGGCGCCTTAAAAATATATCCACACAAAAAACATTTCATTAAAATTTTTTTCTACCAGTGTATGCCCTAAGGTGAAACATAATATGTTTGAACAATACAAAGAATATTTTGTTTGGACCAATCCTGAAAATATATATGCTTGAAGCAACATTTGTTTGGGGTATATGTTACAGAAGCGATTTTGTTTTTGAGGGTGTATTGACGAGGGCGGTTCGGAAACTTCTTAGCCTATCAATGGAAGAGAATAGTTAGTTTTTCAAAAATATGTTTATTTTTCAATATAATCTCCTGAAACTTCAATACACTTAGTCCAACGCTTTTCTAGCAATTCTATCCCTTGATTAAAATAGTTTCCCTCAAGGTCTTCAAAATAGTGGTTTACAACTGTAATTGCATCTTCATGCAATTACGCTTGCCAGCAAGTATTTTTTTTAGATTTGGGAACAAATAAAAGTCACTGGGAGCTAAATCAGGAGAATAAGGTGGGTGGTCAAGCAACTCGTACTTTAATTCGTTGATTTTAGTCATTGTTAAAACACTCTTGTGCCCTGGTGAATTGTCTTGATGAAAAATTATTTTTTTGTGTTGTAAGCCAGGACGTTTTTCTCGAATTTGTACATTTAATTGATCCAAAAGGTTGCAATAGTAGGTCAAGCAATAGGTCAAGCAACTCGTGCTTTAATTCGTAGTTTTTAGCCATTGTTAAAACACTCTTGTGCGCTGGTGCGTTGTCTTGATGCAAAATTATTTTCGAATTTGTACATTTAATTGATCCAAAAGGTTGCAATAGTACTCTGAATTTATTGTTTTACCCTTTTGCAGATAGTCAATCAATAAAATACCTTTGAAGTCCCAAAAAACCGTTGCCATAACTTTACCAGCCGATTGAATTGTTTTTGCCTTCTTTGGGGCACTTCCTCCAGCTTCAGTCCATTGTTTGGATTGTTCTTTTGTCTCTGGAGTATAGTGGTGGATCCATGTCTCATCAACAGTTATGAAACGACGCTTAAAATCCATTTTATTTCGCTTAAAACGATCCAAACAAGCTTGAGAAATGGTCATTCTTATGCGTTTTTGATCGACTGTTAACAAATGCGGCACCCATATCTTGCAGAAAGCTTTTTCATCTGTAGTTCTTCATCATTTAGTACCATATCATGCACTTTCTGTTGTTGTTGCTGGACGTCCACTACGTGGTTCATCTTCAATGCTTGTACGACCACGTTTAAATTCAGCAAACCAATTTTTTACTGTTGCATATTAAGGAGCACTTTCACCTAACACCTTAACCATATCATTATGAATTTCTTGTCCCGATAAACCTTTTTTATGTAAATATTTAATGACATTTCTAATTTTTCCATTTAAAAAAAAATTGCGGATGCGTCTTTTTTGAACACCTGTTTCTATATGAAGGAGTTGCCAGATCGAAACAAAATGTAACATGTGTTCATAACAGAGATGGAAGTTTCCAAAATACTTAACTTTTTTCTGTTTAACAGGATGGCTGATAAGTCCCCGGTCTGACACATAGATGGCGTCGCTAGTATTAAATGCATATTATTTTTATATAGTACCAACCTTCAAATGATTCGTGTCACAATTTGACGTCTGTAAGTCTATTAGTTTGTGAGATAGAGCGCCTTTTGTGAAGCAACTTTTGTTATCGTGAAAAAATGGAAAAAAAGGAATTTCGTGTTTTGGATCAAATACCGTTTTCTGAAGGGAAAAAATACGGTGGAAGCAAAAATTTGGCTTGATAATGAGTTTCCGGACTCTGCCCCAGGGAAATCAACAATAATTGATTGGTATGCAGAATTCAAGCGTGGTGAAATGAGCACGGAGGACGGTGAACGCAGTGGACGCCCGAAAGAGGTGGTTACCGACGAAAACATCAAAAAACTCCACAAAATGATTTTGAATGACCGTAAAATGAAGTTGATCGAGATAGCAGAGGCCTTAAAGATATCAAAGGAACGTGTTGGTTATATCATTCATCAATATTTGGATATGCGGAAGCTCTGTGCAAAATGGGAGCTCACATTTGACCAAAAACAACAACGTGTTGATGATTCTGAGCGGTGTTTGTAGCTGTTAACTCGTAATATACCCGAGTTTCTCCGTCGATATGTGACAATGTATGAAACATGGCTCCATCACTACACTCCTGAGTCCAATCGACAGTCGGCTGAGTGGACAGCGACCGGTGAACCATCTCCGAAGCGTGGAAAGACTCAAAAGTCCGCTGGCAAAGTAATGGCCTCTGTTTTTTGGGATGCGCATGGAATAATTTTTATCGATTTTCTTGAGAAGGGAAAAACCATCAACAGCGACTATTATAGGCGTTATTTGAGCGTTTGAAGGTCGAAATCGCGGCAAAACGGCCCCATATGAAGAAGAAAAAAGTGTTGTTCCACCAAGACAACGCACCGTGCCACAAGTCATTGAGAACGATGGCAAAAATTCATGATTTGGGCTTCGAATTGCTTCCCCACCCACCGTATTCTCTAGATCTGGCCCCCAGCGACTTTTTCTTGTTCTCAGACTTCAAAAGGATGCTCGCAGGGAAAAAATTTGGCTGCAATGAAGAGGTGATCGCCGAAACTTAGGCCTATTTTGAGGCAAAACCGAAAGAGTACTAGCAAAATGGTATCAAAAAATTGGAAGGTCGTTATAATCGTTGTATCGCTCTTGAAGGGAACTATGTTGAATAATAAAAACGAATTTTGACAAAAAAAATGTGTTTTTCTTTGTTAGACCGGGGACTTATCAGCCAACCTGTTATACCGCGCTTTTTTTGCTAGGCTAAGAACTTTCCGAACTGCCCTCGTATATTTGGCTATGATATTTTTATAATATTCATTTCGTAATTAGATGCTATAGAAGTTAATCGGTATAGTCAATTTATACACAACAGATTTCTTCTTAATCAGCAATGCATATTTACTGATTTTTCATACCGAACCGAACATCTTCCAAACGTGAACAAGTTTTGTGAAACGTTTGTTATATTATCACGTTAAGTAGACATCTCCAAAAACGCTATCAAACTGCACTGAAAAAAATATTGTCGTGAGGTCAAAGATTTCATGTCTTTAAAATACGAATGCAAATTTTGCTTAGCATAAAAGACGCATTTCTTTAGTATAAAGTTTTTTTTCCTTGACCAAAAGTCGATAAACTTTTCAATAAAGTCGTATTGTCCTTATAATTAAGTGCTTTGATTTAAAAATGTATATCATAACATGAAAGAAAAAATGTTTGGGCTAAGGTCAACTTGACTTTAATAATTCAGAAAAAATCTTTAAATTTAATGAAATTGTCCTTAAATTTGTTGTCTTTTTGCATCTTGACTACAAAGCAAAAAATCGTTCAAATATAGGACATGTTTTTCAACACTTTATTTTAAAGACTTTTTTACTTGAAACACAGCATAATTTCTACTGGAAGTCGAGTCTCAATTTGGAAAAGAAAGTTGTCGTTATTTCGTTTTTAAAGGACTTTGATAGCATATGAAGAAAAAAGCTGAAAAAGCGAAAAATTAAAATTACACAAAACCCGAATTTAAAAGAGAACTGTGTCATAAAAGTATCCTTACTTGTATTCTCCGCTCGGAATCAATACCAAAATTTTTAAGGTAAAGACAAAATCTTTGGAACCGGGTATGTTTTTTTTTTCAGTGTGTGTGTGAACCATGGATGTCCACTTCTGAGAGATTTCACTATACCTACACAGACAAAAAATTTCCGTAGTTAAACTAACGCTAAATACAACTTATTTTTATTGGAAAAAATTTATTTGCTTGTAGTTAAATTTTATTATTTTTATCGAAATTTTCCACAGCTTAATGAAATCTTACTTTTTTAAGTATGTCTCAAAAAATTTTATGAACAAAACGTGAGTATACAATTCAATGACCATACACATAAGTTCAATATGAACTAAAACAAAAGAAATTCCCATAAATAGTAAGAATGAACTACTGTATGGTTAAAATGGTCATGATTTGGCGCCAATGATTTTCTTCTTTACTTTTAGTTAATTTTTTCTTCTATGAGATGATGTAATTTCGTGAACTGCAGTTAAAAAGTACAACGGGGCATTAAAATTTCCTGGTTTTAACAACGCTTTGTGGTAATCTCAAAATGTAGAGTAAAATTTAGTTCAATTTTCGTGCGTGGTAGTTCATTCTTCCTATAAAACAGTTCACTTTTTTTCGGTGTAATAATCATGTTTGCCTTTAACGTCTCTCGAAAAAAGCCCATTACGTCCTTGCTTTGAAGAAATTATGAGATTTACAGCAAAAATGAAAACCAAAACCATATGAAATTATGAGAGTGAAATGTGAACAAACAAACAAACAACACAGAGCAAACAAGAAAAATAGGTCTCTGTAATAGAGAGAAAGAAGATAAAGAAAACAACAAATGATACTAAAAACAGGACCCTTTGAACTGTCAACAGAACACAAAAGAACAAGACTTTTATTTCACATACATTCTTTTTGAATGCTTTTTGTTTTTTTTTTTGTTGTATGTTTGCATCTGAAAGATTTGTTACGTTTGCTTCAAAAGATAAAAACATACAATAACATGCGCCTAAAAATATGCAATAATTATTTCATTTCCGTTTTACGTACACAATAAGTATGTTAAGAGTTGAACTAGCGGCAATTGTAGTTACGTTTAAGAGTATTATACAGTTCTAGCAGGTGATGTTGGGTTGCTTGTTTAATGCTTTGTTTTATTACATATGTAACGGCCCAACTGAGAGCAAGAGCGATAGTAACCAATAGTATGTATGTATGAGGTACTAGCTAGTACCTTCTCATTTTGATTTATTGTTTTTGTTTTGTACACATACTATCTGTAGGGCATTCATTACAGAAAAAAAAACCTTTTATAAATAATATAACTGAACAAAAAGTATTGGAGTAGAAAAGAATAATATATATATAAAAAAAAACAAAGACGTATGGTAGTAGTAGTACACAGATTAAGGAGCACTTGAGTAGTATAATAGAGAAGAGTGTATGAATTTAACATGCATATACGGTGGATCCCCATAATCAACGTTTTGTATGTCGTTTTTTCTCTCAAATTTGTTAAAAAAAATGTTACAGCTATTTACAAAACACACACACACATCTTAATGCTATATATGAGCGGTTGCTTTTTGATTAGTTTTATTTGTTTTAACTAAAGGATGCTTTTATTGATACTATGGGAAATTTTAGTAAGAATCATTTCAATTATCTGGGAATTGCTATAAAACAACTAAAAACTAATAAATAATTGCCAAAAATACGAACATAAATCATAGCTCAAGGTTTAATTTTCAAATTACACATTTTCTATATAGGAACGAAGAAACAATGTTTTTATGTATGTCCATATACAAAGTAAGCAATTTAAATAACATATACCCTCACCCAATAAGGCTATATTTTATAAAAACTATTTTGCTACAATTTATTAAACTTAATTTAATTTAAAAACCAGTATAAACGGCCGTAAGTTCGGCCAGGCCGAATCTTATGTACCCTCCACCATGGATTGCGTAGAAACTTCTACGAAAGATTGTCATCCACAATCGAATTACTTGGGTTGTGGTATCTTAAATCGTTTTCTAAATTATGAGTTAGTCCATACGTGGTATACATTAGATAAAAAAAGTATGTGTAGGTAAGTCTACAAATAATTACGAATCGATATGGACTTCTGCACGGTACGTAGGGAGCCAGAATTGAAATATGGGGGTCGCTTACATGGGGGCTATATACAATTATTGATATGGACCAATTTTTGTGTGATTGGGGATCGATTTATCTGAGGGCTATATATAACTATAGACCGTTATGGACCTAGTTAGGCATGGTTGTTAACGGCCATATACTAGCACAATGTACCAAATTTCAACTGACTCGGATGAAATTTGCTCCTCCAAGAGGCTCCAAAACCAAATCTCGGGATCGGTTTATATGGGGGCTATATATGATTATGGACTGATATGGACCATTTTTGGCATGGTTATTAAATATCATATACTACCACCACGTACCAAATTTCAACCAGATCGGATAAATTTTGCTTCTCCAAACGGCACCGGAGGTCAAATCTGGGGATCGGTTTATATGGGTGCTATATACAATTAAGACCTGATATGAACCAATTCCTGCATGGTTGTTGGATACCATATACTAACATCACGTACCAAATTTCAACCGAATCGGATGAATTTTGCTCTTCCAAGGTGCTCCGGAGGTCAAATCTGGGAATCGGTTTATATGGGGGCTATATATAATTATGGAACGATTTCGACCAATTTTTGCATGGGAGTTTGAGGCCATATATTAACACCACGTACCAAATTTCAAGTGAATCAGATGAATTTTGGTCTTCCAAGAGGCTCCGGAGGTCAAATCTGGTGATCGGTTTATATGGGGGCTATATATAATTATGGACCGGTGTGGACCAATTTTTGCATGGTTGTTACCTAACACCATGTACAAAATTTCAGCCGGATCGGATGAAATTTGCTTCTCTTAGAAGCCTCCCAAGCCAAATCGGGGGATCGGTTTTATGGGTGGGGGCTATATATAATTATGGACCGATGTGGACCAATTTTTGCATGGTTGTTAGAGACCATATACTAACCCTATGTACCAAATTTCAGCCGGATCGGCTTCTCTTAGAGGCCTCGCAAGCCAAATATGGGGATCGGTTTATATGGGAGCTATATATAATTGTGGACCGATGTGGACCAATTTTTGCATGGTTGTTAGAGACCATATACTAACACCATGTACCAAATTTCAGCCGGGTCGGATGAAATTTGCTTCTCTTAGAGACATCGCAAGCCAAATCGGGGGATCGGTTTATATGGAGGCTATATATAATTATGGACCGATGTTGGCCAATTTTTGCATGGTTGTTAGAGACCATATACTAACACCATGTACCAAATTTCAGCCTGATCGGATGAAATTTGCTTCTCTTAGAGGCCTCGCAAGCCAAATCGGGGGATCGGTTTATATGGAGGCTATATATAATTATGGACCGATGTGGACCAATTTTTGCATGGTTGTTAGAGACCATATACTAACACCATGTACCAAATTTCAGCCGGGTCGGATGAAATTTGCTTCTCTTAGAGGCCTCGCAAGCCAAATTTGGGGGTCCGTTTATATGGCTATACGTAAAAGTGGACCGATATGGCCCATTTGCAATACCATCCGACCTACATCAATAACAACTACTTGTGAAAAGTTTCAAGTCGATAGCTTTTTTCGTTCGGAAGTTAGCGTGATTTCAACAGACGGACGGACGGACGGACGGACATGCTCAGATCGACTCAGAATTTCACCACGACCCAGAATATATATACTTTATGGGGTCATAGAGCAATATTTCGATGTGTTACAAACGGAATGACAAAGTTAATATACCCCCCATCCTATGGTGGAGGGTATAAAAAAAGTTTAATTAAATTACCCATTTTTAGTTTACTAAGGGCGTTTTCGTTTCGCAAAAAATATGTTGCCCTGGTGTTACACTACCTTTTCCCTCATTGTATTTTCGTTCAAATAATAGTGTCATTCCAAAGTTATTGTTAATTCATAATATTGTGAGGGATACAGGATCCAAAATCTATGACAGTGTCCTCTATATTTGGCAATCAATTTCGAGAATGTTGCACCTTTTTTCCCCAATCGAAATCGCCATAAGCTAAGTTAATACCTACACAGAAAAAAATTTCCGTAGTTAAACTAACGCTAAATTTAACTTATTTTTATTGGAAAACATTTATTTACTTGTAGTTAAATTTTATTATTTTTATCGAAGTTTTCCACAGCTTAATGAAATCTTACTTTTTTTACGTATGCCTCAAAAATTTTAAACTAAACGTGAGTATAAAATTTAATGACCGTACACATAAGTTCAATATGAACTAAAACAAATGAAAATTTTCGTACGATTCCCAAAAATAGTAAGAATGAACTACTGTATGGTTAAAATGGTCATGATTTGGCACCAATGATTTTCTTCTTTACTTTTAGTTAATTTTTTCTTCTAAGAGATGATGTAATTTCGTGAACTACAGTTAAAAAGTACAACAGGGCATTAAAATTTTCTGGTTTTAACAACGCTTTGTGGAAATCTCAAAATGTGGAGTAAAATTTAGTTCAATTTTCGTGTGTGGTAGTTCATTCTTCCTATAAAACAGTTCACTTTTTTTCGGTGTATTAAGTTATATTGGGTAATTGAAAAAAAAATATTTTCGTACTTTGTCAATAGATGTAGGAGTTATTTGTTTTATGAAATTTGTTGGGAGCTATATAAAGGTTTAGATTCCCATATACAAATATTTAAATCAGAACCGATTGGGAGAATCATTTTTAAACTTCTATAAAATCTTTTGACTTTAAATTTAAGTCGGCTAACACCCTGAAACGAAACACAATTAAGTAAAAACATATGGGAAATATAAAGCTAAAGTCAATTTATTGCACAGGTTAGGTTAGGTTAGGTTGAAAAGAGGAGTCGGATTACTCCGTCTCATGTCATATGACATACACCTAAGCCAGAAATCGGCTTGTTGTGCGCTCTAGTTTATAATTATAACCCCATGCTTATTTTAAGAATTCTGTGCTTTCGACGAATTCCTTAATTTGTTTCCATTTTACTCCCTTCAATCGGTTTAAATTTGGAATGTTTTCGACTCCCAAATGTTGGGATCTGTATCTTGTAAATGCCGGGCAGTGACACAGATAATGTTCAAGTGTCTCTTCGTCCTCTCCACATGCCCTGCATAAACTATCGTTTATTACACCTATACGGTTCAAGTGTGCCCTGAGGTCCAAGTGTCCCGTGATGATTCCAAAAACCCTACTGATCGTACTCCTACTCTCCTTCAGTAGTTCTCTTGTTTTATATTCATCGGGATCTCCCCATATAATCTTCGTGGTCCTTCCGACTATTTCTCTGTTCCACAGCTCTATATGTGCTCGCTTTGCCCACACTTTTAACTCGGATCGGGTAGCCCCAAAGGGCTTGGGGTTATCCAAGTTTACTTCCTCAGCTTCCCTGGCTTTTATCGCTAGGTCATACACATGCTCGTTTCCATCCACCCCACAGTGAGCAGGTACACAAATAATTCGAATGGAGCCATACTCGGAGTAGGAAGTATATTTTTGCATTCCAAAACGGTTCGTGATTTAACCGTATTGGATGCTATATATTTAACCGTATTGGATAGCTCTGGCTATCGGTGAGAACATTTACACTTAGTGGCCTTGTGTTTGTGCTGAGCCATTTTACACACTCCGTGATCGCTCTGATTTCTGCTTGCAGAATAGTTGTATGATCTGGCAAGCGAAAGGAGATTTCGGTGCCAGAGTTTTCAAAGTATACCCCCAATCCCGTTCTATCCTCCATCTTCGCTCCGTCTGTGTAACAATTGTTACCATAAGGGGCTTCAATAAGGGTTCCGTTAGACTATGATTGTCTCTCTGGTATGAGTATTTCACACTCGGTCTCTAGCGTTTCTTCAGGTATGCGATCATGGAGCACTCCTAAATCAGACGTCTCTCCTATCGTCACCTCAATTATACTCTGATGGTTTGATCTGTTCCCCATTTGGTACCATTCTCCCATCATCTTGAGTCTCATTGCAGTCATGGCTGCTTCACTTTTTATCTGTATCTCTATAGGGAGGACGTTTAGAATCGTTTCTAGCGCTCTAGTTGAAGTTGTCCTCATTGCCCGCTTACACCAAGACAACATGTCCGTTGGACCCGTTGCAGGGTTTCTACGTTACATTTCTTCTCCATTGATGTCCACCATTCTACCGATGCGTAAGTCATCATAGGTCTTATTACGCTGGTGTATATCCAGAGCGACATTTTGGGATTTAGTCCCCATTTTGAGCCAACGGCTCTTCGACATAGTGCCCATTTATTGCACAAAAGAGAATTTAACATATGATTTATCCGACTATACACATGCATTGGAGGTATAGGACAATTTGAGGAATTTTTATTTTTGCTCCTTAGTAGTGGTGAGTTCCAAGGATATTGGCTAAATTTAACCACAATATGTGGTCAATTGTTAGGACTGTGACAATATTTGGCCACATCGAGCGACATTTACACAGCCGGGACCTTCTCTAAATGTTCTGTGGAAAATATGGGAACATTTTCGGTGACGTTGTACCATTTTTCCCTAAATCGGAAAAATATATGACGCTTTATCTAAATCTGAACCGATTTGGATAAAATTCGACACAGTTAGACGGAATGTTAGATCGTTCTTCTATGTGAAATAAAATCAATTGCAATAAAGTTTCGTTGAAGTGGATATAAAATGTAAAAGTTTCTCTCAGGAAAAAATGTCAAGTAAATCGAAATGAAAATTTGGTCACCGGTTGTTATATGAATCTAAATCGGGTGAAATATATATGGAAGCTATATCCAAAGCTGAACCGATATTAACCAAATTTGGCATGAATAGCTATAATATTAATTTTACTTCCTCTGCCTTACATAAATTGGAGTAAACTTTGTCCTCTATGGTCATATGAGTCTAAATCGGGTGAAAGCTGTATATGGGAGCTATATCTAAATCTGAACCGATTTCAACCCAATTTAGCAAGCGTTGGTAGAATGTCAATTCTACTCTCTGTGCAAAATTTCACGAAAATCGGTGTTAAACTTTGGCCTCTGTGGTCATATCGGACGAAAGATATGTATGGGAGCTATATCTAAATCTGAACCGATTTCAACCAAATTTAACATGCATTGGTAGAATGTCAATTCTATTCCTTGTGCAAAATTTCACGAAAATCGGTAGTAAACTTTGGCCTCTGTGGTCATGTGAGTCTAAATCGGGCGAAAGATATATATGGGAGCTATATCTAAATCTGAACTGATTTCAACTAAATTTGCCGCAATTGACGACAATATTAATTGAACTCCATGTACAAAATTGTGAGCAAATCCGTCGATATGTGACAATGGATGAAACATGGCTCTATTACTACACTCCTGAGTCCAATCGACAGTCGGCTGAGTGGACAGCGACCGGTGAACCGTCTCCGAAACGTGGAAAGACTCAAAAGTCCGCTGGCAAAGTAATGGCCTCTGTTTTTAGGGATGCGCATGGAATAATTTTTATCGATTATCTTGAGAAGGGAAAAACCATCAACAGTCACTATAATATGGCGTTATTGGAGCGTTTGAAGGTCGAAATCGCGGCAAAACGGCCCCATATGAAGAAGAAAAAAGTGTTGTTCCACCAAGACAACGCACCGTGCCACAAGTCATTGAGAACGATGGCAAAAATGCATGATTTGGGCTTCGAATTGCTTCCCCACCCACCGTATTCTCCAGATCTGGCCCCCAGCGACTTTTTCTTGTTCTCAGACCTCAAAAGGATGCTCGCAGGGAAAAAATTTGGCTGCAATGAAGAGGTGACCGCCGAAACTGAGGCCTATTTTGAGGCAAAACCGAAGGAGTACTACCAAAATGGTATCAAAAAATTGGAAGGTAGTTATAATCGTTGTATCGCTCTTGAAGGGAACTATGTTGAATAATAAAAACGAATTTTGACAAAAAAATGTGTTTTTCTTTGTTAGACCGGGGACTTATCGCCAAAGAAATAAAGATTCATAATTACAATCCATATAAAAACAAGCTGGCTACAAACTGAAGTTCGTTGTTTGGGAAATGTCTGCGAAAAATATGAATGGACCGAATTAACATTTACGATTTTTTATTGAAACATTTCTGCCGTGAATGGGAACAGAAGATGAAAACTGGAGCGAAAAAGATCATGGTCTAAAGTCACGATTGACAACCGAGTAGATGATACTCAATGCTTCCCAAGCGAAACTGGGTAAACAGTGGTGAAACAATGTGAAACAATGTTTACCAAGACCATACGGTAAGCATTACCATGTGCTTTGAAATAATCACTTCATCAACACAGGACATTTGAACATTTTTTCGGAATATTCCGAACATATCTGGAATATATGTAAACAAGTATATACGGCCGTAAGTTCGGCTGGGCCGAATCTTATGTACCCTCCACCATGGATTGCGTTGAAACTTCTACGAAAGACTGTCATCCACAAATTTCAACTCACATGGTTGTTAAATATCATATGCTACCACCACGTACCAAATTTCAACCAGATCGGATGAATTTTGCTTCTCCAAAAGACACCGGAAGTCAAATCTGGGGATCGGTTTATATGGGAGCTATATATTATTATGGACTGATAGGAACCAATTCCTGCATGGTTGTTGACTAACATCACGTACCAAATTTCAACCGAATGGGAAGAATTTTGCTCTTCCAAGGTGCTCCGGAGGTCAAATCTGGGGATCGGTTTATATGGGGCCTATATATAATTATGGACCGATATCGACCAATTTTTGGATGGGTGTTTGAGGCCATATATTAACATCAAGTACCAAATTTCAACTGAATCAGATGAATTTTGGTCTTCTAAGAGGCTCCGGAGGTCAAATCTGGTGATCGGTTTATATGGGGGCTATATATAATTATGGACCGCTATGGACCAATTTTTGCATGGTTGTTAGAGACCACATACTAACACCATGTACCAACTTTCAGCCGGATCGGATGAAATTTGCTTCTCTTAGAGGCTCCGCAAGCCATATCGGGGGATCGGTTTATATGGGGGCTATATGTAATTATGGACCGATGTGAATTAAGTTTTGCATGGTTGTTAGAGACCATATATTAACACCATGTACCAAATTTCAGCCGGATCGGATGAAATTTGCTTCTCTTAGAGGCTCCGCAAGCCAAATCGGGGGATTGGTTTATATGGGGGCTTTATATAATTATGGACCGATATGGACCAATTTTTGCATGGTTTTTAGAGACCATATACTAACACCATGTACCAAATTTCAGCCGGATCGGATGAAAATTGTTTCTCTTAGAGGCTCTGCAAGCCAAATCGGGGGATCGGTTTATATGGGGGCTATATATAATTATGAACCGATGTGGACCAATTTTTGCATGGTTGTTAGATACCATATACTAACACCATGTACCAAATTGCAGCCGGATCGGATAAAATTTGCTTCTCTTAGAAGCCTCGCAAGCCAAATTTGGGGGTCCGTTTATATGGGGGCTATACGTAAAAGTGGACCGATATGGCCCATGTGCAATACCATCCGACCTACATCAATAGCTTGTTTCGGCTTACAAAGTGCATGGTCCGCGGTTCGAAAGGTAAAAAAAATTTAAAATTTATAAAATCGTATAATTTCTTCTACATTGTTCGTATTACAAGAAAAGGTGTTAAGAACTACAAAACCTCGTGGATGTGAGGGAAAATGCAATTAGCAAGAAAACAATGTTTTATTTTTTTTTTTTTTTTTGAGTTTGTCTTTATGAAATTGTTTTTACATCCTGGAAAAGAATAAACGTTTATCACAAAAAGTATATACTTTTCTTCCAAATACACTTCCTTACAGCGAAAAGCAAATGAGAAACGAACGTTGTTTGTCTAAAATTTCGTTTGGGAGGAAAGAATTATTTTTTTGCGTGTACTATTCGAAATGAAGGTGTAACCAAATTAACAAATCCTCAATACTCGTACAGTCTTGAAAAGAAACTCACTTCAGTTTTTATCTAATTAAGGTAAACGCTTAAAATTATAAATTATTTACAAAATACTGTGTAGATTTAATGCGATGGTGAAAGGCTTAAATGAAATATATGTTACTCTCCAATTTCGCTGAGGAAATATAAACTACCAAAATTTTATAAAAAATCTATTTATATAAAGTAAATATATAACACATGACAAAACTATTTTTTATTAGATTGTACAGCTGTACTATATATATATGGTATATATAGAAATATATGAATTTAATTTCGGAGTAGAGTTGTAGGGGCATTTGTTCTTAGATGGTCATAAGAGAAGTGAACTGTGTGTGTGTGTGTGTTTTTTTTACAAATATGCATAGGTGTACTGCATTTCTCATTTAGTGGAATATTTTTTTATTAACAACAACCAAGACGCAGCTCTAAAACTCCTTATTTGCTAAATTTAATTGATTAAATATTTCATTAATAATTATAATTTTTAATATATAACTAGTTGTCGGTTACCAAACATGCTTGCTCACAGAAAGAGAGAGATAGATAGATAGAGAGGGAGGGAGGGATTAAGAGATATAAAAGAATTCAAACACACACAACTTTCATACATATGCACACTCACACGCAAATACTTTAATACATAGTTCTTTTTTAATTGTTTAATTGCTTTTTAAATACTGCTGAATAAGAGTTTTCCATTAATAACTAAATTTACTTAGTACTTTTTGTTGTGTAATGCCGTTGATTTAATGATGAAGACTTGCTTTTAGAAGATTTGCATGTAGGTAAAATTCAATCAATTACATTTAAATAAAACAAAGCTATATTTTTTTATTTTTTTGGTTTGGTTTTGTTATATATTAAAAACAAGAATTATATGTTGTAATTAGAGATGATCAATCATTCAAATATTTACGTTGTATATAGAAATTTTGCAATTAACGTACGTAGTATTAAATATGATTACAAAATGCATTTTCATTTTCACGCTTAAAAAGACAGAAAAAAACCAGTGCTAATATTTATAATGTTTTTTTTCATTTCTTCTTTTTCAAGTTAAATTATTACAAGAACAAAACCCAAGTATAATCCAAAGGAAACAAATTTGTTTTTTTCTTTTTTTAACATCTACAACATAACAATGTAGTTTTAGTAAAGCGCAAACTACAAATTATAATATATAATATATGTATGTAAAAACTTATTACATTTGGCATGTAGCAAAATTAGTAACAAAAAAATATATATATAATAATAATAATAATAATGGGGAAAAAATAGTAAACTTTGATGGAGTATATTCGGATCTTTTATTGTGTTATTTGTATTAATATGGCGCACCAAGACATTTCATTACCTGTAAATATATACATTTTACACCCAGAAAAAGGGCCTTCGGAACTAAAGGAAAAAATATTTATCAATTTAGTTTAGCCATTTTATTTCCATTACGTTACATTTTTGTGTGAAATAATAAAATTTACTTGTTTTAGTAAAAAAATCCTAAACTGAAAGCAGTTAGGAATAGTTCATTAACTAGAATAGGACATGGCATTTTACTAATATTTTTTTCTTCGCTGGGTATAAGAATTTACTACTGAACAAAAAAATTTTATTCACTGATAACAAAGCATTCGTAAAAATAAACAAAATATGAACTAAAACCAAGATTCCTCAAATTTAGTAAAATTTCTTATAAAATGATAATTCTGACTTCCTTTATTATAGAAAGCTTATCATACATGCGAATAACACTTGGCATAGAAAAATAGTTTAGTTCATTCGTACTAAGAAGTATTCAATCCTTTTAAAAAGTTAAGGAGACACACTTGTTAGAATATAAGAAATTTTCTTATATATCTTTTATCTACCTGTAATCGATACCTGTCATCGATGTAATCGATATGTTTGCGCGTGGGTTGTTCTCTTAGTTGGAATCGCATTGTTATGGTATACGGAGGGATTGTTAAAAAATCACCCTTATTCCTGAAGTAGCCCTCGCTCTCGCCGTCGCTTTTTGTCGTCTGTCGCTTTTAAGTCGTCTCGTCATTCAATTGGTATTCCTGTGAAGTGGCGACGGCGACGACGACGATTGCTTTTTGTACCAATTACAATACTCGGTAATAAAAGGCCGATATCACTGGAAAGCAATCAGCTGATGTGCAAAAAAATGAATTTTAATTTTTTCGGCTTAAAATATTTTTATTTCCGACGCAATTCTATGTCGGAAAATCAAGAAAAATAATTAATTTCACGTGGGAAAAAATGTGGATATATTTTCAAGGACAGTAAAAGCTTCCAAAACTATAAAAATGGAGACGACGCTTAGATCAATGGCACAAGGATCATCATGAAAGAAAACAATCAGCTGATATATAAAACTGAATTTTAATTATTTGCGTTTAAAATACTATTTGTTTGTAATCCAATTTTGACTTGGAAAATCAAAATGATAAATTTGACTCGGGGAAATGATTTTGATATCTACATTAGGACAATAACAACATCCGGCATATTCAATTGGAACGACGTTGACATTATGTGCCCAAGGATCATTCAAAGTTCGTGAAGGACACATTTTTTATCTAAGTTTGGTGCTAAAGGGTGATACGGTCAAAATTTGGTCAATATAAACTTGACGTATTTCTTTCAATATTGCATTTAAAAAACCTGAACACCCCTCATTTTGAAGGTGTGTGTGTGTGTGTAGAATGTTGCTCCTATTTTGATTTTGGAATTCACTTTTCAGTTGTCAAAATGCCGTCCAAGCACGAAGAGCAGTGTATCAAAATTTTGCTCGCGCATCGCGAAAATCCGAGCTACTCGCACGCAAAGCTGGCAAAATCGCTAAAAGTTGCCAAATCAACCGTTACAAATGTAATTAAAGTGTTTGGGGAACGTTTGTCGACAGCCAGGAAGTCTGGATCGGGGGGAAATCGAAAACCGGAAGCCGCTGAGACGACAAAGAGAGTTGCCGGTAGTTTCAAGCGAAACCCTAACCTCTCTCTCCGAGATGTAGCAAATAAGCTGGGTGTATCGTCTACAACCGTGCATCGAGCCAAAAAAACGAGCCGGACTATCGACTTACAAGAAAGTAGTGACTCCAAATCGCGATGATAAACAAAATACGACGGCCAAAGCGCGATCCTGGAGGCTGTACACAACGATTCTGACGAAGTTTGACTGCGTGGTAATGGACGACGAAACCTACGTCAAAGCTGACTACAAGCAGCTTCCGGGACAGGAGATTTATACGGCAAAAGGAAGGGGACAGATAGCAGATATTTTCAAGCACATAAAACTGCCAAAGTTCGCAAAGAAATATCTGGTTTGGCAAGCCATATGTACCTGTGGCTTGAAAAGCAGCATTTTCATAGCTTCCGGGACTGTCAACCAAGAAATTTACGTGAAAGAGTGTTTGAATAAACGTCTGCTGCCTTTCCTGAAGAAACACGGTTGTTCCGTACTGTTTTGGCCGGATTTGGCATCTTGCCATTACGGTAAAAAGCCATGGAGTGGTACGCCGCCAACAACGTGCAGGTGGTTCTCAAGGACAAGAACCCTCCCAACACGCCAAAGCTCCGCCCAATTGAGAAATACTGGGCTATTGTCAAGCGGAACCTAAAGAAGACCAAAAAAACTGCTAAGGACGAGCAGCAGTTCAAGGCAAACTGGCTTTCTGCGGCGAAGAAGGTGGACAAGGTGGCTGTACAAAATCTGATGGCAGGCGGCAAGCGTGAGGCCCGGCAATTCGGATTTGGAAAAGCGAAAGCCTAACTGAATATTTTTCCTGAATTTTATACTAATTGAACTTGAAAAAGAAATTTAATTTGATTTTTTAAATAAACGACTTCACCGATTTACACGCGTTTTCCCTTGACCAAGTGTTGACCGTATCACCCTTTATTATTACATTTACTAAGATATGTTAAATGTATTTAGTACAACAACAGTCTTGGAAGCTAATGCGCAGATGATTGAGAATATTTAAAATAATTTCGAATCTTCTCTTTAAAGGCAGAAAAGGTAGACAAATAAGGATGCCACATTTTCTAAATAAATCTAAAACCTATGTATGTTCTATCCTACACTCAAAAAAAAAAAAAGTGAACCCTATATTTCATTAAAGCCGATTTAATTCCATTTTAGTTCATGGAATTATTACGTTTTAGAAAAGTTTCCATGACTTAAATAATTTTTTTGCGTAAGTTAGTTAAATTAACTACATAAATGAAGCATGAGAATTTCTTTTAAATTTATAAATTTTACCAATAATGGGCTCATCTTGAACTTCGTATGGCACCAAAGAAATTTTTGCAATTTTGAACTCGCAAGTTTTTCCTTCGAACTACGAAATTTTCTTTTGTAAGTGAAAAATATCAATTTTGTCTAATAAAATTTCTTGAATGTGTCCAAAAATATTTCCATATTTTTGTGAAATCGGCATGACATCCGCGTTTCCAAAACAGTTTAGTTAAAATTTTCTAAACTTATCTCTTTTTTTCTAAAATTAACTAAAATTTTCTTTCCAGGTGGGTTCACTGTTTTTTCAGTGTAAGAGGAGGAGATTATACATAAATGAAGCATGAGAATTTCTTTTAAATTTATAAATTTTACCAATAATGGGCTCATCTTGAACTTCGTATGGCACCAAAGAAATTTTTGCAATTTTGAACTCGCAAGTTTTTCCTTCGAACTACGAAATTTTCTTTTGTAAGTGAAAAAATAATAATTTTGTTTAATAAAATTTCTTGAATGTGTCCACAAATATTTCCATAGTTTTGTGAAATCGGCATGACAGCTGCGTTTCTAAAACAGTTTAGTTAAAATTTTCCAATAATATCTATTTTTTTCTAAAATTAACTAAAATTTTCTTTCCCGGTGGGTTCACTGTTTTTTCAGTGTAAGAGGAGGAGATTATACATAAATGAAGCATGAGAATTTCTTTTAAATTTATAAATTTTGCCAATAATGAGCTCATCTTGAACTTCGTATGGCACCAAAGAAATTTTTGCAATTTTGAACTCGCAAGTTTTTCCTTCGAACTACGAAATTTTCTTTTGTAAGTGAAAAATAATAATTTTGTCTAATAAAATTTTTTGAATATGTCCACAAATATTTCCATAGTTTTGTGAAATCGGCATGACATCTGCGTTTCCAAAACAGTTTAGTTAAAATTTTCCAAAAATATCTATTTTTTTCTAAAATTAACTAAAATTTTCTTTCCCGGTGGGTTCACTGCTTTTTCAGTGTAAGAGGAGGAGATTATACATAAATGAAGCATGAGAATTTCTTTTAAATTTATAAATTTTACAAATAATGGGCTCATCTTGAACTTCGTATGGCACCAAAGAAATTTTTGCAATTTTGAACTCGCAAGTTTTTCCTTCGAACTACGAAATTTCTTTAGTAAGTGAAAAATAATAATTTTGTTCAATAAAATTTCTTGAATGTGTCGAAAAATATTTCCATAGTTTTGTAAAATCGGCATGACATTTGCGTTTCCAAAATAGTTTAGTTAAAAGTTTCTATTTTTTCTAAAATTAACTAAAATTTTCTTTCCAGGTGGGTTCACTGTTTTTTCAGTGTAAGAGGAGGAGATTATACATAAATTTCTTTTAAATTTATAAATTTTATTTTTTTTCCAGGTGGGTTCACTGTTTTTTCAGTGTAAGAGGAGGAGATTATACATAAATTTCTTTTAAATTTATAAATTTTACCAATAATGGGCTCATCTTGAACTTCGTATGGCACCAAAGAAATTTTTGCAATTTTGAACTCGCAAGATTTTCCTTCGAACTACGAAATTTTCTTTTGTAAGTGAAAAATAATAATTTTGTTCAATAAAATTTCTTGAATGTGTCGAAAAATATTTCCATAGTTTTGTGAAATCGGTATGACATCTGCGTTTCCAAAACAGTTTAGTTAAAATTTTCTAAAATTATCTATTTTTTTCTAAAATTAACTAAAATTTTCTTTCCCGGTGGGTTCACTGTGTTTTCAGTGTAAGAGGAGGAGATTATACATAAATTTCTTTTAAATTTATAAATTTTACCAATAATGGGCTCATCTGGAACTTCGTATGGCACCACAGAAATTTTTTGCAATTTTTAACTCGCAAGTTTTTCCTTCGAACTACGAAATTTTCTTTTGTAAGTGAAAAATAATAATTTTGTTTAAAAAAATTTCTTGAATGTGTCGATTAGTTTAAATTTTCTAAAATTATCTATTTTTTTCTAAAATTAACTAAAATTTTCTTTCCTGGTGGGTTCATTGTTTTTTTTTCAGTGTAACATTCAGTTATCTCAGTTCATTACATTAGAGACAACTTGTTCATTAGAATAGTGAAAAAATACTTTAATAGTATGAAATATTGCGTTATATAATGAAAAATTATTTATTTGACTTTGGGGTTTGAATTTAATAAAAAAATTGCGTTAAAATTACTAAGTTCGTTAGGCTTTTAGTTTTTTTATTAATTTATGCATGCTTTTAAATCATTTAAACTTTAAATTAGATGTTTAACATTTTTATGATAATTCTCCATCAAAGCTTTACTACTTTCTCTCTTCAGGCATTTGACCAACAACAAAAAATTTGTAAAATTCAAATTTTGTGCTAAATAAAAATGAACCAAAACATTCTAAAAATGGTAGTAATGTAAAGTGTGCTTATTTTTTTTTATTAATGTTTCAAAAGTACTTACGGTGCATATCCATGTAGGGTGGTACCAGCTGCTGCCGCATTAGCAGCAGCATTGGCAGCTGCAGCCATTGATGCAGCAGCAGCATTTTGTTGCTGTTGCTGTGTTGTAGGTTGAGCACTACCTAACCGGGCAGCATACGCGGCCATAGCAGACTGTTGGGCACTGGGAGCGGCAGCGGCATTGGCCGTTTGAGCGGCCAACGTTTGCAATTGTTGTTGGGCACTGGGCTGCATAATAGCAGCAGCTGTGGCAGCATTTGCTGCAACCGCAGCATTAGCGGCAACTTGTTGCTGTTGAAGTGGTTGTTGTTGGTGGGCGGCCTGTTGTAATGCCTGTTGAAGTCCGAGGTGTTGCTGTTGTGCTGCTGCAACTGCAACAGCAGCCGCTTGGCGTTGTTGCTGTTGCTGGGCAGCAACTGCAGCGGCTAAAGCTGGATTAAAGGGAGCACCAACCATGCCTACATGGCCACGTTGGATGGCCACACCACGCATTGCCGCAGCTGCTACAGCGGCTAAGGGGTTGGAATCAAATGGGCAATCATGGAGTTATCGAAGATTGAAGCCAAACGATGAAATCGATGTTTATGTTAGCCAAAATTATTGTAGTCGTTCGACAACATTAATTTTCAGTTGAGATGTAGCCATTTGTTTTGTTTTTGTTATCCACATCCGTTTCCATTGAATATCCATTTCCGTTGCCAATATTAAGAATGTTTGTGTGTATTTTGCCAGTCATTTTGAGAGAATATGTTAAAGTTTTGTGGTATGTGTTCGATTTGGAGGTGATGAATTGATTGAAGAGTGGTATGGTATGGTGAATATGTGTGGGTGAGCATGGTTTTTAGTTTTAAATGGACAAAAACAACAATCATAGACATCACACACATTTAGATAATTAAGTGAAAACGTAATATTTTCATATCAAAGAACAAGAACAAAAATATTAATGAAACAGTTTTGTGGTTTGGCAGAGAGTATATATATGTGTGTGTGTGTGTGTGTGTGTACGCGTGAGTGATTTCAAATGCATGTTGATCCAGATGGGATAAAGTTTTGCATGACACATTTATATAAATTTGTCCAGTCACATTTGGTTGCATGGTAGTGTTGATATGGATGGGTGTTGTATTGGCATTTAGTTTTGTAAAAGTAAGTCATATACGTTTTTTTTAGGTATTCCAAACAAGGTATAGATTTGTTTTGTTTTTGAAAAGAAAAGAAAAAAGACCATAAAATGCATGCGGTTAGTTTTTGTTTCTGCAAGAAATTTGTTTTTTTTTTTTTTTTGAATCATCTATATAAATATATTTATATATAAAACATTACTTTATATTTGATAAAAAAAAGATAATGTTAAACTAAAAAATAAATTCAAATAAATAAAAGTAACAAAATTGGTTTATATATATATAGGGGTAAACAAGAAACTCTATTCATTTTCATGTTGTCATTTTGCAGAAATATTTACAGAAAAATTTCATTCATTTTTATTACGACAAATATAGCATATGTTTGTTTCACATATTTCATAAATTAGAAATATAAATGAATATGGAAATTATATCAGAACAATAGCACACAGTAATGGGAAAACCACAATGAAAAAATATAATAGCAAATGTAAATTTTATACACCTTTGTTTTGTTTTTTAATTGAAAACCTTGCAAACAAAGTTTTATTAAAAATAATTTGTTTGTATACTCTACACTGCAGATGTAGAAAAATAAAGGACAGTATAGCCAGTATGATGCTCACTATATATATATGTAATAAAATAAATAAAATGATATCAAATTAAAATAAAAGAATTCCATTCAATTGGATTAAAATGAAATAATTTATATTTGGTGTAAATTATTAGGCAATTAATTTAAATTTAAATTTAAATTCAAATTTAAATTACATTTGTATCGAATTCTATATTTAAACTTGATATTATTTGATTTATTTCAACTCAATTTAATTCACTTTGGTCTAGCATAATACCTTTTAATTCTATTTGATTTAATTAGTTTATGTAATAAAATAAATAAAATGATATCAAATTAAAATAAAAGAATTCCATTCAATTGGATTAAAATGAAATAATTTATATTTGGTGTAAATTATTAGGCAATTAATTTAAATTTAAATTTAAATTCAAATTTAAATTACATTTGTATCGAATTCTATATTTAAACTTGATATTATTTGATTTATTTCAACTCAATTTAATTCACTTTGGTCTAGCATAATACCTTTTAATTCTATTTGATTTAATTTATTTTAATTTAGTTATACTAACTAAACTAAATTATTTCATTAAAAAAAAAAAAATAAATGGAGTTTGAACTGAAAATAATATAAATGTATTTAAATTCTACTAAAATAAAAAAATAAATAAGATAGCATATTAGGTTAGGTTAAGTGGCAGCCCGATGTATCAGGCTCACTTAGACTATTCAGTCCATTGTGACAGCACAGTGGTGAACTTCTCTCTTATCACTGAGTGGGACCTCATTTTCATAGCCGAGTCCGAACGGCATTGCAGTGGAACCACTTAGAGAAGCTTTGAAACACTCAGAAATGTCACCAGCATTAAAGAGGTGGAAAGGAAAAAATAGTTTCCTTCCGAACGAGGAAACATATTTTACATATTTTAGAGTAACAAGAAAACTTCGTTTATCTAAAATATTATTCCTCAGAAAAAACAACCCTTCTTTCAGTGTAGCTAATGACTACATCATAGAGTAAGGTATTTGGCAATTAAGAATGATTCAACTGTATACAAAGTATTATCAGTATTATAAGTGTTATCAGAATTAATTCGGGTAATTCACTAAACCCAATGTAGGCTACGTTAGGTTAGGTTAAAGTGGCAGCCCGATTAAGATTCAGGCTCACTTAGACTATTCAGTCCATTGTGATAAACCCAATGTAAGTTACACTCGAACCTCCTAAAAAAAAAGTTTCGATAGTCGGCTTTGCTTAAATAAGATTCCTTGCTAGCGTTTAGTCAACACAATGTTTTTTTAGAAAATTTTGTCAAAATTTTATTTCTATACAAAATTTTGTCAAAATGTTGTTTCTATAGAAAATTTTGTCAAAATTTTATTTCCATTCGTTTTGTTTTGTTAATTGTTGGTTTTGTTCTTTAAGTATTGTTGTTGTTTTTTTATTTCAGCTTAAAACCATGCATTGACTAAACTACAAGTGTAGCTTAACCAACAGAGGAAAAGAATTTTTGTCAAATTTATTTTGGGCAAAGCTCTATAGACTGCAAGATGGTTGGATGGACGCACGTTTCGGAATTACCACATTCCTCATCAGCATCCTCTACTTGCAGCAAAACTATCAACCAATTATCAGAATAAATTCAGGCAGTTCATTAAACCCAACAATGAACCACACTTGAACTTTCCGAAAAAAGGTTTTGTATGATAGCCGGCTTATGCCGAAATAAATTCGAAACAAACATATCTCTTTTCCTATAGAAAATTTTGTCAAAATTTTATTTCTATAGAAAATTTTGCCAAAATTTTATTTCTATAGAAAATTTTGTCAAAATTTTATTTCTATAGAAAATTTTGTGAAAATTTTATTTCTATAGACAATTTTGCAAACATTGTTTCGCAAAACATTTCTAATGAAAATTTTGTCAAAATTTTATTTCTAAAGAAACTTTTGTCAAAATTTTATTTCTATTTATTTATTTTGTCAACATTTTATTTCTTTAAAAAATGTTGTCAAAATGCTATTTCTATAGAAAATTTTGCGAAATTTTTATTTCTAAAAAATTTTGTCAATATTTTATCTCCATAGAAAATTTTGTCATATTTTATCTCTATAGAAAATTTTGTCAAAATTTTATTTCTATAGAAAATTGTCAACATTTTATCTCTATAGAAAATTTTGTCAAAATTTTACTTCTATAGAAAATTTTGCCAAAATTTTATTTCTATAGAAAATTTTGTCAAAATTTTATTTCTATAGAAAATCTTGTCAAATTTTTTTTCTATAGAAAATTTTGTCAATTTTTTTTTCTATAGAAAATTTTGTCAAATTTTTTTTCTATAGAAAATTTTGTCAAAATTTTTTTTCTATAGAAAATTTTGTCAAAATTTTTTTTCTAAGAAAGTTTTGTCAAAATTTTATTTCTATAGAAATTTTTGTCAAAATTTTATTTCTTTAGAAATTTTTGTCAAAATTTTATTTCTTTAGAAAATGTTGTCAAAATTTTATTTCGTTATTGTTGTTTTTGATCTCAGTTTAAAGCCATGCATTGACTAAACTACAAGTGTAGCTTAACCAACAGAGGAAAAGTATGCTTGTCAAATTTATTTGGGCAAAGCCCTATAGACTGCAAGATGGTTGGATGTACAGCTGTTTCGGAATTACCACATTCCTCATCAGCATCCTCTACTTGCAGCAAAACTATCAACCAATTATCAGAATAAATTCGGGTAATTCACTCAACCCAAAGTGAACTTCACTTGAACCTCCCGAAAAAGGGTTTGATAGTCGGCTACTGCCTAAACAAATTTGCAATCATATCTCTTTTTTCTTTGCCAAACTCAAATCATCGATTTGAATGTATATGGCTATAAAAAAATTTGTCATAATTTTATTTCTATAGAAAATTTTGTCAAAATTTTATTTCTATAGACAATTTTGTCAAAATTTTATTTCTATAGAAAATTTGCTAACATTGTTTCGCAAAATATTTCTAATGAAAATTTTGTCAAACTTTTATTTCTATAGAAAATTTTGTCAAAATTTTATTTCTACAGAAAATTTTGTCAACATTTTATTTCTATAGAAAATTTTGCCAAAATTTTATTTCTATAGAATATTTGCCAACATTGTTTCGCAAAATATTTCTACAGAAAATGTTGTCAAAATTTTATTTCTACAGAAAATGTTGTCAAAATTTTATTTCTACAGAAAATGTTGTCAAAATTTTATTTCTATAGACAATTTTGCCAACATTGTTTCGCAAAATATTTCTAATGAAAATTTTGTCAAAATTTTATTTCTAAAGAAACTTTTGTCAAATTTTATTTCTATAGAGAATTTTGTCAACATTTTATTTCTTTAAAACATGTTGTCAAAATGCTATTTCTATAGAAAATTTTGTCAAATTTTTATTTCTAAAAAATTTTGTCAATATTTTATCTCTATAGAAAATTTTATCAAAATTTTATTTCTATAGAAAATTTTGTCAACATTTTACTTCTTTAAAAAATGTCAAAATGCTATTTCTATAGAAAATTTTGCAAACATTGTTTCGCAAAATATTTCTAATGAAAATTTTGTCAAACTTTTATTTCTAAAGACACTTTTGTCAACATTTTATTTCTAAAGAAACTTTTGTCAATATTTTATTTCTAAAAAATTTTGTCAAAATTTAATTTCTATAGAAAATTTTGCCAACATTGTTTCGCAAAATATTTCTAATGAAAATTTTGTCAAAATTTTATTTCTAAAGAAACTTTTGTCAAATTTTTATTTCTAAAAAATTTTGTCAAAATCTTATTTCTTTAAAAAATTTTGTCAATATTTTATCTCTGTAGAAAATTTTGTCAAAATTTTATGTCTATAGACAATAGAAAATTTTATTTCTATAGAAAATTTTATTTCTATAGAAAATTGTCAACATTTTATCTCTATAGAAAATTTTGTCAATATTTTACTTCTATAGAAAATTTTGCCAAAATTTTATTTCTATAGAAAATTTTGTCAAAATTTTATTTCTATAGAAAATTTTGTGAAAATTTTTTTTCTATAGAAAATTTTGTCAAATTTTATTTTCTATAAAAATTTTGTCAAAATTTTTTTTTTCTAAGAAAATTTTGTCAAAATTTTATTTCTATAGAAATTTTTGTCAAAATTTTATTTCTTTAGAAAATTTTGTCAAAATTTTATTTCGTTATTGTTGTTTTTGATCTCAGCTTAAAGCCATGCATTGACTAAACTACAAGTGTAGCTTAACCAACAGAGGAAAAGTATGCTTGTCAAATTTATTTGGGCAAAGCCCTATAGACTGCAAGATGGTTGGATGTGCAGCTGTTTCGGAATTACCACATTCCTCATCAGCATCCTCTACTTGCAGCAAAACTATCAACCAATTATCAGAATAAATTCGGGTAATTCACTCAACCCAAAGTGAACTACACTTGAACCTCCCGAGAAAGGGTTTGATAGTCGGCTACTGCCTAAACAAATTTGCAAGCATATCTCTTTTCCTTTGCCAAACTCAAATCATCGATTTGAATGTATATGGCTATAAAAAATTTTGTCATAATTTTATCTCTATAGAAAATTTTGTCAAAATTTTATTTCTATAGACAATTTTGTCAAAATTTTGTTTCTATAGAAAATTTGCTAACATTGTTTCGCAAAATATTTCTAATGAAAATTTTGTCAAACTTTTATTTCTACAGAAAATTTTGTCAACATTTTATTTCTATAGAAAATTTTGCCAAAATTTTATTTCTATAGAAAATTTGCCAACATTGTTTCGCAAAATATTTCTAATGAAAATTTTTTTCAAAATTTTATTTCTACAGAAAATGTTGTCAAAATTTTATTTCTATAGAAAATTTTGTCAAAATTTTATTTCTATAGAAAATTTTGTCAAAATTTTATTTCTATAGAAAATTTTGTCAAAATTTTATTTCTATAGAAAATTTGCCAACATTGTTTCGCAAAATATTTCTAATGCAAATTTTGTCAAAATTTTATTTCTATAGAAATTTTTATCAAAATTTTATTTCTGTAGAAAATTTTGCCAAAATTTTATTTCTATAGAAAATCTGCCAACATTGTTTCGCAAAATATTTCTAATGAAAATTTTGTCAAAATTTTATTTCTAAAGAAACTTTTGTCAAAATTTTATTTCTATAGAGAATTTTGTCAACATTTTATTTCTTTAAAAAATGTTGTCAAAATGCTATTTCTATAGAAAATGTTGTCAAATTTTTATTTCTAAAAAATTTTGTCAATATTTTATCTCTATAGAAAATTTTGTCAAAATTTTATTTCTATAGAAAATTTTGTCAACATTTTACTTCTTTAAAAAATGTTGTCAAAATGCTATTTCTATAGAAAATTTTCTATAGAAAAAAAAATTGGCAAAATTTTCTATAGAAAAAAAATTTGACAAAATTTTCTATAGAAAAAAAATTTGACAAGATTTTCTATAGAAATAAAATTTTGACAAAATTTTCTATAGAGATAAAATGTTGACAATTTTCTATAGAAATAAAATTTTCTATAGAAATAAAATTTTCTATTGTCTATAGAAATAAAATTTTGCCAACATTGTTTCGTAAAATATTTCTAATGCAAATTTTGTCAAAATTTTATTTCTATAGAAATTTTTGTCAAAATTTTATTTCTATAGAAAAATTTGCCAAAATTTTATTTCTATAGAAAATTTGCCAACATTGTTTCGCAAAATATTTCTAATGAAAATTTTGTCAAAATTTTATTTCTAAAGAAACTTTTGTCAAAATTTTATTTCTATAGAAAATTTTTTCTAAATGTTATCGCTGTAGAAAATGTTGTCAAAGTTTTATTTCTATAGCAAATCTTGCCAACATTGTTTGGCAAAATATTTCTAATGAACATTTTGACAAAATTTTATTTCTAATGAAAATTTTATCAAAATTTTATTTCTAAAGAAAATGTCACAATTTTAGTTTTATAGAAAATTTTGTCAATATTTTATTTCTATAGAAAATTTTGTGAAAATTTTATTTCTATAGAAGATTTGTTGTTTTTTTCTATCGAAAATTTTGTAAACATTTTATTTCTATAGAAAATTTTGTCAAAATTTTATTTCTATAGAAAATTTTGTAAAAATTTTATTTCTATAGAAAATTTTGCCGACATTTTATTTCTATAGAAAATTTTGTCAAAATTTTATTTCTATAGAAAATTTTGTCAAAATTTTATTTCTATAGAGAATTTTGTCAAAATTTTGTTTTGGTAGTATTCTACCAACTGTGGAGCCGTCTGTTAAGGTGTATTAGTAGCATTAAGTTAGAGTTTAGCCGCTAAAATCGCAATTTTGTCACGATTACTTTTCTCTAATAATCCATTATAAGGATTATCAAGTTTGTAAAAAGGTGCATTGGGGTATTCCCCATCAAGTTTTAATGAAATTTGCATCAAAGAAGTATAACTTTATACTATTATTATGGATTTGTTTTCGTTTTTAGTGGCTAAACCCGAACTTAATACCCACCTGTAGATACGAAAAGAACAGTGGACTAAATTTATATATATTTTATCGCTACTGAATCGAAACACCTTAATTCGGATTAAAATATAACTTTCAAAATACTAAATAGGTTAAATAGAAATAAGAAGCCTGGGCTTATTTGACGCAATTTGATGCAATTCAATTACAATAAATTCAGTTAAAATGCATTCATTTTAATCAAATTCGATATATTTGTTAAGCCATATACGATACTGGTATACATACGTACTACATATCATTTAAGGTGGAATGTAAATAGGACACAATTTAAAAAGTTGAAAATCAAATTCAAAAATATTTTAATCGTTTGATTCAAAGGCAATTTAAAATTTATATTCTACAATGATGGGAAAATTCAATGTTTTTGGGTGTACTGACTAAACAGAATAGATGTACGTAATAAAACCTCAAAGTTAACCCGAACACAGGAAATTATATAACAACAACAATTAAAACTAACAATAATCAAAAGAATAATATAAACAGTATTATGTGTAATAATGATAAGACAATTAAAAATCAAACCAAGATATCAATTCACCAAAAAATGTTCTACATTCAGTAAAAACAAAAAAAAAAAAAAAAACAAAAGACATACATAATAAAAACCACAAAAATATTTCTAATATGCAAACAAGATATTTTTATATGACATCCTTATATGCGTATTGAATAGAAAACAAACATATAAATTTAATAGTCTCTCTCCTGCGAATGCGAAACATCAAGTAAGTTTGTATCCTAGATTCGTTTAAAATGTGTAATAATAAAATTTATTTATATGTATTTGCTTGTACATTTAAATATATGCGTATATGTATTAATAGAGGAAATCATACACATGTGCTATTACACCTGTAAAATGTGTCATTACAATATACATATAATAAAAAGGATGCTCAGTCTTATATATATATATTTTTTTTTTTTTTGAGAGAAATTTATTTTGATAACATGTATAATGCATAATTATTACACTACATAATCTTAGAAAGAAATTCCATTGTTTTCATCTTATAATATATTGTGTAGTAATTGAGTAGTATTGCAAAATTATACAATAATAATAAATATCGTTATTAAATATTACAAAAAAGAAAATTTACAAATAAAACATAAAATAAATATACAAAAACAAAATGTAAAAATAAAACTACATTTAAAATTTTAGTGTAAAAAATATTCAAATAAACTTTTTTATTGACTCAATTAATTATTTAAACAAAATAAATATCAATTACACAAATTGTGCCAATTAATTTGTATAATTGGATCATTTCATTTTTCAAATGGTGTTGGGGATTGATATTTTAATTTTCGTGATTTCAACAATTCTTATTATTATTGGATCAATTAATAATATGATTGAAAGCAAAAATAGATATACACAAATGGGGTGTAGAACAATTAGAGACGCTTATGAGGTAGAACAGTATGAGTATGCCAGGAATTATACTACACATTGCAAAAGAGATTTCCTCTGACATGTCTAAGATATGCAATGTATAACAAAAACAAATGCTATTAAATTTGTTTAGTGTTAATCTACTTTTATCCTTTTCTCATTAGAAATTAAAAAAAAAAAAAAAAAACAAGTATATACGGCCGTAAGTTCGGCCAGGCCGAATCTTATGTACCCTCCACCATGGATTGCGTAGAAACTTCTACGAAAGACTGTCATCCACAAATTTCAACTCACATGGTTGTTAAATATCATATACTACCACCACTTACCAAATTTCAACCAGATCGGAAGAATTTTGCTTCTCCAAAAGGCACCGGAGGTCAAATCTGGGGATCGGTTTATATGGGAGCTATATATAATTATGAACTGATAGGAATCAATTCCTGCATGGTTGTTGGATACCATATACTAACATCACGTACCAAATTTACACCGAATGGGAAGAATTTTTGTCTTCCAAGGTGCTCCGGAGGTCAAATCTGGGGATCGGTTTATATGGGGGCTATATATAATAATGGACCGATATGGACCAATTTTTGCATGGTCATTAGAGACCATATACTAACATCATGTACCAAATTTCAGCCGGATCGGATGAAATTTGTTTCTCTTAGAGGCTCTGCAAGCCAAATCGGGGGATCGGTTTATATGGGGGCTATATATAATTATGGACCGATGTGGACCAATTTTTGCGTGGTTGTTAGAGACCATATACTAACACCATGTACCAAATTTAAGCCGGATCGGATGAAATTTACTTCTCTTAGAGGCTCCGCAAGCCAAATCGGGGGATCGGTTTATATGGGGGCTATATATAATTATGGACCGATGTGAACCAATTTTTGCGTGGCTGTTAGGGACCATATACTAACACCATGTACCAAATTTCAGCCGGATCGGATGAAATTTGGTTCTCTTAGAGGCTCCGCAAGCCAAATCGGGAGATCGGTTTATATGGGGGCTATATGTAATTATGGACCGATATGGACCAATTTTTGCATGGTTGTTAGATACCATATACTAACACCATGTACCAAATTTCATCCGGATCGGATGAAATTTGCTTCTCTTAGAGCGATCGCAAGCCAAATCGCCAGAACGGTTTATATGGGGGCTATATAAAATTATGGACCGATGTGGATCAATTTTCGCATGGTTGTTAGAGACTATATACTAACACCATGTACCAAATTTCAGCCGGATCGGATGAAATTTATATATATTTATATATATATATATATATATATATAATATATATATATATATATATATATATATATATATATATATATATATATATATATATATATATATATATATATATAGATATAGATATATATATATATATATATATATATATATGTATATATGTATATATTCTGGGTCGTGGTGAAATTCTGAGTCGATCTGAGCATATATATATATATATATATATATATATATATATATATATATATATATATATATATATATATATATATATATATATATATATATATATATATATATTATATATATATATATATATATATATATATATATATATATATTTATGGGATCTTAGATCAATATTTCGATGTGTTACAGACGGAATGACAAAGTTAATATACCCCCATCCTATGGTGGAGGTGGAGGGTATAATAAAAAAATATATGTGAAAAACTAACTATTCTCTTTCATTGATAGGCTAAGAAGTTTCCGAACCGCCCTCGTACTTTATTTATATTTACTCGAAAATCAATGATTAAAATTAACAGTTCATGGGAAACGTACAGCATTGTATTGTTTGGCATATTTTCAGGCGCAATTCTTCTTCTCAAAAGGAAAAGGAAAAATGTGCTAAAAATTATAGTTTTGGAAGTAAACTCTTTTTCATAAAATTAATTCATCTATTAAATTTTCATTTAAATTGCTTCAATCATGAAAATGATAATATCAATAACTGATGTCAAATTTAGCAACTTTTCCCATTATCATTATAAAAACAATATTGCGAAGTCTCATCTGACAAGCGGAGACATGACAAAATTAAAATTTTGTTAGGCGTATAGTGATCACAGCACGGTAACATATATCTAAATCTATATGGTTACTATATAACTTTTTTAAAATTCCTTCCTAGAGACTAAACAAAAAAATTTTATAGGCACAAATCGGAACGAAACATATAAAAATAAATTCTCCTGTTTTTTCAGGGATTACTAAGCTAATTCCTGTAAGTTTTTTTTTTCAACCGCAATAGAAGTTATGCATTCCTATTTCTATTTACGGCCATTTTCATGTAGCTCCGTTAGGCTTTAACTGCCAGTTAGCACAAAGTAAATTCCAAATATCGTCTCTCCGGTTTAACTGAAAATATTTCGGCAGTTAAGTTCCTAACTGGCATATGGAATATATACGCAAGATGGCAGCTATGCCCATAATACGGTTTAAAAGTTCGTTAGTTAACGCAACACTAACGGAGCTTCATGAAAATGGGCGTTAATATCAAAACGATTAATTTTCAAGTTATCTCAAACAAGTCCCATTAGACTAATTATATTTTAAAATTTAATTTCATATTCACTTCAAATACCATGGAAAAATCATATGAAGAGGAGTTATCACAAATGGACAGCCAAAAGCAGTGGGGGCCAGTAATGGTATTATATTGCAACCACAAAACAAAAACAAACACAAAAAACAAAACGCTATCCGATTATGAAACGTTTATTTTAACAATAAATAATTTACATAAATGAAAATTGTAAATCGGATAAAACAACCACAATTCATTATTATATATGCATAGTAATTGTTTATAATGTTCTTTTGTTTGCAACAAAAATAGAAATCTAATTACAGATTTACTACAATTTGACACTAATTCTATTATTTCACAAATTGGTATTGTAACTAATGGTATTTTGTTATAATTTAATGTTTAAAAAAAAAAACAACATTATTAATATATTAACAAATATGAAACAAAAAATAACCGAAAAAAGTGGAATTTGTTACACAAAAATTTCTTTGTGGAAAGAAATAGCATTTTATTGTAGTAATCTCAATAATTATGAACAAAAACAAAATCATAGTTTTGAATTTGCATCATAGGATAAATGTATAAAAAAATATTTTGTCAATTCTTACGAATTTTCTGTGATAATTGATTTTCTTTAAATTCCCAGAAAAAAAAAAATTGGAAGTTCTTCCAAAGGCACAACTTTAAAAACACTCCCAGACGATGCACTCCCAATGATGTTCTTCATTTTAACTAAAACTAAAAAGAATGAAAAAAGTCAATTTTTTATAACTTTTTTTTTCATACTTTTAATGGGTAATTTTAACTTTTTTTGCGTCAAATAGGTTAAAAACAGATTAAGAATGCATACAATGGTACAAATCATTTAAATCGAAATGATCGATCGTCGAAAAAAATGCTAAATCCAATCTGAAAAAATTGTGAATTTTTGAAAATGTTTGAGGTCAAAGGTTTCCGGCCAGGCCGAATCTTATCCACCATGGATAGCGTAGAAACTTTTACGAAAGACTGTCATCCACAATCGAATTACTTGGGTTGTGATATCTTAAATCGTTTTCTAAATTGTCAGTTAGTCCATACGGGGCATATATTAGACAAAAAAGGTATGTGTAGGTAAGTCTACAAATAATTACGAATCGATATGGACTTTTGCACGGTACGTAGGGAACCAGAATTGAAATGTGGGGGTCGCTATATACACTTACGAACTTGATATGCACCAATTTTTGTGTGATTGGGGCTCGATTTATCTGAGAGCTATATATAACTATAGACCGATATGGCCCTAGTTAGGCATGGTTTTTAACGGCCATATACTAGCACAATGTACCAAATTTCAACTGACTCGGAAGAAATTTGCTCCTCCAAGAGGCTCAAAAACCAACTCTCGGGATTGGTTTATATGGGGGCTATATATGATTATGAACTGATATGGACCACTTTTGGCATGGTTGTTAAATATCATATACTACCACCACGTACCAAATTTCAACCAGATCGGATGAATTTTGCTTCTCCAAAAAGCACCGGAGGTCAAATCTGGGGATCGGTTTATATGGGGGTTATATATAATTATGGACTGGTATGAACCAATTCCTGCATGGTTGTTGGATACCATATACTAACATCACGTACCAAATATCAACTGCATCAGATGAATTTTAGTCTTCCAAGAGGCTCCGGAGGTCAAATCTGATGATCGGTTTATATGGGGGCCATATATAATTATGCACCGATGTGGACCAATTTTTGCATGGTCATTAGAGATCATATAGTAACACCATGTACCAAATTTCAGCCGGATCGGATGAATTTTGCTTCTCTTAGAGGCTTCGCAAGCCAAATCGGGGGATCGGTTTATATGGGGGCTATATATAATTATGGACCGATGTGAACCAATTTTTGCATGGTTGTTAGAGACCATAAACTAACACCATGTACCAAATATCAGCCGGATCGGATGAAATTTGCTTCTCTTAGAGCAATCGCAAGCCAAATTTGGGGGTCCGTTTATATGGGGGCTATACGTAAAAGTGGACCGATATGGCCCATTTGCAATACCATCCAACCTACATCAATAACAACTACTTGTGCCAAGTTTCAAGTCGATAGCTTGTTTCGTTCGGAAGTTAGCGTGATTTCAACAGGCGGACGGACGGACATGCTCAGATCGACTCAGAATTTCACCACGACCCAGAATATATATACTTTATGGGGTCTTAGAGCAATATTTCGATGTGTTACAAACGGAATGACAAAGTTAATATACCCCCAACCTATGGTGGAGGGTATAATTATAAAAATTATTTATTTGACAAAATATCACAGAATTTTTGTAATTTACATCCGAAACATTGAATTGGGATCACACCTAAAGAAGTGATGCAAATTCAGTGCAACAGCTGTTGAAATGAAGGACTTCCGTCCTATGACAAGCCCATGTTAAATTCATCGCTTCTGCGTCAATTTTGCACCACTTCCGGATCCAAAAAGAAAATTTTCTTTACTTTTTGGCGACGCGTTTTTTGCTGGGTTAAATAATGCCAACTTTTGAGCTTTGTTTATTTAAAACTTGCCTAATTATTACAAATTTAATTTATTCAATTATTTTTTTGAATATTGAAAGTTTCTATTACAAATACAATTTTATATTTTTTTCTATAAAAACACATTTTTTTCAAAGCTCTAGTTCACAAAAAAAAATCAAGTACACTTGATGAGACGAAACTTTGTATTTTGATCTGTTGAATTCGAAAAAATTTAAAAAAAAATTATGGAACAGTTTTTGAGATATCCCGTTATTTTTTGTTTTTCGCTCTTTCTTCACTAAACAAATTATATCTCGAGTTATATCATTGAAATATTGCTCTAAGACCCCATAAAGTATATATATTCTGGGTCGTGGTGAAATTCTGAGTCGATCTGAGCATGTCCGTCCGTCCGTCCATCTGTTGAAATCACGCTAACTTCCGAACGAAACAAGCTATCGACTTGAAACTTGGCACAAGTAGTTGTTATTGATGTAGGTCGGATGGTATTGAAAATGGGCCATATCGGTCCACTCTTAAGTATAGCCCCCATATAAACGAACCCCCAAATTTGGCATACGAATCCTCTAAGAGAAGCAAATTTCATCCGATTCGGCTGAAATTTGGTACATGGTGTTAGTATATGGTCTCTAACAACCATGCAAAAATTGGTCCACATCGGTCCATAATTATATATAGCCCCCATATAAACGGACCCCCAAATTTGGATTGCGAATCCTCTAACAGAAGCAAATTTCATCCGATCCGGCTGAAATTTGGTATATGGTGTTAGTATATGGTCTCTAAGAACCATGAAAAAATTGGTCCACATATGTCCATAATTATATATAGCCCCCATATAAACCGATCTCCAGATTTGGCTTGCTGAGCCTTTAAGAGAAGCAAATTTTATCCGATCCGGCTGAAATTTGGTACGTGATGTTTATATATCGCCTCAAACACCCATGTAAAAATTGGTCGAATTCGGTCCATAATTTGACCCAGATTTGACCTCCGGAGCCCCTTGAAAAAGCAAAATTCATCCGATTCGGTTGAAATTTGGTACGTGAAGTTAGTATATGGTATCCAACAACCATGCAGGAATTGGTTCATATCAGTCCATAATTATATATAGGCCCCATATAAACCGATCCCCAGATTTGATCTTCGGTGCCTTTTGGAGAAGCAAAATTCATCCGATCTGGTTGAAATCTGGTACTTGGTGGTATTATATGAATTTAACAACTATGCCAAAAGTGGTCCATATCAGTCCATAATCATATATAGCCCCCATATAAACCGATCCCGAGATTTGGTTTTGGAGCCTCTTGGAGGAGCAAATTTCATCCGAATCGATTGAAATTTGGTACTTTGTGCTAGTATATGGCCGTTAACAACCATGCCTAACTAGGTCCATATCGGTGTATAGTTATATATAGCTATCAGATAAATCGATCCTCAATCACACAAAAATTAGTCCATATCAAGTTCATAATTGTATTGCGACCCCCATATTTCAATTCTGGCTCTCTACGTATTGTCTAATATATACCACGTATGGACTAACTCACAATTTAGAAAACGATGTTAAGAAGTTTTAAGATACCACAACTCTAGTAATTCGATTGTGGATGACGGTCTTTCGTAGAAGTTTCTACGAAATCCATGGTGGAGGGTACATAAGATTCGGCCTGTCCGAACTTACGGCCGTATATACACGGATGAAAAAGACTGTTTTTCATATGTTTGGCTATAAACATTATATGTTCGGAACACAAATTTTTAAACACAATATTTTTGAGTGCAAGCATATAATGTTCATAAACTAGCATAACATGTTTGGGACATATATGTTAATATGTTAAAACATATTATGTTTGGGACATACAAAGTTTGTAAATATAATATGCTTGAATGCAAACATATATTAATTTAGAAATAGCCTATAAACATATATGTGTTTAGTAGCTTGGAGCGCTATTTAACAGGGAGCGATATTGAATTAAGTTGGTGGTTGTTGCTTGTTATTACAAAATTAACATTTTATTTTTCCTTGGGCAATTGATCAGCTACTTCTTTGATCCTTACAAACTGTGTGGTCCGCTGTTCGAATCCCCGTCCGGCAAAAGGTAAAATTAAAATACAAAAATCATAAAATTGAATAATTTCTTCTACAATGTTTGTATTACAGAAAAATGTGCTAAGAACTAAAAAATCTCGTGGAAGTGAGAAAGATGTGGGAGAATATACAATTAGGCAGAAACAAAATTTTGAGCATTCAGGTCGAAAACCTATTGTATAAACCTATAGCTTTATACTTAATAACATTTGAATTTTGTTATTTGAATTTTCTTATATCTATTCTACTTGTGTGGTTTGAATTCCCTGTGAGACTCTATCCCACAAGTAACCCCTCTCGTCTCCTTCAACCTAGGTAGTCGTTTGCTCTGGTGAGATTGGAAGATCTCTGCGCCTCAGAAATACAGTCCACAACAACAACATACAATCTGTCACAGTGCTCCACTCATCCAGCTCCATCACCATCGTCGGCCAGTGTATAGGAGCCCCTCTTCCTCTTACGTAGTCTCCCTTGACTACGGCATAAGCCCAATATTATTCACCTATGTTGTTAGCACCTATATTACCTGTTTATTTTCATAATTCGTTATGATTGTAAATATATAAATAAATAAATAAAATTTTGAGCACAATATTGTTTGGGAGAATTTTTTTTAAGCATATAATATTTTTGGGTGCAAAATGCTTCCAAACATATTATATGTTCACATAATAACATATTATTTTTTGGAAGACAACATTATTGAATTTGGATGCAAAAATACAAAATGTTTGGAACTTAGACTACCCAAACATATATTGTTTAGACTAATATGCTTTCAAACATATTATATATTGGAAGAGATCAAACATATACATGTTTGGGCAATACCCAAAAATGTATATGCTTGAAGCAAAATATGTTTGGGAGTATATGTTACAGAAGCGATTTTTTGTGAGGGTGTACTTGTTTTTGTTGAAATTTGGCTTTTTCGCATCGATATTTTTTGAACCACTTAACTTATTACAGATCCAATCCACACACGATTATTCTTCATCTGTTCCAAAAAAAATTTGTAATTTAAATTTTTTTTTCGAATTCAGCAGATCAAAATACATACGAAAAGTCGACTCTCATCAAGTGTACATTTTCAGTGTAAACTAGTGTAATAAATATCTTCAAGAATTTTTCCCAAAAATCAAGTTTTAAGAAAACATTGAATTTTGCATTATTACGGTGGATTAAGAATTTGTTTACAACATAATTTTTTTTTAATAATAGTTTAGAGGATTGAGGGAGAGGTTATTCATAGTAAAACATTGGAGGGGGATACATTTAAAGCCATAACAATTAGTTTTCAATCTGCGCAATTTGCAATATGGTTTAAGGGATTACAGAAAATAGTAGGTTTATGACTCTAAATAAGTTTTTAAGCGGCTTAATTTTTTTCACACATTTTTTTTTTCAAATTTTCAGAAAGTTGACATTAATTATTTATTGGCAATAAATGAACTTAGAACCACTATTCACATTGCTACAAACGCCTTACAGCACAATTTAGATAAATCCTATACAATGCTGGTTGGGTGCAGATTGTAATTAAGAGTTGATAGGGACAACGTGCAAACTATTTATCAATAATATATGAGGGTGAGAGAAAAACCAAACACTCTAAAACAATACTCCTTATATTAAATCACAAAATATTTAAAGAAAGTAATATAAAATAGAAGTTGTATCAAATGTAAATATAATGCAAAATAACATTTCTCTTATATTGAAATTTAAGACATTAAAACATATATGCAATCAATTTCTTTTATTAAGAATATTATTTTCTAAACTTTGTACCTAATTTGAAAATTAGTGTGTATTCTGTGTTGTAATCAAACCACTATGATAGTTAACGAACAAAGAAATACATTCAATGTTACAATACAATTCCAAAAAAAAAAAATCAATATTCCAAATATGTATATGCACTTACAACTAAATTTTTCAATTATTAAATAATCTGATAATTTTGCAAGATTTTATGAAGATACGGTAGATACAAAATAAAAATGTTGACATTATATATATATAGCACCTGGCTTATAATTGGCATCAGATTTATTTTCATCACTTTGAAAGATGCATCTCACACTAATCAACTAGCACAGACATAATTTTAAATATAAAATGCAGTATAATTAATTTCTAAATAATATTTTTGGCAATATCTGGAAATATGTAACGAAATAAAAAAAGTGGGGATTGTTGAATGCTTTTTTTTTTAATCTTATACTAGCATTATTCAATGAAATTCATAGTTTAGTGTTAGCTGTTATGAATTGTGCTTTTAAGTCTCAATCAATATATTACGATCAGTTTTTGTTTCTTTTAGATTATCAACGCTGGTAATGCGAATAATCTTGTGAATCTCATGAAATACCTTCTTCTCTGGGCTGCTGCTGGTCTTGCTAAGAGAATTGATGCAGGTGCTGGTGATAACGCGGGGTTTGTTACTGCTGCTGGCGCCGCTCCAGTTGGGACAGCTGCTAATGGTGTTGCACCTACAGGGGCACTTATAATTGGCCACGTAGCCACAGGTAGTCTATAACCTTTATCACAGTAAGAGATGAGGTTTTTTGATTTTTTTTTATGATTATTTAGATGTCTTTAATATTTCTAGGAATATTTGTAACAATTCTTAAGATTTTTTTGTTTTAATTTAAATATTCAATATTCAAAAATATGCAGTCGATAACAAGTAAATGAAAAATTTATTTACAAAATAAGAGTAACCGTATAATATATGAAAACAAATCCTACGTAACATATGTATTTTGAAGATTAAAACCTTAAACAAAATAAACGGAATAAGCATAAACAGAAATGTCCTAAGGACTATTGGAAGATTTAAATTTTAAGATTTGAAGATTTAAATTTAAAATTTTATAAACAATAACAATAGTTTTTTCTTGATTTTTTTTGTTGGTACTATTATTACTTGTCCTCCAGGCTATTTTACGTTTCTAAAGTATAGTGAAAAAATAAAAATAACAGATAGTCAAATCAAAAGGCATTATATATACACACAGAGAAGGAATATGATCACCTCAACCATGTTTCAAGAGCAAAATGTTATTTTTGGATGGTGACCATGTAACATGTTTATGGCAAAAATGTTCTTTTCTCGCCAAAAATAATATGCTTGCCGATATCAGACACATAATCTCCGAGAAAATAACATGGTTGCGACAAACATGTTACATGGTCACCATTCAAAAATAATATTTTGCTCTTGAAACATGGTTGAGGTGATCATATTCCTTCTCTGGGTGTACCTAGTAGGATTCTATAGGCCACTGATTATTGCGTTCTATATCTAATTAATCAATTCATGTTATCGTTTTTAAATAAATCGATTAAATTTAAATCCGAATAATAAATTCTTTAAATAATAAGAGTTAAGATTTTTCGTGGATAGATGATATCACTCAGAAGGACGAACAATTCCTATTGCAATTCCAAAATAGGACAGATTGCAAATGGCCTAAAAGGCAAATATTTAAAATTTATTTTTTTTAATAATGTAAAATTACCATAATTATATTTTTGCAGTTGAAGGTTAATAACAAATCGAAGACAGAACTGAATTTCTTACAAGTACAATGTAAAATTTTTTGTTAAAAATTCTGAAATTGCCACCAAGATGGTCAAAAGAGTAAAAATTTTAAAATTTTAAATTAAAAAAAAAAATTAAATAAATTTATCACAATACGCATATTATTATTTTTAACTGAAAGTTAACAACGAATAAAAATATAAACCGAATCAAAATGGAAAAACTAGGGGTAGTATGCAACTCTGTTTTTGATCGATACAGAGCTATACTTAAGGTTAAAGGTGGTCACCATGTTCCGATATTCGGAATCGCAAAATTTTGGGTTGGCGATATTTTCATAATCCTAAAACATTTAAACTTAAAATTTGTCAATATATATATCTCTTTAATGAGTACAGAACATGGGGTTTAATTTTTTTCAAGTCCTCAAAATGCCACCAACAATTTTTGAAAATTAAGTATTTTTTTTTTTCAAAATTGACAGATTTTTATTTTTTTAATTGAAAGTGGACAATGCAAATCGAAGACAAAACTTATGCCCTGTTCCTGTATATCGAACGAAAACCCATTCGAAAGAAAGACAGTCACTCGAATTCGGATGAATTTTGGTTTCTCTATTTTTGTTCGATTCGTTTGTATGAGAATACGAGTATTTAAATAGAAATAACAAGTGTATACGGCCGTAAGTTCGGCCAGGCCGAAGCTTATGTACCCTCCACCATGGATTGCGTAGAAACTTCTACTGAAGACTGTCATCCACAATCGAATTACTTGGGTTGCGGTAACACTTGCCGATGGCAAGGTATCTTAAAACTTCCTAACACCGTAATAAAGGGTGATTCTTTTGAGGTTAGGATTTTCATGCATTAGTATTTGACAGATCACGTGGGATTTCAGACATGGTGTCAAAGAGAAAGATGCTCAGTATGCTTTGACATTTCATCATGAATAGACTTACGATCTGCCACAACGTCGAATTTTCAGTGAATGGGCCCTAGAAAAGTTGGCAGAAAATCCGCTTTTTTATCGACAAATTTTGTTCAGCGATGAGGCTCATTTCTGGTTGAATGGCTACGTGAATAAGCAAAATTGCCGCATTTGGAGTGAAGAGCAACCAGAAGCCGTTCAAGAACTGCCCATGCATCCCGAAAAATGCACTGTTTGGTGTGGTTTGTACGCTGGTGGAATCATTGGACCGTATTTTTTCAAAGATGCTGTTGGACGCAACGTTACGGTGAATGGCGATCGCTATCGTTCGATGCTAACAAACTTTTTGTTGCCAAAAATGGAAGAACTGAACTTGGTTGACATGTGGTTTCAACAAGATGGCGCTACATGCCACACAGCTCGCGATTCTATGGCCATTTTGAGGGAAAACTTCGGAGAACAATTCATCTCAAGAAATGGACCGGTAAGTTGGCCACCAAGATCATGCGATTTGACGCCTTTAGACTATTTTTTGTGGGGCTACGTCAAGTCTAAAGTCTACAGAAATAAGCCAGCAACTATTCCAGCTTTGGAAGACAACATTTCCGAAGAAATTCGGGCTATTCCGGCCGAAATGCTCGAAAAAGTTGCCCAAAATTGGACTTTCCGAATGGACCACCTAAGACGCAGCCGCGGTCAACATTTAAATGAAATTATCTTCAAAAAGTAAATGTCATGGATCAATCTAACGTTTCAAATAAAGAACCGATGAGATTTTGCAAATTTTATGCGTTTTTTTTTTTAAAAAGTTATCAAGCTCTTAACAAATCACCCTTTATATACCACATAGTCCATACGTGGTATATATTAAACTAAAAAAGGCCGATTAAATACGTATATAATTAGGTTTAAAGTTTCTATAGAAATAAAATTTTGACAACATTTTCTATAGAAGTAAAATTTCGAAAAAATTTTCTACAGAAATAAAATTTGGAAAAAATTTTCCATAGAAATAAAATTTTGACAAAATTTTCTATAGAAATAAAGTTTTGACAAAATTTTCTATAGAAATACAAAATTTTCTATAGAAATAAAATTTTGACAGAATTTTCTATAGAAATAAAAATTTGACAAAATTTTCTATAGAAATAAAAATTTGACAAAATTTTCTATAGAAATAAAATTTTGACAAAATTTTCTATAGAAATAAAATTTTGGTAGATTATTTTTGGCTCGAGTGGCAACCATGATTATGAACCGATATGGACCAATTTTTGTGTGATTGGGGATCAGCTATATATAACTATAGACCGATATGGATCACTGTTGGCATGGTTATTAGCGGCCTTATACTAACATTTCAACCGGATCGGATGAATTTTGCTCCTCCAAGAGGCTCCGGAGATCAAATCTGGGGAACGGTTTATATGGGGGCTATATATAATTATGGACCGATATGGACAAATTCTTGCGTGTTTGTTAGAGACCACATTCTAACACCATGTTCCAAATTTCAACCGGATCGGATGACTTTTGCTCCTCCAAGAGGCTCCGGAGGACAAATCTGGGGATCGGCTTATATGGGGGCTATATATAATTATGGACCGATATGGACCAATTCTTGAATGGTTGTTAGAGACCATATACTAACACCACGTACCAAATTTCAACCGGATCGGATGAAATTTGCTCCTCTAAGAGGCTCCGGAGGTCAAATCTGGGGATCGGTTTATATGGGGGCTATTTATAATTATGGACCGATGTGGACCAATTTTTGCATGGTTGTTAGATACCATATACTAACACCATGTACCAAATTTCAGCCGGATCGGATGAAATTTGGTTCTCTTAGAGGCTCCGCAAGCCAAATCGGGGGATCGGTTTATGTGGAGGCTATATATAATTATGGACCGATGTGGACCAATTTTTGCATGGTTGTTAGAGACCATATACTAACACCATGTACCAAATTTCAGCCGGATCGGATGAAATTTGCTTCTCTTAGAGCAATCGCAAGCCAAATTTGGGGGTCCGTTTATATGGGGGCTATACGTAAAAGTGGACCGATATGGCCCATTTGCAATACCATCCGACCTACATCAATAACAAATACTTGTGCCAAGTTTCAAGTCGATAGTTTGTTTCGTTCGGACGTTAGCGTGATTTCAACAGACGGACGGACGGACATGCTCAGATCGACTAAGAATTTCACCACGACCCAGAATATATATATATATTTTATGGGGTCTTAGAGCAATATTTCGATGTGTTACAAACGGAATGGCAAAGTTAATGTACCCCCATCCTATGGTGGAGGGTATAAAAAATATTTTTACTATATACAATGCAAAATATTGTTTGTTAATACCCTCAAGACAATACTACATTCAAGTGTTAATTATTGAAAGTAGAAAAAACAAGTAAGGAAAGTCTAAAGTCGGGCGGGGCCGACTATATTATACCCTGCACCACTTTTTAGATCTAAATTTTCGATACCATATCACATCCGTCAAATGTGTTGGGGGCTATATATAAAGGTTTGTCCCAAACACATATAAAGGGTGATTCTTTTGAGGTTAGGATTTTCATGCATTAGTATTTGACAGATCACGTGGGATTTCAGACATGGTGTCAAAGAGAAAGATGCTCAGTATGCTTTGACATTTCATCATGAATAGACTTACTAACGAGCAACGCTTGCAAATCATTGAATTTTATTACCAAAATCAGTGGCAGAAAATCCGCTTTTTTATCGACAAATTTTGTTCAGCGATGAGGCTCATTTCTGGTTGAATGGCTACGTAAATAAGCAAAATTGCCGCATTTGGAGTGAAGAGCAACCAGAAGCCGTTCAAGAACTGCCCATGCATCCTGAAAAATGCACTGTTTGGTGTGGTTTGTACGCTGGTGGAATCATTGGACCGTATTTTTTCAAAGATGCTGTTGGACGCAACGTTACGGTGAATGGCGATCGCTATCGTTCGATGCTAACAAACTTTTTGTTGCCAAAAATGGAAGAACTGAACTTGGTTGACATGTGGTTTCAACAAGATGGCGCTACATGCCACACAGCTCGCGATTCTATGGCCATTTTGAGGGAAAACTTCGGAGAACAATTCATCTCAAGAAATGGACCGGTAAGTTGGCCACCAAGATCATGCGATTTGACGCCTTTAGACTATTTTTTGTGGGGCTACGTCAAGTCTAAAGTCTACAGAAATAAGCCAGCAACTATTTCAGCTTTGGAAGACAACATTTCCGAAGAAATTCGGGCTATTCCGGCCGAAATGCTCGAAAAAGTTGCCCAAAATTGGACTTTCCGAATAGACCACCTAAGACGCAGCCGCGGTCAACATTTAAATGAAATTATCTTCAAAAAGTAAATGTCATGGACCAATCTAACGTTTCAAATAAAGAACCGATGAGATTTTGCAAATTTTATGCGTTTTTTTTTTTTTTAAAGTTATCAAGCTCTTAACAAATCACCCTTTATTTAAATATCACTCGATCTGGACAGAATTTGATAGACTTCTATAAAATCTATAGACTTAAAATGTAAGTCGGCTAATGCACTAGGGTGGAACACAATTTTGGTAAAAAAATATGGGAAACATTTAAATCTGAAGCAATTTTAAGGAAACTTCGCAAAAGTTTATTTATGATTTATCGCTCGATATATATGTATTAGAAGTTTAGGAAAATTAGAGTCATGTTTACAACTTTTCAACTAAGCAGTGGCGATTTAACAAGGAAAATGTTGGTATTTGGACCATTTTTGTGGAAATCAGAAAAACATATATATGGGAGCTATATCTAAATCTGAACCGATTTCAACCAAATTTAGCACGCATAGCTACAATGCTAATTCTACTCCCTATGCAAAATTTCAACTAAATCGGAGCAAAAAATTGGCCTCTGTGGGCAAATGAGTGTAAATCGGGCGAAAGCTATATATGGGAGCTATATCTAAATCTGAACCGATTTCAACCAAATTTAACTCGCATAGTTACAATGCTAATTCTACTCCCTATGCAAAATTTCAACTAAATCGGAGCAAAAAATTGGCCTCTGTGGGCAAATGAGTGTAAATCGGGCGAAAGCTATATATGGGAGCTATATCTAAATCTGAACCGATTTCAACCAAATTTGGTACGCATAGCTACAATGCTAATTCTACTCCCTGTGCAAAATTTCATCTAAATCGGAGTTAAAAATTGGCCTTTGTGGTCATATGAGTGTAAATCGGGCGAACGATATATATGGGAGCTATATCTAAATCTGAACCGATTTCAATAAAATTTGGCACACTTGACTATAGTACTAATTGTTCTTCTTGTGCAAAATTTTAAGCAAATTAGAGTAAAACTCTGGCTTCTGGGGCCATATAAGTCCATATAGGGCGAAATATATATATGGGAGCTATAACTAAATCTGAACCGATTTCTTCCAAAATCAATAGGGTTCTATTCTGAGTCAAAACACATACGTGTGCCAAATTTGAAGTCGATTGGACTAAAACTGCGAGCTAGACTTTGATTATAAAAATGTGTTCACGGACATACGGACATGGCTATATCGACTCAGGAACCCACCCTGAGCATTTTTGCCAAAGACAGCATGTGTCTTTGGGAGCCACCGTGGTGCATGTCCGCCTTGCATACACATAGTCGTGGGTTCGATTCCTGCTTCGACCGAACACCAAAAAGTTTTTCAGCGGTGGATTATCCCACCTCAGTAATGCTGGTGACATTCCAGAGGGTTTCAAAACTTCTCTAAGTGATTTCACTGCAACGTGGAACGCCGTTCGGACTCGGCTATAAAAAGGAGGTCCCTTGTCATTGAGCTTAACATGGAATCGGGCAGCACTCAGTGATAAGAGAGAAGTTCACCAATGTGGTATCACAATGGACTGAATAGTCTAAGTGAGCCTGATACATCGGACTGCCACCTAACCTAACCTTACCTAACCTATGTCTATCTCGTCTCCTTCTGGGTGTTGCAAACATATGCACTAACTTATAATACCCTGTTCCACAGTGTGGCGCAGGGTATAAAAATCATAGATTAAAGAAAATGGACAACTGACTTTCATCATACCAAATGTAGCATTAATGGCGCTAGATCCATACAAGTTCACACTTTTTATTTTGCAATTTTTAAAAATTATAAATTTTCTTTCCTCCAACTTGCTAGTTTATTTTGTGAAACGAGACTCGCATAGAATAAGTATAAATCTAGTGCAGTCAATGGTTTGAAAATTTCACCTATGAATGTTCTATATTCTGTTTCCTATTTAAAATATTTAATCATGATATCACTTCCTCAAAATTCGTATTTAACCCGAATAGCTTTCACAAAAATTTTTTTTTTGTTTTTTTTTATCAAACAAAATTGTGCCCAGAACTTTTTACAATCAAAATTTTATTACAAATAATTTTTTTCTGGACCAAGTTAAATAATATAATTAACTTATATGCTAATAAATAAATTCTATAATCAATTTGTAACCATTTGTAATCGTTATGGGGACCACAACAAATATTATATGACTAACCGCATATTGATCAGATTGACCTTTTGTTCGCACAATATATAAAAACAAAAAGCAAAACAAAAACTAAATTAAATATAAACAAATTATAACATTAATCTATATTATACATTGTCATTCTGACAACAGAAAAGCTAGCTTTGTATTGGATAATGTGGACATTAGGTAGGGGAGCATATGTTTTTTGTATCATCAATTCTTTTTTTGCAATATAATTATGTATAAACATGAGGGATCAATTGACACACAGATGGCGCTACTCTATTCAAATACCCAGTAGGTTAGGTTAGGTTAGGTTAAAGTGGCAGCCCGATTAAATTTCAGGCTCACTTAGACTATTCAGTCCATTGTGATACCACATTTAACTAAAAGTACTTATTACATATGGGCACTTTTAGTCTTAACCACTGAACCTTCTCTGTTATTTACTTTTGTTGAGCCAACCAGATTGTTCCAAAAACATTAGCAGACTTCTTAAGTTAACGTTTTCCAGGTCCGCCAGCAATCTAAAGCTATATGCTCCTAAAAAAGCAGGACACTCACACAAGAGGTGTTTAATTGATTCCTTTTCCTCCACATCATGACATACCCCGTAAAAACAAGCGTCACAAAAAAGTAGTGCAAATGTTCTTTTTGGATCCGGATCCATATCACATCCGTCAAATGTGTTGGGTGCATTATAAATATATATCTAAATCTGAACCGATTTGGATTATATTTTGCAGGTTTTGTGTATATTACAGGATATTACTTTGTGCTAAATTTGAGTAATATCGGTTAATAAATGAGACCACTATGGTCAAAAATAAGGTTATGAGGCAAATTTTTGAAAATCGAGCGCTACATATATATGGGAGCTATATCTACATCTGAACTGTTTTGAATGATATTTTGCACATATAGTCAGTACTATAGAACATTAAAGTAAGCAAATTTTGAGTGAGATAATAAGGCTTTTATGGCCAAATTTGTGAAAATCGGGCTATACATATATATGGGAGCTATAGCCAAATCTGAATCGATTTTGATGATTTTGTACACATATAGTGAGTGCTTTAGAAAATTAAATGTGGCCAACTTTGAGTCAGATCGGTCGATAAATAAGGGACTTATGGTCAAATTTGGGAAAAATCGCGCGATACACATATATGGGAGCTATATCTAAATCTGAACCGATTTCGATGAAATTTGGCACACTTAAAGGCTGGTCAATTGGATTACTTTGTGGCAATTTTGACGCCGATCGATCAGTAAATGAACGAAATCTGACCCGATTTGTCGAAATCGGGCGATACATATATATGGGAGCTATATCTAAATTTGATCCGATTTCAATAGAGTTCATCTTTGTACCAATAAACCGCCACATACCAAATTTCATCAAAATCGGTTAATAATTGCAACCGAAATCCTGCGAACAACAAATAAAGGGTGATTTGTTAAGAGCTTGATAACTTTTTAAAAAAAAAAAAACGCATAAAATTTGCAAAATCTCATCGGTTCTTTATTTGAAACGTTAGATTGGTCCATGACATTTACTTTTTGAAGATAATTTCATTTAAATGTTGACCGCGGCTGCGTCTTAGGTGGTCCATTCGGAAAGTCCAATTTTGGGCAACTTTTTCGAGCATTTCGGCCGGAATAGCCCGAATTTCTTCGGAAATGTTGTCTTCCAAAGCTGGAATAGTTGCTGGCTTATTTCTGTAGACTTTAGACTTGACGTAGCCCCACAAAAAATAGTCTAAAGGCGTCAAATCGCATGATCTTGGTGGCCAACTTACCGGTCCATTTCTTGAGATGAATTGTTCTCCGAAGTTTTCCCTCAAAATGGCCATAGAATCGCGAGCTGTGTGGCATGTAGCGCCATCTTGTTGAAACCACATGTCAACCAAGTTCAGTTCTTCCATTTTTGGCAACAAAAAGTTTGTTAGCATCGAACGATAGCGATCGCCATTCACCGTAACGTTGCGTCCAACAGCATCTTTGAAAAAATACGGTCCAATGATTCCACCAGCGTACAAACCACACCAAACAGTGCATTTTTCGGGATGCATGGGCAGTTCTTGAACGGCTTCTGGTTGCTCTTCACTCCAAATGCGGCAATTTTGCTTATTTACGTAGCCATTCAACCA